>NW_026068113.1:237843-278545 GCF_014885135.2 Alexandromys fortis
CAAAAAAAAAAAAAACAAAAAAAAAAAAAAAAAAAAAAAAAAAAAAAAAAAAAAAAAAAAAAAAAAAAAAAAAGAAGAAGACAAAGCAAAAGGAGCCTTTCTTTCGCCAGGCTTGGTAGCTATAATCACAGAATTCAGAAGGCTGCGGTAGGATTGCCATGGGTTTAAGACCAGTGTAGGCTACTATGTGAGGTTGTCTATAAAAACAACTATAGCATCATTCTCTCCCTACTCAGGACCAATTATTTTTCCTCTCTGTCTCCAAAGTGGCTGTCATCAGTTTCTTGTCACCCTGCGTGAGTATAGCACACTGCTCCTACAGAGCCAGCAACACTTCTCTCATCCCTTGGCTTGATGCGTGACTTCGTCTGACCAATAGGAAACAGTAAAAATGACATTCAGAGACTTCCTTGCTCAAGCAGTCTTAAGAGATCTGACCACAAGAGTATGAAGACCTGCATTCAAGCCCTAGGACCCCAAATTTTAGAAGTGGTGAGAGTGGCTAGAGAAGGGGTCAAAAGTTAAGAGCACACGATGCTCTTGAGGAGGACCTGGGTTTGCTTCCAAGCACCTGGTGGTTCACAGTCACCCATAACTCCAGAACTAGGGGATCAGACCCCCTTTTGTAACCTTCATGGGCTTTGCATATGCATGGTACAGATGCATACATACTGTCAGGTCCCAAGGGAACCTGGGACAAATGGCTAACTGTGGTGCCTATGAGCATACCAAAGTGTCTGCTTGGCCTCTAAGCTCACTCAGTACTTGTGACTCCTTAGTGCTTGCCTCCTTCCCTATATTTCTCTGTTGTGGAATATTATTTTAAGATGTGTTACATTTGTTTATGCTGTGGAACATTTGTTTTAATGAAGTAAAGATGGTTGCACTTTTTTCTGTCACATTTGTTTAACTGTGAAGCAGCTATTTATTAGACCAATGAGGTCTAATAAATAGCTGAACAGCCAATAGCAAGGCAAGAGAAAGGATAGGCGGGACTGGCAGGCAAAGAGAATAAGTAAAAGGGAAATCTGGGAAGAGGAGATGGAGGAGCGAGAAAAGGAGGAGAGGAGGATGTCAGGAGCCAGCCACCCAGCTGCAAAGCAAAGCGTAAGAAGTAAAGAAATGTATACAGAAATAGAGAAAGGTAAAAGCCCAGAGGCAAAAGATAGACAAGATAAATTAAGAAAAGCTTGCTAGAAACACGCTAAGCTAAGGCGGAGCATTTACAAGCAAGAATAAGACTCCATGTATTTATTTGAGAATTGAGTAGCGGGGGCCCCCCAAAGAGTCAAGAGTAAAAGAAAAACAAACAAACAAAAATCAGCCAGCAACACCTCTCTATCCCAGGGGTTTTGCTTCCCTTCCTCCGGCTTCTCTTTCCTCTATAGCCTTGCCATTTTGGACATATGTTCTCTTGGCTCTTCTCTTGGTTTCTCTTCTGCCCTCCTGGCTCCTCTCTTGGTCCACTTGCCCCCCCCCCCGCTTCCTTTCTCTCACATTGTCCCCCACACCCTCTCTCCTCTCATGGCTGGGTTCAGTATGGATTCTTCCAGCTGCCTCTGACTGTACCCGCCCGCATATCTATAATAAAAAATCCTTTTCTTCAACCATATGGTTGGAACGGTCATATCCTCATTTTCACTTACATACAGGTAAAATATTCATACATGTGAATAAAAAAAAATAAATCTGTAAAGAAAAAATTAAGCCAGGCCTGGCAGCATTGGGAAAGAAAGTGGTGCTTCAACCCCTGAAGCCAGGTCCTAGAAACCTAATTAGGGCTGGTGAGGGAATGACACAAACACAGACAGAAAACCTGGGGTCAGGTGGGCGGAGCATAATCTAACAGAGTAGCACCAGCTGCTCACCACAACCCAGGAACTTTTGTCTGTACAGCAAAGAGGGGAGGAGTTAGCTAGTTTTGGCAGAAGGTCTCTGCAAGGAGAAGCCTCAACCTGTAAACATCCTGGGGCAGAGGAAGCTGGAGTTACTAAGTTTTTGCACATCCTGCCAACATTTGCATTCAGACTCAAAGAAGAGGGCTTTGCCATCCCCCATATAGGCTTGAGACTTTGGTCCTTCACATGGCAGAGAATACACATTCACGCATTCACGCATGACTTCCTTTGCTCCCTGGGGTTTGAGGACCATTCAGTCTAGCCAAATTAGCAAACTTTAGGCTCCTTTAGAAATGTCACCCAAAAAAGTACAATTAAAGAAGACAGCTGACATTGGCCTCTGGCCTCCACAGTTGCTCACATCACACACACACACACACACACACACACACACACACACGAGAACTTTATGTAAATGCTGTGTGTACAATAGTTATATTTTATTATTTAGGGAATGGTGACGACAAAAGTCCTAAGCATTCTGTACAGACTCATCTTTCCCAGGGATTTTCCATGTGCACCTGGTTAGATCCATTCCCTCAGAATCCACGGATATGGAGGGTACACTCATTGTGCTAATTTTCCCAACTGCTTTGCAGTTTGGGCAGGGCTCCATGGAGACAGGTGGTCCTATCCTCCACACAGCATCAGCTGGGGCTGCCTCAAAGGCTGGAGGGTGGAATAATTTGAAGGCTGGCTGTCTCATGTCTGGAGGTTGGTAGTGGGAAGAAGACTAAAGCAGGTGGGGCTAGGACGGCTGAGCTCCTAGGGCATCTGTGGAGCTTTCCTAGGGTGTCTCCAGCATGGTGACTTCCGCCTGGCTGGCCCTTTTAACATGCTAGCCAGGGATCCTGAGAAAGCAGTCTCCAGTAGAGACTGCATCAGTTGCTATGACTTCTACTTTGTAAATCTTAACAATTTCCTTTCTGCCCTGCCGTTGGCCCATCCGCATCCAAGGAAATGGAGTGCTGGCCACCTCTTAAGAAAGGAGGGCCAATTCATACTACTATAACTGCGAAGGGGCTGGATTCGATCTGCCATGTTTGCAAAACAAACTCAATTTCACCCAGGTTCCAAGCTCTTATGTGTTGGGAGCTGTGAACCCCCAGATCCTGAATTGCTTGTAAACAACGTGTTATGCTTGCAGCTGCTCGGAGCACGAGACCCTCAGGAGTTCCTGATGGCAGGGGAGTGGTTTCTGGTGGGTTTGGCTGGGGTGTGACTATCAGTTAAGGATCCCTATATAAGCTGCGCCTGGACACAATAAAGGGGGCATTCCTGTTTCAAGGATGACCTGTGTCTCTGTCTGTGTGTCTTTGTGTGTTTAAATCTCCAGGCCCTTGCCCCACTCACGAATGGTCGTGTAGTACAGGCGCCGCAAAACAGGAGTAGTACCGTACTGTAACGTAGTAGTATGGCCGGTACTCTTAGGTATGAATTTCATGCTAAAAATTAGAAACTCAATAAGGCCTAGCCCCCAAACCTGAATTTGATCTCCCATTCATGACGGAAGAAAATATCCAACTTCCAAAAGCTGTCCTCTGATCTCCAAGCGTGCACTGCAGCGTACTTTCCCATGTGTGCATGCACACGTGCACTAATGATGGAAGGGATAAGGAGAGACCTCAGTTGGTAGGATGCCCCAAGTCTGAGTTTGGTCGCCAGCATCGGATAAATCAGGTGTGATGGTGCAGTCTGTAATCCTCACACTTGAGGGACAAGCTGGACCATTAGGCAAAGTCTAAGGCCACTTGGCTAATAGCAGACTCTGTCTCAAAACAAACAAATACAATATTTGAGAGAAAAGGTAATAACAGGAGCTTTGAGTGAAATCATGAGACTGCCATTGCTGAGGGCAGTACTTAGGAACGTGAACTCACTTCCTCAGAAGAGCCTTGGTTTAGGGCTCCAGCTCAATCTCCCATTCCCCTTTGAGTTGAGTTGGTAGAAAATATGAATAGTCTACTATTCCTGCCATTTTTGTAAACCCCTCTCTCTTTAAAGTATGTGTGTGTTTGTGTGTGTGTGTGTGTATGTTGCTACATGCATGTCTGTATACCATTTGTTGATGGAGGAAGGTCATTGGTTAATTAATAAAGAAACTGCTTGGCCCTGATAGGTTAGAACATAAGTGGGTGGAGTAAACAGAACAGAATGCTGGGAGAAAGAGTAAGTGAGGTAAGACGCCTCAGACAGACTCCATAGTTCTGCTTTCTGAGCAGACGCAATGAAGCTCCGACCCAGGATGGACGTAGGCTAGAATCTTCCCGGTAAGCACACCGTGGGGTGCTACACACATTAATAGAAATGGATAATCAAGATGTAAGAATTAGCCAGTAAGAAGCTAGAGCTAATGGGCCAGGCAGTGTTTAAATGAGTACAATTTGTGTTGTTATTTCGGGGCATAAGCTAGCCAGGCGGCTGGGAGCTGGATGGCTGGAATGCAGGCCCGCAGCTCCTACTACAATTTGTGTGTCTGGTATGTATGGAGGCCAAAAGAGGACATCAGGTCCCATAAGACTAGAGTTACAGACAGTTGTAAACTGCTGTGTGGGTACTAGGAATCAAACCCTCTGTGAGAACAGCCAGTGGAGTCATCGCCCCAGCCCCAATCCCCTCTCTTAAAAATTTCAAGTCATTGAAATGACATGTTTCTAACTGTCTCCATTTCCTGAGGGAAAGGCTACATGAGCATGTTACAACATGCATGTGGAGGTTCAAGGACTCCTTGTCGGCGCTCTCCTGTCATGTGGCTCTGGGGATTGAACTCAGGTCATTAGGCTTGGCAGCAGGCACCTTAACCTACCGTGCCATCTTGATGGCCCCCTTCAAATGTTTTAAATTTTACTTATTTAATTTTTATTTATGAGCATGTGTGTCATTCGTGTGTGCAGGTGTCCTTGGAAACTGGAAAAGGGCATCCAATTCTCTGGAAATGGAGTTACAGGCTGTTGTGATCAGCCTGATATGGGGGCTGAGAACCAAACGCAGGTCCTCTGGAAAAGCAGAAACCCTTTTAACCACTGGAGCCTCTCTCCTGCCACTAATTGCATGGCAAATTTCTTTGTTTGTTTGTTTGTTTTTGAAATAGCATCTCACTATATAGTCCTGACTAGCCAGGAACCCACTATGGAAACCAAGCTAGCATCTAATACCAGAGACCCACTGCCTCTTGCTAAATGTTGGGATAAAGGCACACACTACTACATCCATTCAAAGTATAATTTTGGAAGAACCAAAGAAAAGAAAGAAAGAAAGAAAGCCCCCATTTGTGATTCCAGCACTTGGGAGGCAGAAGCCAGAGACTTAGAAGTTCAGGGTCATTCTCAGGTAGATCAACTTGATCTACATGAAGGCCTCTCCCTAAAAGGAAAAAAAAATCATATATTCCTTGAAGATTATAATGCTTATGTGAAGTATTTCTCTATCTGTGGTCCGATCTCTAAATCTTTTCCCCTCATGTTTTATTTTTTTTTCTCTAGAATTAAGCTGTTTTCACCATGATCTATAAGCATGATTTTATTATAATGATTTCATGTTGGTTTTCCAAACCATCTTAGTCAATAAACTTTGAAGTCTGCCAACTCGCTATAAAACTGAGAACTTTCGGATGCATCAAATGTTTGCATTTTAATTTGTCTTCTCAACAATGTTACTTTAGAGATTTTCGGGCCAACTGACTCCTAACATTTCACAGATCTAAGTCAAACTCATCACTAACAAACCCATATGTGAATAAACATTTTTTTATAAAGTGAATTATGCCTTTTACAGTGTTTACTTGGAAAGTTTCGCTTTCATCATTTACCTCTCTCAAAGCTGAACACACAAAAAAACCCACAATTATAGAATGAGGAGTCTGTTCCAAACTCCAACATTTTAACACTTTGGTTCATTTTTAAAAGCAATGGGTCATTTTTAAAATGGTTTGTCGCGGGAGGGGGTGTTAGAAGAAAAAGAATGGTGAAGGGATGGTGGGAGGAGGGAACGTTAACGCAGAGCAGGAGAAGTCATTGCGGAGTAGAAATGGCAGAGTCACCGCTGATGAGAGGTGTCAACTCATCTCAGACCAAATAAGGCAAGGGCCAGTCAGTGCTTCGGTGTGCCGTTTCTCAAAGCCACAGTAACTCACAAAGCCAGGCTCTCAGAGCAGCTTGGACAGGATGCGTGCTCACAGAAATGTGCAGGGGACTTCTTTTCATTTTGAAGTAAGAAAGTTTTACGGGAACGATCGCCACCTCTTCCTCCAACTTAGCATCAAAACACAAGTGAATGAAGAATGACTTCAGCCCTCCTTGCGGATGCTCAGCTCCTGCCCGGCTTTCAGGCCTTGGGACTCTAGGGAGAGCCCAGGGGACCACATGGGGTCAGTTAACCCCAATAGAGTGGTTCAACCGGTGTTTCAGGTCCGGGTTTGCCCCACCTTTCGGAGAGAGCACAGTAAACTCACCGATGGCTTTTTTGCAGTCCTGGCAGAAATATTGCAAGAGTCACCTGTCATTCACCTAATCTCTAAGCACAGTTTTCCCCTTTGGGGAACTGACGTTAATCCCACATGCCCAGATTTTTCACAAGGAAAGAAAAGGTTGGACAATAAGTAATGCTCTGAAACATTTCCCATGATCTAGCCTAACAATGACTCTGGGAGACCAGGACTGAGATCAAGCAAAGGCTAAGAAGAGGTCAAAAGCGTACCCTCTCTGTGTCTCGGAGTGGAAGAGAACCATATTCTGAACTGATAAACCACTAAGCTATTCTACCACCAATGCTACATGCAGAAAACAGTTGCTAATTGGTAAAACATCACATAAACATTGGATGCTATCACCACCATTACAGCTTCAAAGCTGTGAAACTTTATTTTCAAATTATATTGTGGAGCTGGAAAACAGCTCGGTCAATAAAGAACTTGCATACAACCACGAGGACTTGAATTTAGGTCCCCAGCATCCACTTAAAAACACGGATAATAGTAGTATATGATTATATCCCCAGCACTGGGAGGTAAGGGTGTAAAGACAAATGGTCCCCAAATGTCTCAATCAGTCAATCAGTCAGTCAATCAGTAAGGTGGGAGCTGGGAATGGTGGCACACGCCTTTAATCCTGGCATGGGAGATAGAGGCAGGCGGATCTCTATGTGTTTGAAGTCAGCCTGGTCTGTGTAGCAAGTTCTAGGCCAGACAGAGTTACATGGTGAAACCTTATGTCAAAAACAGAAAGACAGAAAGAAAGAGTGAGAGAGAGAGAGAGAGAGAGAGAGAGAGAGAGAGAGAAGAAAGGAAGGAAGGAAGGAAGGAAGGAAGGAAGGAAGGAAGGAAGGAAGGAAGGAAGGAAGGATAGAGAAAGAGAAAGGAAGTAAGGGAGGGAGAGAGGAAGGTGAAGCATGATGGAGGGAGGCACCCATGTACATCTCTATACACACAAACAAGAACCCATCTCTCTGTCTCTCTCTCTCTCTCTCACACACATACATGCACACACATACATACATATGCATACATGTGGGCAGAGACTGCTCATTCATTCCCAGCTGTCCTGACCCAAGAAAACCACACAGACCTGTATTAATCACAACACTGTTTGACTAGTAGTTTAGGCTTTTTGTTAACTAACTCTTACATCTTAAACTAATCCATTCCTATTATTTTATATTTTACCACGAGGCTCATGGTTTACCTGTAAGGTTCCAGGACATCTGTCCTCTTCAACAGCTACAGGGCATCTTCCCGACTCCACTTACTTTCTCTCTACATCTCTGTTCAAGTTTTCTGCCTGGCTTTATTCTGTTAAGCCATTGGCCGAAAGCAGCTTCTTTATTAACCAATAACAATAAAATATATGCACTACATACAGAGCATAATCCCACACCACACACACATACATACATGCACACATATGCACACACATACACACATTCAAATACATTATTTTCTGTATTTATGTGCACCTATCATTTTTGAGCAGTTTCATTTGTGCTGATTTGGGGAAACATAGTGTATTTTTCCTGATTTGTTATAGTATTAATAATATTATGTGCTTATTATAGAAAACAAGGAAAAGTTAAGCTAAAGGAAGAAATATATAAAATGGAGACCAAACAGAGAAGTATATTGAATAAGCCCCAACCCCTATTTCCCATCTTAATGCTTTCCTGGAAAGAACAAGAAGGCGTTTGAGCACCAAGTCAGTAGATGCTATTTGTTAATGAAGGGCCCGGATGACATACAGATTATATCAAGCAGCCATAGCTTCCCAGCATTAATTACCTCAAAAGATTTTAAAGAGTTAATTACTAAGCCACAAAATTCTAGTCAGAGGAAGAGTCTGAGAACATATTGAGCCTCTCAATTTGCTCAAGATTGTCCCTGAGGCAATAGTCAATTCTAGAAAACCCAGGTCTACAAGAGGGACTCCAGAGCTGCACCATTCACACAGGGTGACTGAGAATGTATGCATCTGCAAAGAACAGCCCAGATGTGCTGATGCAGGCAAATCTTGGCTGTGGAAACCAGCACAGAGGGCCAGGGAAGTCCCTGAGTTCAGAGTGTACCTTTGTCTTAGTCAGGGTTTCTATGGCTGTGATAAACACCATGGACAAAAGCAGCTTGAGGAGGAGAGGGTTAATCTGAAGGTTACACTTCTCAGTCCTTCACTGAGGAAAGACAAAGAAGGAACTCAAACAGAGCAGAAACCTGGAGGCAGGAACTAATTATACAGAGGCCATGGAGGGGTGCTGCTTATTGACTTGCTCCTCATGTCTTGCTCAACCGCTTTCTGATAGAACCCAGGGCCACCTGCCTAAAGGTGGCACCACCCATTATGGGTTGGACCTCCAACATCAACCTTCAATCAAGGCAATGTCTCACAGGCTTGCCCACAGGCCAGTTTGGCAAGGACATCTTCTCAGTTTAGGATACCTTTTTCCAAATAACTCTAGCTTGTGTCGAGTTGAAATAAAACAAGCCAGTGCAACCTTGGACTGCAGGCTCGTTTGAGGGAGAGATGAGGCAAGAATGCAGGAGAGTGGGCTGCAGCCTTGAGGTGTGCTTCTTCAAAAGGAGAGACTGTGGGTAGAAACACGCATGAAGGGATTCTTACGCCATTAGCTGTGTGCTGCAGGATGAGATCCAAGGCATAAAACAGGAGAATCTGAGCTACCCTGACCACCTGAAGCATGATTAATAAAAACTCAGGGTCAGAAATTAGGGTTCAACCTGAAGATCTGAAAAGCAAAACAGCTAGCCATTGGCTCTTCAACCTCAGTCTGAAATGGAGATCCTGACTCCAGGAATCTCAGAAGACTGTGTATCTGAGAGCTGTTTCCTCCCATTTTATAATCCTGTCTAGGGCTGGGATTAAAGGCATGCACCCCCATCATTAAAGGCATGCACCGCCCAGTTTCTATGGCAACTAGTGTGGCTACTGGGATTAAAGGTGTGTGTTACCATAATAATCTGGTCTGTAAATCTAACCTGTGGCACTGTTCTACTCTCAGATCTTCAGGCAGTCTTTATTTATTAAAATATAATTGAAATACCACTACAACCACTCATCCACTGAGCCTGATCAAGATCTCAGAACCAGATGCCATGGCTTCCCTTGGCCCTGCCCCCAATGGCAACAGGCGCTATGGCTTTTCTGGGCTCTAGCGGACTCTGACCTAGTCTCAACTTCATACATGACATGAACATTTTCATGTCATCGTCCTAGACAAGTGCTTACCCACAGCCCTCTCCTCAGATTTAGGGACGGTGATGAGCCCTCTTTACTGTTCCTCAGACCTAAGACCAGCATTCTTTGTCTGTCTGTCTCCCTCTGTATCTGCCATCTCTGGCCATTAACTCAGGAAAAGAAAATTCCAGGGAAATAGTAAAAGATTAAGGGGGAAATACAAGGGCATCCTCAAAGGGACCTCAACAACAAAGTAAATCATTCCCCAAAGATTATGTACTGAGTTTCTCAACCCATCCCTCATCCCTGCCCTTGCTTCTCTGCTCATAATCCGCTTCTCTGGTTCCCAGCCAATTATATATGGCATCACACTGAAGGAGAGAAAAGAACTAATTTTAGTCTTTCAGGAAACTTGCCTGTGTGACAGTTCACAGTCTTTCTCTTTTGGAAATTCTACAACCCGAATCATCTCTGACAGTTGCTATATAGGCTTAAATATTACATAGAAGAGTGGATTAAACCCATCACCCAAACAAACTACTCCACTAACAAAACTAGGGATAAAGGCTTATTCCATGAAGCGTGAAAGACACTAGGTAAATCCACCAAAAACAATAGCACGGGGGCTGGAGACGTGGCTCAAGCAATTACCACTCTTGTAGAGGGCCTGGGTTCATTTCTTACTTCCCACGGGGCAGCTGACATCAGCCTGTAATTCCAATATCAGGGGAAGTGAGTCTGTAACGCCAATACTTGGGAAACTGAAGCCTTTTCTGACCTCCGTGAGCTGCTGCTGCACATGGGCAATGAACACACTCAGGCACACACACATAGACATTAAATTAAAATTCAAGAAACTGAGAATGTGCGCAATAAATATAAGAGGGAGTTCAAACTAACAATTACGTTCGATTTGATCTCCTGTTAGTCTTATCCTTTCACAAAAGGGCTTTTCAATTCTCATTTCTCACACGCAGTTTATGAAGAACGACCAAAAAGGAATCAATCAAACAGAGAGTCACTCTGTTTGGACGATAAAATCGGCAAGCAATGAGAGCCATACCGGAAACTGACATTTCCTTTTTTTAAAATAATGGCTTTAATTGCTGCCTCTGCTGCTTTGCAGGGGACGTTCACCTGCAGTCCCCTCTCATCTGTATCTGCACGAGTGTCTTCAAGGCTGCCTCGCTGCTGCCTTGTGCCACCGTGTCTTCAATTACCAACAATGACCATCATTCCTCCTGAATCTCTCTGTTCCACAGTGGTACAGACAAGCCCAACAAGATGATATTTTGTTAGTAGAAAATTTTCCAAGGTTTTGGGATTTAAATCATCCCACCTTCTAATCCTAGTTTTGTACTGTTGCTGTTTTGTTTTTAGACAGGATTGCTCTGAGTAACAGCTTTGGCTATCCTGGAACTCACTTTGTAAACCAGGCTGGCCTTGAACTCACAGAGATCCGGCTGCCTCTGCTTCCCAAGTGCTTGGATTCAGTCCCAGTTTTGATTCACCTATTTCCTCATTCTCAGAAAACCGTTAGATACACATAATTTATATTGAAATAACTTTATTTTTAAAGAAGATTTATTCTTTTTAATTTATGTGTGTGTATGTTGATCTGTGTATGTGCATGAGTATGTACATGTCTACAGAAGCCAGGAGGGGGCGTCAGATCCCATGGAGACAGTTGTGAGCTGCCTGATGTGGGTGCTGGGAACTGAACTAAGGTCCTCTGCAAGAGCAGCAAGTGCTCTTAACAACTGAGCCATCTCTCCAACCGCTTGCATAAATTCTTTAAAGGAAATTTAAAGAAAATTTGAGTATTTCCTTACTTATGCTTCTTTTTTTCTCCTCTTTACAAAAAGTGAAGTATACTTTTATTGTTTAAGTTAGCATACAAAGCAATGTGTCAGTCACCAGAACTATGCAAATGTTAAAAAATGACTTAAATTTTATTTAGTTTTACTTGTGTAATTTGTCATTCATAGGCAAAAACAATTCAGTATAAAATTAATAAAGGTTTCCCCAGGTGATCATATTGTGTCTCTAATGAAGATGACAGATTTGTACATTTGAGATACTTGCTTTAATTTCAAGATCATATTTGCAAGGAGAATAAAATCTAAACATAATTTACAAAACAATTTATATTTCTCTCTCAAATGTACAAAGCATCCAAGTTCTACTACAAGGCCTGACAGTAACAAAATTACAAGTATTTAACCCTTTCATAAGTGTGAATGGCTATTGAATTCTTACAAATGCCTGTATTTAGCCAGGCATGATAACACATGCTTAGAGTCCTAGCACTAGGGAGGAGGCTGGGGGAGAAGGATTTCAAATCTAAAGTTAGCCTGGGCTACACAGTCCCTGCCACGCTCTCCTCCTCAAATAGTCAGGCTTCTATTCAGCTTCATGTATGTGGAAGAAACCCTTCATTAAAACTAGTATAATGATAGTGGTGGTATCTTCTCAGGAAGAAGAAAGAGCTGAACTTGGTCTGAGCAATTTATAATGCTGGAGGGTGGGGTTGGTTCCTGCTCTATGAATTTCATTTTCTGAACACCTAGTGGTCTACCTCTTCTGTGTTTATTTGAATTTCATGCTTCCCCAGTGGACTTTATGTAAGAATGGAAAATCAGGAATGGGGTACACATAAGTAGTCCAATAGCAATCATCGACGAGCCTGATGCTCCAACTGACTTGCAGGATTCGGCTGTCTGAAGACCATCTGACCTCATATGCTTGGCAACACAGGCTTCCTGGTCAAGCTAAACCAGGCATAACCTGTACATACCCTACAGAAAATAAACAACGGCGCGGCCATGTCTCTGCCCCTTCCCTCTGTGACACACAGCATTGAATGTGATCATTCCATAGTCACAATCTTGCAATCCCAAGTGTTGTGTAACCAACTGGGGTTGTTTCCAAATACAACACTTTGTCAGTAACAAAACCTCCTTACAATAATGTAATATTTCTAGCTTGGTGAGATAAGGTTTTGCTGTGTAGCTCAGGCTGGTCTGAAACTCAAGCTCCTCCTTTCTGAGCCTCCCAAATGCTAGGATTATAAGAGCGCACCATCTTGTCCAATTTAAAATTAACCTGGCACAAGTTAAAATTAACCTCAGGGATTGGGACATAGCTCGGCTGGTAAAGTGCCTGCTGTACAAACATGGGGACCCGAGTTCAAACCCCAGAACCCACGTTTAAAACCTTAGGCACAGTGGATTGGCACTTTGAATCTCAGCACTGAGACTGTGGAGACAAGCGGTTGCCTGAGGTTCACTGTCTAGACAGTCTAGCCTAACCAGTTAGTTCCAGGCCAAGTAGAGAATCTCTCTCAAAACATAAGGTAGCCAGCACCTGAAGGACACCCAGTGCCTATGTCTGCCCTCCACATGCACTCATATGTATATGCTTGTTCACACACACACACACACACACACACAATGACCAGTTGATGAAAACCAACTCTCTAGCAAATCACACTGCAGATTGTGAGTTGGATCTAAAACACTTTCTTCTACCAATTTATTGCCCAATGGATCCATCTTTCATTTCAAAATATATAATACATCACGAGTGTATATATGCATGCACACTCTTTTGTGTGTGTGTGTGTTCTGGTCTAACCGTATGGACTCTTCAACTGGAGAATTGCACTTAAATAGATGTGTCTCTTTCACGAGGTTTCAGCTTTTGCAGAATTAGCTCCGATATGAATAATATTTTCACATAATTGCAAACACATTTTTCATTCCTTATAAGCTTCTAAACATGTTGCCCAAGGAAGCAACTAAAACAAATTTTGTTAACAGAAAAAAAGCCACATCATCTATGAAATAAAAAGTTAAACCCTGCAGTTACCTCAAGAGAGGATAAAAGCAGATGCCAAGAGGAACATTTTATGTTAAAATATGTATGTTAAAAAAATAGAAAAAAAAAGTTCGGACATTGATCCAAACAGATATGAGATTTAAAAAAACCTGTAGCTCGGCATAGTGGAATATGCCTGAAAGCCCAGCACTGGGGAGGCTGAGGCAGGAAGACTTGCTTGAGAAAAGCTATAAAGCAAGAGTGGGGAAGAAGGAAAATATAGACTGAGTGAGAAGGAGGGAGGGAAGGACAGTGGATGGTGCAAGGAAGGGAAAAGGGAAAGAAGGAAGCTGTGTCACAAATCAGTGTAGAATAGTGACCAGGACAGGAATAAAACCTTCCACACACCATGACAAATGTCACACATGGGCTGGCACACACAGCAGTGCAGGAGCTTGTCATGAGTCTGATAACTGGAGTCCGGTTCTCTCTCTCTCTCTCTCTCTCTCTCTCTCTCTCTCTCTCTCTCTCTCTCTCTCTCTCACACACACACACACACACACACACACTATGTATGAATTCTAAACAGCTAAAAATAATGTTAAGGTAAATAGTTAAAAGCTACCTCTGCTTTAGTCAAGAAGAAAAATAACATATCGCCATCATAAAATGAAATATAGTGAGTCTTTTTTCTAACTATGAGTCAAGTCCAAAAGCCACACAAAAATTTTTTTTTTGTTAAATTCAGCTATGTAAGAATAAATCCCCTCTGGCACAAGTTACCACAGCAAGTGTTAAGGCCAACAGTGATACACGTTTGTTTTTTTTCCAACTTGTAATTAGTAGGCAAAAACGTACCTCCCTAATATAAAAGAAGCCCTTTTTAAATTGAAGAGAAAAAGACTAACAGGGTGCAGAATCACATGAGAACAACAATGAAGAAATGAGACTCTGGTTTCTCCTAACAATTTGCAAAAAAGAAAAATCTGAAAGTTTGGCTAACACCAAGTCGAAAATAATTATTTTTCTTTATTCCTGCTGGAAATACAAATCATATCAACCAAGGCTGGAGAGCTGGCTCGTTGTTTAAGATGCTTGCTGCACAGGCACGAGGACCAGAATTCAGGTCCCCACAACTCAAGCAAATGCCAGGTTGGCATGGCAACCCACCTGTAATTCCAGATTCCAGAGGCTGAAACAGGGGCATCTCCAGAACAAGGCTAGCAAGACTAAGCTATCTGAAGGGTCTGGCTTGGTTCAGGGATGCTGCCTCATGTATAAGAAGTAGATGATTCCTGACTTTAGCCTCCAGACGCCACATGCACCCACACACATGCAAACACGCATATATTCATGTGCCTAGTACACACACAAAAATGAAAAAAAACCTTAAATTATAGAAGCCTTCATGTAGGTAATTTCGGTGTGATTATACCTTTAGCTGGATGGTCTAACTCTGTGGAGAGACCTGTCAAATGATCATCACAGAGTTATTAATCACTGAGATGATTGCCAGGAACAACACAAATATCCAACCTTGGAGACCAGATAGATCTTTTTTATAATGCAATACTAGTTGGCTGTGGCAAAGAGAGAGAAAATGGAAGGATATAGTGATAACGAATTATCTATAAGATGCAGTAAACACAAAGTTTCCAATGAAATAAAAAGTAACACTTTTACCTAACTTGGACCTACGTGATTACATTTACTTTACTCCTGATTACAAACTTCTTTTGACTTTCTCAAACTACAAGTTGCAATAAAATTTTTAAATTAAGTCTGGTTTAAATTCATTATTGAAAGACAACGTTGCAAAAGTTATAAACATGAACTTGACTTTCCTTAGTCAATGTAGGTGTTCTTCCGACATCTCTGCCATATTAAAGCTTCAAATAGAATTACACTGTTTTGCTTAGAAATATGTAAGAACTATCTGAATTATTGGTTAGGGAGGCTCCTGAGGCCCCCAAAACTATACAGGCTGTTGCCATTGCTCTTGGATGCCCACCAGAACTAGATGGCCAGATCCTATTGCTAAAAAAAAAATACCATATACTTCTGTTGCAGGACATAAAGAAATCAAGCTGGGCGGACCTGAAAACTCCTCTCTGCTGACTGGCTTCCACGGTGTGGGAAGGGGCCACACAGTCCACTGGAGAGGAAAACTCATCAAAGCTATTACCCAGTACTGAGCTGTGCATGCTGCAATACTAACCTGCCAGGCAGGATGTGCCCGCTGGCACAATAGTGGCAGAACAGTTATGGGTACAAGCAACTGCATTTGGATTAGACATAAGTTCTACTCCATAGTAGGGAATTCATGCCTGATATTGTAAACCTGGTTAAAGGCCCATGGTTAGGGATGTTATAGGTTGAGGGGAACCAACGACTGTCATTTTGCTGAGTAGAAATGTCTTCAAATTCCTTTCTAAATACGTGTGTTTATATTGTAGATTAGTCCTACTCAATCTTATCCAGAGAAACATCTCTCTGTGGTGGGCAGCAGTTAATGTAGAGACACATAGCTGATCAGAGTGATGAAAATCGGCCCTAAATGGGACATCTGTATCAACACATTTCCCCACCCAAGGCTCAGGGAACACTGCAGAAGAAAGGCAAAAAGAATAGAAAATTGGAGGGTGGGAAGGAGGATTGTGAGGTGCTGCTGTCTTCAGATATAACATGGTCACTCACAAGCTCATTGCAGCTGCCACTGAACAAGACCAACCAACGAGATCAGTCAACATTCCAAAAGCCAGTGCTTTTTTTAATCAGTGGATTAAAAAAAATTGAAAGGACATAAAGGGGAGAAGAGGAACTGGGGGTGACTGAGAAGCATTGGGGCTGGATCTGATAGAGATGTATTATTTACATATATGAAGTTTTCAAAGATTAAAAGATAGTCTATCAAAAAATAAACTCAAAATAAAAAAGAAGTAGGTGAGAACATTTCTTGTTCAAGTATCCAACCTTATCTCTAGAAATCCTAATCAATCCGATGCTCTTCTCAGTGTGTAAGCCTGTTACAGATTTCATATTCAAGTATACGTTCTTTGTAATGTGGATGAAGTTGGCTGAACATGTAATTGACCATCTGCATTTCTTATCTATTTTCTTCCTTCGGAAGTGGAATATAAAAATACCATTTCTATCTTTGAGTTAAGAAATCATTTTCTTGGCTGGGTGTGGTGGCACGTGCCTTTGATCTCGGCACTGGAAGCAGAGGCAAGCAGATCTCTATGAGTTAGAGGCTAGCCTGGTCTACATAGGGAGTTCCAGGCCCTACAGGATTTTATGCTGAGACCCTGTCTCAATCATCATCATCATCATTTCAATAAATCTAGGATTGATGCTGAACACCTGCAATCCCAGCATTGAGGAGGAAGCTGAAGGAAAGAGATTAGAAGTTTGAGTTTATCTTGAGCTATGTAGCAAATCTGAGATCAGTCTGGAGTACTTGAGACCCTGTCTCAAAAAGAAATCTTTTTGAAAACCATACATCATCATATATGTCCAACCCAGGCTGCAAGTGTCTTTCAAAACACTTCCCATAGTCATTAGTAATTTCTCGTCCAGTCATCTTCATGTTTGCCTTCTTGCACTACTTCAAAGAGCCTTTCTCTTCTTCATGACAGGGTTCCCCATGTCTGAAGAAAGGGTAATACAGGGCCTTGCATAGACATCCTCGGTGTCTATTCGTTCAACAAATAAACTACCTCTGTTTCTTCCCGATCTTTCCCTCTGCTGGAATCACTACTCCCAGCTCCGAAACTGTCTCCAAGGAGTTGATTAGACAAGCTAATACAGTGTGGAATCATACTATCCACCAAGGTTATCTATCATAATGAAGAAACCACACATCACTGGTGTGACAGTTACAGACCCAATAATTATCATTTGAGAAAATCAGCTCAAGTAGCTCAATGGAAGATAATAACAATATTCTCAAAATCTATTCCTCACCTGCAATTCTGACAACTACTGCTCATGCTTAAAAACTCATTTTGACCCATCACTGTGGTATTCTTATATCTTTATTATACTTACAAGTTTATTTATAAAGGGTTATCCACATTGCTAATTTCTCTTTTATTTATTTCTCTTTTTTAGCCTTTATATCTTTTTACTAATGTGCCAAGGGAACCTGTCTACCAATTTTGAAATATTTGATTCATTTAAAATAAGCTAAAAGTTGAATCTTTTATAGCTTAAATTACAATCCAGGGTCCTTCTCCCCAAGATACCTATCTTGATTTACCACAATTCTAAACAAAACAATCTTTTAAAAATGTTATATGGAGAGAAATTTTATTTGAATTACAAAAAAGTTGATAGGACAGGGAAGTCTACTGAGTTTGGACCTGTTCCCCTATTTTATTTCTTTAGATGCACTTAGTTTTATAGTACACCTATGATATTTTGACCTTTGATCCCAGCACTGGAGACAGAGGCCATTTTCCATTTTCTTTGTGCCATTCATAATTAAGAAAATAAAGTGTATTTTATATTCTTCCAAAAGAAAGGTCAATTAAGCTAGTTATGATTACGAACACCTGTATCCCAGGACGTGGGAGGTAGAGTCAGGAAGATGAGGAGTTCAAGTTCGTCCTGGGCTACATAGTGAGTTTGAGGCCAGCCAAAGCTACATGAGACCTTGTCTCAAAACAACAATGAATGTCTACTGGAAAACAGAGCATGTTACCCACCTCCCAGGTCAGTTCCATGTGCAGCACAGTTCAGCATCTTCAGTAAAGCCAAGTGAGGACTGGGTACCACAAACCACATCAGATGCAGAGTCACCAAGCTTCGTATTGAGTCTCTGTACCCATGCAGGACCTATCTCCCATTCCAAAACCACTGGGTTTTCCTCGGGTTATAGTAATGACTGCTTCCTTAACCCGATCAGATAACAGATTTTTTTTCCCCTAATGTAACCACCATTTCATGGTTTGCACAAGACATACCTTTAGTGCATCCAGATTTTCATAACCCATCAAACAGTTTTTCAGTATGTGTTATGGCAGGATATTCTAGATCTGCCAAGAAAAGTAAATTCACAGAGCCGCCTGCAATTCAGAAACTATCGCAAATTAGCATAAATAGCCCTATTTTAGAAGGAACGGCTTTTGCAAGTCATACAGGCAAAATAATGTGGCCTTGCATTTGTATCATTAAAAACTCCCTGTGTACAGCTTTTCCATGAATATTAAACACAGCCCAATCATTCAGCCCACTAATGTACTTGGGTGAAACTCTTTAGTGAAGCATTTGGTTACGATCACAAGACTAACTAGGAAAACTAGCTAACAAGTACCTATTTTTACGGATTTTTTTTTTCATCTTAAAAGGAAAAAAAAACTGCATATCAAATAAAACCTCTCAACACTTGTCAGCTCTCCTGTGAACATACCATATAAATGGACGGGCACCGGCTGCCAGGAAAAACGAAAGGCCAAATTCCACTCGTATCCCCACGCTGTCAAGTTCAGAGAGAAATCTGTCCTAGACCCAAGCCATCCACACGGCCTACAATGAGTCTGTTGACAAGAACTAAGAATGGATCAAATCTTCAGATTTCTCTGCATAGCTCTTACTCTCTTCCTTGCCATCCTGATTTAAAATGCCTCTGGCTAGTTGCTCAAGGCGCAAAACAAAGGTACTTTCAAATGGCAAATGTGCTTAACGTCTATCCATTCCAAGCAAAATTCCAAAAAGTGTAGAAAACGACAGCTTACCTAGGCGCAAGCATAGCCACAGTGCTGTGGGCAGCCAGTGAGATGCGCAAGAGCTGTGACCATTATCTGGAGCAAACGAAAAGAGGGGAAGCACGTTAGAGCCAGTTTTGTTCATTTCTGCTGTGAGCATGAGACTTTTTATAACCGTTTGGGGAGGCTTCTCCTTTAAGCACAGTAGCTCTGAACACGTTGCTCTAGGTCCCAGCCCTGCCACTCCAACAGGTCAAGGAAGCTTGAAGGGTATTGATGAGGGACTTGCTTTTAAAGAGAGGACAGGAGGATCTGGGGGCCTGGGTAGGGGGAAAAAAGCATGTGTGGGCAAGGCAAAGGGAGCCAAAGGAGTGAGGTTTAAGACGAAAGTAGGAGAGGCCAGGGTGGCGGGTGCACGCCCTTGGTTCTGGCATTTAGGAAGTAGAGCCTGGTGGGTCTCTGTGAGATCCAGGCCAGCCGACTTAGAGAGCGTGACGCCAGTCAAGACTACACAGTGAGACCTTGTCTCAAAGAAGAGCCAGCGGGGAGGAAGAAAAGGAAGGAAAAGGGAGGAGAAACTTGTCTTGCCCTTGCCAGCTACCACCTGGCTCCTATTTCTCAGCGGGAAGCTGCACTTTGTTTGCCCTAAATGCCGGCTGTTTCCCAATTCAAAAATGTCAGACTGGTCTTTCACCCAGCCACATAACCCGTGTCTTCCACCCACGTTCCCTACTGCAGTGAGCAAGGGATAAACGAGCCATGCTAGGAACCTGGGAGTATCTGGATAAATCTCCTTTCAGTCTGTTGGAATCTACCTTCTGAGAACTTCTAATGTTTCCAATTGCTTGTTCTTGGAAGCAGGGCCAGATATGGAACGCAGGCCTGGAGTATGCTAGGCAGATGCTCTACAACTAACCTACGTTTCCAGCCACCTAATCAGGCCAGTCCAGTTTTGAGTATGTCTTAAAATTCTTTCTCCTTCCACATATAGGCTTTCTGATCCATTTTTTTTAATACCAACATCCATTTTCCTCCCAGCGAGTATAGCATGCCAAGGATAGTATCTCATTTTTGGAGTCATTTGCTCTTCCCAGGTTTTTTTCATTATTTTATTAATTTTTTTATTGCCATGTTTTCCCCTCCCTCCTTTCCTCTCCCCTGCACCCACCTCCCCTCCACCTTCTCCCATCCACTCTTCCTCTATTCCGAAAGGCCTCCAGTGGCACATCAAGTTGAGGCAGAACCAAGCTCTTCCCCTGCATCAAGGCTGGGCTAGGGCACCCAACATGGGGA
Source organism: Alexandromys fortis (assembly GCF_014885135.2). Classification (NCBI taxonomy): domain Eukaryota; kingdom Metazoa; phylum Chordata; class Mammalia; order Rodentia; family Cricetidae; genus Alexandromys; species Alexandromys fortis. The sequence continues at coordinate 258,235 of NW_026068113.1, forward strand.
AAGTTTCCTAAAAGACAGCTCAAGTGCCAGGGAAAGGAGCTGATCCCATTGCCAGGAACGCCACAAACAGACAAGCTACACAAACGTCACACACACGCAGAGGGCCTCAGTTGGTCCCACACAGGTTTCCTAACTGTGGGTCCAGAGTTTGTGTGTTCCCATGCGCTCAGGTCAGCTGTCTCTGTGGGGAGAGCTCCCCCTTCATGACCTTGAACCCCCACTATAATACCTCCTCCCTGTCTTTAACAGGACTCCCAGAGCTCGGCCCAATGACCGTGGGAGTGGGGATGGAATCTGGGTAGGTGGATTGGAGGCAGGACAGAGCGGGAGAATATTGAAAGCGATATCTTGATGCGGGCAGGCATTTCAGGGTTAGGGAGAAACTTGGTGCCGGGTAAACTCCCGTCCACAGGGATGACCCCAGCTAAGAATCCTAGCAATGGTGAAGGGGTGCCTGAATTGGCCATCTCCGTTAATCAGATTGGTGACTACCCTCATTGTCATCAGAGAGCCTTCATATGCAGTGTTTTGTTTTCTACGTTGAGGATGCATGGGGAAGAGTGCAGCGCTGGGGATGGAGCCCACAGCTCCTCTTAGTTGCCAAATGCTCTAGCCATTCTTAATCTGCAGCCAGTGCATTTGCTCTGCTGCTTCTCCCTGAGGCGCTTAGGCGCTCACACTTCAAGCTGCTCTACTTTGGGGATGCTGTGCTTTGGAGAGCACCGAGCTGGATCTAAACTTGGGAGTGCCAGATTTATATTCTTCTCCCTGCCAGGTACACTTTTCTCTCCCTTTCCCCATTCAGTTCTACATCCTCAGTTTTCCTTTGTTTGGTTTTGCTGTACCTCAGTATTAAATCTCTTCTTTCCAGAAGTTTCTTTCAATGCTACGGAGTGGTTGTGGTGCCCTGTGCTTGTCAGTGTTACAACACTTAGGCTGAGAGTGGCTGCTCCTTCCAGTGACTGCAAGCTCTTTTGTAGACAGTGACTGAATATAAGGTGTCAGGCATATGACCTGACTGATGCATTTCATGCAACAGTGAAGGGGTCCAATAATTCAATTTTTATTATGAATTATAAGAATTATCGGGTGTGGTGGCACATGCCTTTACTCCCAGAACTTAAAAGCAGCGAAAGGCAGATCTCTATAAGTTCAAGGCCAGTCTTGTCTACACAGTGATTCCCAGGCCAGCCAGGGTTACATAGAGACACTCAGGGAGAGGGGAAGAGAGGAGGCGGAGAAGAAGAGGAAGAAGAATCATTATCATCATCATCTGAGGGCTAGGGATGTAGTTCAGTTGGTACAGTGCTTTCCCAGAATACGAGAAGCCCTGGATTTGTTCCTGAGCACCACATACAGATGTGGTCGTCTACTTCTGTAATCTCAGCAATTGGGAGGTAGAGACGGGGGTGGGGGGCAGGATTTTCAAGATCATCCTTGGTTACATAGCAAGCCTGAAACCAGTCTGGACAACATTGCTGTGGGATAATGGTCTTTTATCCTGTCACTTGTATTATTTTTAATAAAATGCTGATTGGCCAGTAGCCAGGCAGGAAGTGTAGGCAGGATGACTAGGCAGGAAGTAGAGGCAGAGCAAGGAGAATTCTGGGAAGAGGGAAGTTTCAGTCTGCAGTTGTGACCTAGCCGCAGAGGAAGCAAGAGAGCAGGATGTGGCTAACATAGACAAAAATAATGGGCTAATATAAGTTATAAGAGTTAATAAGAAGCCTGAGATAATAGGCCAATCCGTTTATGATTAATAGACCTCTGTGTGTTTATTTGGGACAGAAACCTCAGTCAACACAACATGAAATCCTGTCCTAAAAACACTAAACAACAACAACACACACATACACAAGGCATACCTATATGCATGCATAAAATGTCACTATGAAATCCCATACTCCATACAATTAATACACACCAATAAAAATACATTGTTAAAAAACATCACCTGAATCATTTGCAAAACAATGGAATTGTATCTCCGAGAGACATTTGAAACTAGTATAAAGATAGGCAAATCTCAACTTTAAGATACCATCTTACACCTGTCAGAATGGCTAAAATGAAAAACACCAATGATAGCCTATGCTGGAGAGGTTGTGGAGAAAGGGGTACACTTATCCATTGCTGGTGGGAATGCAAACTTGTACAACCACTCTGGAAAGCAGTGTGGCGGTTTCTCAGAAAATTTGGGATCAACCTACCCATGGACCCAGCAATACCACTCTTGGGAATATACCCAAGAGAGGCCTTATCATGCAACAAAAATATATGCTCTACTATGTTCATAGCAGCATTGTTTGTAATAGCCAGAACCTGGAAACAACCTAGATGCCCTTCAATTGAAGAATGGATGAAGAAAGTATGGAATATATACATATTAGAGTACTACTCAGCAGTAAAAAACAAGGACTTCTTGAAGTTTGCAGGCAAATGGATGGAAATAGAAAACACTATCCTGAGTGAGGTAAGCCAGACCCAAAAAGAGGAACATGGGATGTACTTACTCATATTTGGTTTCTAGCCATAAATAAAGGACATTGAGCCTATAATTCGGGTTCTTAGAGAAGCTAAATAAGAAGGAGAACCCAAAGAAAAACATATAGACATCCTCCTGAATATTAACCTTCATCAGGCGATGAAAGAAGACAGAGACAGAGACCCACATTGGAGCACCGGACTGAAATCTCAAGGTCCAAATCAGGAGCAGAAGGAGAGCGAACATGAGCAAGGAACTCAGGACCGCGAGGGGTGCGCCCACACTGGGACAATGGAGATGCTCTATCGGGAACTCACCAAGGCCAGCTGACCAGGGTCTGAAAAAGCCTGGGTTAAAACAGGTCTCACTGAACATAGCGGACAATGAGGACTACTGAGACATCAAGAACAATGGCAATGGGTTTTTGATCCTATTGCATGTATTGGCTTTGTGGGAGCCTAGGCTGTTTGGATGCTCACCTTACGAGACCTGGACAGAGGAGGGTTTTCCCTTGGACTTCCCACGGGACGGAGAGCCCTGATTGCTCTTTGGGCTGACGAGGGAGGGGGACTTGATTGGGGGAGGGGGAGGGAAAGGGGAGGCGGAGGTGGGGAAGAGACAGAAATATTTAATAAATAAAAAAAAGATAGGCAAATCTGAAGAAAGAAACTTACTGTGTAACCCTCCTCCACACAGACCCCACAGGGCCATATGTGCATGCTAAGTGAGCATTTTACCATTCAGCTGTAGCCTCTATATCCATGTCTGTCTTATATATTCTGGATGAATATATGAAGAATAATAAATCTGATCACCCCAGAAGGTAAATTGAAGTGTCAGGAAGACAAAATTGGAGAGATACCTTTTATAACATACTATTTTAGACCTTGTAGAACTTCCAATCATGATGAGTATATATGATCAAAAAAACTTAAAAATAAAAACATTTTAATTAGGCCTGATTTTCTAGACTGGAAGTAGTCCCAGAATTCACACCTTCAACAACTTTTCTCTTAACACCAACAATCATAGAAGGTTGGGAACTGCTAAGGTTGAGCTTGACGTTAGAGATCTAATCTAGAAGCTGCCAAACCCGGGCATCATCCCTGATCTAATCTACTCCATAAGGGGACAGGAAGACCAGTATTTTCCACAATAGCTGAGGAGATTCTGACTTCCAGTTTGCTTGGAGACCAATGATCAATGGCCCAGCCACTGCACAAATCTCTCCTCAGCCATGTATGCATGGAAACATCTCTATCTTGCGGGTAACCAATCTGCCAGAGGGCCTCCAATAATTGCACCTGTTGTGATCTGAATCCTATGTGGTTCCCTCTCACATCACATAAGCAATAGGCTACTGTAGAAATCATGGCTTGGGCTGCGGAGAGGGCTCAGTCGCTAACTAAGTTCCTTGCTCTGTAAGCACATGCATCTGAATTTGGATCCTCAGCATCCACAGAACAAGCTGGGTATGGTGGTATGGACCTGTAATCAGAGATAGGTGGATTCCTGGAGTTCAGTGGACATCCAGTCAAGCTGATCAGACAGCTCCAGGCCGTAAGAGATACTGTGGCTTCAGTCTTGCTCTCTCTTGCCTTGTCCACACTGAAGAGGTCAGGTGCTGTGCTAGGACCCTGGAAAAGACCAAATCTTCTGTAATAGCCAGCACTTAGGTGCCACCGAAGAGAATAAGTAAGAATGTGTCCTTCAATTCTGTTTTAGCCTTCTTTTATCTGTCTATCTGTCTGTCTGTCTGTCTGTCTGTCTGTCTGTCTGTCTGTCTATCCATCTATCCATCCATCCATCGATCCATCTATATGTCTATCATTTATTTTGAATTTTATATGCATTGGTGCTTTGCCTGCATGTATGTCTGTGTGAGAATATTAGATCCTCTGGAACTGGAGTCAAAGACAGTTGTGAGCTGCCATGTGGGTGCTGGAAACTGAACCCGGGTCCTCTGGTAGAGCAGTCGGTGGTCCTCTGGTAGAGCAGTCGGTGATCTCAACCACTGAGCGATCTATTTAGGCCCATATCTATTTTTAGACAGTTTTTTTTTTGCATCCCAAGCAGGACTCAAACTGACTGTGCATCTTAGGATGACCTTGAACTCGTGACCCTCCTGACTCTACCTCTTAAGTGCAGGGATTGTAGGCAGTGCTGGGGACCCAACCTGGGACTTTGTGTAAAATCCTAGGCAAATACTCTACTGACTGAGCTATGTCTCGGCCCTCAGCCCATCCCACTGAGGACAGCAGCCCTGGAGAGACCCTGACACAGAAAAGCACATGCTAAGCCATGCCAATTTCGTCCCAATGAGACACTGTGTAATATAATAAATACTTTTTGCTGAATTTATCCTCTCAAACTGCTAAGGTTTTTGAGGGAGAGAAGAGGCAGAGCCTCTTTGCACAGCTAGGGAAAATATAAGGCTCTCTTACCTAATCTTATTTTCCTGTAACTATATTTCTCGGCAGTCACCCCCTCCCATCTCATGGATAAATTGTCTTCAAACCTGTCCGGAAGATCTGAACTACCTGTTTGCCCCAGGAAAGCATCAGCTCTGAGTAGTGGGTGGGGGTGGGGTTACCCGCCTTGCTTTCTTTGCTTTTCTGAGGCTGGGAAGAGCAGATGGGGAAAACTCTGATGATCTTTTGCATAGTGATGCGTATTAGCTGTCTTCTGTGGGAACAGATCTCACACACCCCACCCAGCCCCCGGCCCATCAGAACCTTTCTCTGACAACTTCCTGAACACAGAAGGCAAGAAGATTTGAAAGCAGACCATCTGGGGACCCAGGGTCCACCCTTCACATGCTACTCAATTCTTCATCCTGACCCAAAAGCTTTGTCCTCTATTTTCATAGGATATGTATACCCGAGCTTCATCTCGCATATTATGCATAGAGAATATCACCAATATCAGAAAAAGTCCTCCCCATATACAATCCCCTCCAAGTCCTTGGAACTAGTCCAGCCCACTCTGACTTTCAGGTCACCTGCATAGCCAGAATGGCAAGGATCTCATTCGATACTATTGAGGAGCAATTGGTCAAAGTCTAAAAACAAACATATGTACTTCTCTTATGCTTGTTCATTCCCATTTTCGCTTGTATCTGGTACGTATGGCCATTTAGGTTTGTTTGAACGGACATCTGAGTATCTCAAAAGCCAAACTCTGAGACCCTCTGGCGTCGTTCTGCCTGTAGATAAAATCCGGAGTCCATTTGTGAAATATCAAACAGAATTAGGAAAATGTGAAAGATATGTTGCTAAATGTTGCCTAGCAATATGATTAAGGCACAGGAATCATGGAGAGGACAAAATTCACACCCATGAGGAAATCATATGTACACACAAACACACACACACACACACGCTCACCCCATGAGCACACACAGATTTCTTTGAGACAATGGTCTAATCTGTGAGAACAGAATTACTGTGACAAGGGAAATGAGTGTCATAGCACCACGGAATAACCCTTTCAGGTGGCGGGATTTCAAGGTCTCTGAGAGCCTGAGGATCAAAGGAGAAGGTCTTCACGCCTATGAGTCAACAACACCATCCCACACACAGCCCTCATCAACATAAGCAAAGTTACTTTTTAAAAGAATGAGTACAACAATATTTAAAATTCTAGAAATAAGTATTTAATATACAAAGCAACTTTAACCTATTAATCCTTACTTCAAATATTTGTCTATCGGCCTGCCTGCTTCCCTCCTTCTCTCCCTTCCTTTCTTCCTTTTCTTTCTTCCCTTTCTTCCTGTACAGATGACTGGACTCAGGGCCTCATACACTTTACCACTGAGTTGCACCCTAGACGTTGATTTTCATAAGATCCCAGTGTAACAATATACAGCATGATCTACATCAGACTCTTGAGGGCTGGGAAGATAGCTCAGTCAGTAACGGGCATGCACAGCCCATTGCAACATAAATATAAGTCTCTGAGTTACATAAAAAGCTGTTACTGGTGACAGACAATTGGGGAATCTGAGGCAGGCAAATCTCTGGGATCAGCTAGCCTAGCCTACTGGGTGAACCACGGGTCCTAGTGAGAGACTTTGTCTCATAAAAACAAGATATCTGATGACACCCGAGGAAGGGGCCACCTGACTGCTACATGCACAAGTGGGCTCTGACTGTTATATGCGCACGCACACATGTGCTTGCACACCCACACTGCACACCTGAAATCCCTCGTATGCAAAGACAGGCATCTGGCTTCAGTTTCTTACTCTGGCACTTGCCCTTGACTGAGGGTTTGGCGGTAAGGAGGCTGGAATGGTGAGCCGAACTTGTGGCTTCTCATCCATCCCTGACTAAAAGGAAGAGTGACAAGCCACACTGTGACCAGACATGAATGGCAGATATGAATACATTCTAGACTCACATATCCATCAGCTGACTATCAGACTATTAAAACAATGGACCAAAGAAACAGAAGTTTCCCCGCCAGGAACTGCAGGCTTAGAAAGGAAAGGGTCTGACGTTGAGCCCTAGCCTAGCAGGCAGAAGAACCTATCCCCAGACAGACTTGACACACTTCAAACAACTTGTCAGGTCACCCAACAGTGGAGGGTGGGGCCTCACCTCCACTGGGACAGCTTAGAAGTGTATCCAAGGCCATTTATTTAATCTCTCTTCAAGACCAGAAGATGAACTCAGTGCATGGGGCCATGGGTTTACTGGATCCCTCTGTTCCTCTTCTTGGTGTGACCACATCGCATTTTTCTGCCTTTTACTATTAATTTGGCTATTTTAATTGTTTTCTTGAGGATGAGTGGCTGAACCTGGTTTCTTGGGGTACAGACTGTGAACCCAAGTTTAGTAACAACCCATCTCTTTCTTCTGTGAACCCATCATGAGTTCACAGACTGAAGGAAATTTCCACTGTGGTTCCTGCTCTAGGTTCCCGATGCACACTATTGAAACTTATACCCTGCATCCTCTTGGGTTTACAAGTATAGGACTCTTTTGGAAAGGGTCACCCTTGCCCATCTTCCAGTCAACGCTAGAAGGGTTGCTATGGTTCCCCCATTGCTTTCCCAGGTTGTCACAGGGAACTGGCAGGTAGGAGCAGGTAGCAGCATTAGATGGTTCTTCTCCTTGAGTTCCTTCTCTGGTTTCTTTCCAAAAATTGAGGCTGGAAAGAAGTCAGGAGATTTGCGTTGCCAGCCTTCCTTGAGGGAGGGCAAGTGAAAAGTGGAACACCACAGAAGCTACCTATAAGCATGCCTGACTGGAAGAAAATAGCTGTATGCATGCCTGACCAGGGAAAAGTAGCTACATACATACGTGATGGGGGGGAGGAGCTACATGCATTTCTGGCTGGGAGAAAGTAGCTACATGCATGCCTGGATGGGGGAAAATAGAAACGTGCATACTAGTATTAAGATAAAGAACATACTGTTACAGGAGGAACGGGCCTGCTTTTGGTCCTGGCTAGCTTACACCCGAAATAATCACACAGAAACTGTATTAATTAAAACACTGCCTGACTCATTAGCTCTAACGTCTTATTGGCTAACTCTTACATATTAGTTTAACTCATCTCCATTAATGTGTATCACCATGTGACTGTTGCTTACCAACAAGATTTTAACCAGCGTCCATCTCAGGCAGGAAAACCATGGTGTCTGCCACTCTGTCCTTCTTCCCAGCATTCAGTTCTGTCCATTCTGCCTACTTAAATTCTGCCCTATCAATAGGTCAAGGCAGTTTCTTTATTCAACCAATGAAAACAACATATAAGCAGAAGGACCTCCTACACCAATGTACATGCATGCCCAATTAGGGAAAGACAGCTAGCTGCACACAAACCTTGCTAATTAAAAAGGAATGGTGGAGTAGACAGTAGATCAGTGGTAGAGCATGTGACAAGCTCACACAGGGCCCTGGGTTCAATTTCCCCCCAAAGAATATCAAGAGTAAGAAAAATATAGTTTATATTCTAAAATTCAGACGTCAGCCAAGAAATAATTTTTTTGAAAGTTATTTTGTGTTTTTCATAATGCAAGTTTACTTACCTGAATTTTGTGAAAGGCTCCCCTCTCCATAGCACACATCAGCTACAAACTGTTTTGGTTACAAGTAAATGATGTGTTCTTAATGGTAGTTTAAAAGATTTCATTTGACAGAGCGGTGGGGCATGCCTTCAATTCCAGCACTTGGGAGGCAGAGTCAGGTGGCTGTCTCTGAGTTTGATGCCAGCCTGGCCTACACAGCTAATTCCAGTCCACCCAGGACTACATAGTGATATCTTGTCCAAACAAACAAATAAGAACATAAATCAAACATGTAAAAACACACTCCCAACAAAATGAGTATCAAATAGGATATATTCCTATCATCTTTTTAAAAGAATTATTGTATGTGTCTGTGTCTGGGTATGTGTCCTTATGTGTATATGAAGTCCAGAAGAGGGTGTCCGAGCTCCTGGAACTGAAATTACGTGTGTCGGGATTCAGAGTTGCTCTGAAACTCTGAATGACCAACAAGTGCTTTGAAGTGCTGAACCATCTCTCCAGTCCTCTGAATGTATGATTTTCTTCTGTGTCCTGGTACTAGGGAGGCAGCATTCCAAGATGGCCTCCACACTCACTAAAGTATTACTAGAACACAGGAAATTCAGTTGCTCATGCATGATATACGGTCTCTTTATGTGGGGACACAGGGCAGGTGAGAGCCTACAATCTGAACTGTCTGTTCCCTACAGGGTGTTTGCCAACCCCTGGCTTAAACCATGTGTGCCAGGTCTTCTGGGGTCCAGAGTGTTCTTTTCACCAGGGCCCATGAATACAATTAGACTATTGTTCCTTTGAGTAGTTTACATCATAGAAAATCTTCAAAGAGAGCCATTTTCCTATTGGCCTTAAATAAGTGAGGTGTCTTTTAAGACACAGAACCTAAGGGCTCTTGGGAACTGCAAACTGTCCCAAGATGACATCTAGCCAGAAAAAAAAAAAAAAAAGCAGAGACTTATTCCAGCAGCTACAGGAACCTGAATTCTGCCAACAATCACAAGAGTCTGGAAGGGGATCCTGAGCTTCACAAGGGAATGAAGGCTGTGGCCTCAGGTGTGTAGTTTTGTAAGATCCTGAGTGGAGCACCCCGTGACTTGCTTGGACAGCTGCCCCACAGAACCTGTGATAGGGTTTGTGTGGTAATTTGCTGCACAGAAACGGGAAATGAACGCAGACCCTGTTCTAGGTTGCCAAGCTGACTATGCCCTGGCACACTCAGCTCATCCTTCCCAGGGTAGGAAGTAAAGAAAGTTCCTTAGGAGGTCGCTAAGGAACATTTCCTTGCTCCTAAAAAGGAAACAAAGACTCTTGTGGCCTTTGAACCCTATTCATGAAGGGGGCTGTGGGGGAAGCTGGGGGGGGGGCTGTGGGCATCTCATCCCGCAGGGATCAAAATGAAAGCCACGGAGTACAAAGGGCAGAGCACAGAGAAAGAATTCAGATCCCGAAAGAAACCATACTGCTGCAGTATTGACCAGACCCAGGAACCTTCTGTTATTTGTAAAACAGAAAAAATTGCTTGTTCAAACTGGAGGTCAGGAAACTTTTAACTCTAGTTCACCTTTTTTTTTTATGAATAAAGTTTTATTAGAACACTTGTCCATTGTACTATCTATGGCTATTTTTATGTTACCAAAAAATAGGGTCAAATAGTGGAAATGAGATGCCACATGGCATCCAAACCTACCGCTTTCCCTAGTTCTTTTTCTATAGGATATGAGTGATACCCTGCATTTATGCACACATGAAACCCCACATTTATAATACATGAAACCCTGCATTTATACATTCTGAACCCTAAATTTGTGACATCTATGCATGCATGCTTTTGCATTATTGAAGGGCTACAATCCATTAGATATTTTTAAAAGGGCTTAGTGTTCACTTCATTTTTATGAATGTATTATTTTTATATGTCTGGGTGTTTTGCCTGCATATGTGTTTATGTGGTACATGCATGCTTGGTCAACAGAGCCCAGAAGAGGGCATCAGATCCCCTGGGACTTGAGTCCCAGGTGGTTGTAAACTGCTGTGTGGGTGCTGGGAATCAAACCCTGGTCCTCTGGAAGAGCAGCCAGTGCTCTTAACCACTGAGTCATCTCTCCAGCTTTACACTCTATCAGCTTCACACAGATTCTTCTATGTTTGATGTGGTTTCATGGCTTCTTCATATGAACCTTGTTTAAGGACTCATCAGCAAGTTGTGGCTTAAAGGCATTTTTAGACTTCTCTTACCACTAGCTGAAAACAGACAGTAGACCCTGTTCTCTTTCAGCCTACTGAAAAGTGAAAAAAAGTGCTAACCTGTACCTAAAGACTGATGGTCTCATTCCATTTGGGTCATGTTGGGATCATCTTTTTGTACATTGTGTGAATATGTGTCTCCGTTTAACCTCATCTGCCCAAGGAACCTTCTGATTGGTTTAATAGAGTTAAATGGCCAATAGCTAAGCAGAAGAGGATAGACAGGACTTCTGGATAGAGATGGGAACTCTGGAAAGAAAACCTGAGGTAAAAGATTCAATGGTCAGACAAGGAGGAAGTCAGATGTACAGTACTGAGGAGAGGTAGCGAGCCATGTGGCAGAATGTAGGTTAAAATAAATGGGTTAATTTAAGTTTTAAAAGCTAGTTGGGAACAAGTTTAAGCTAAGACTAAGCTTTCACAATTAGTAAAAAGTCTTCTTGCCATTATTTGGGAGCTGGCACTTCAAAGAAAGACCCTCTATAGGACCATATTTATAAAGTATCACATACCGGAAGACTTAGAGACAGACTTTCTCCTCACAGTGAGGGAAATTGGGGAGTGGGAGAACAATGTGCTGGCAGATTCTGAGTCTGGGAAAGTCCACTTATGGTTCAGAGACAATGGTCAGTTGGCTGTGTCCTCCCGGCACACAAGAGAAGCTACTCTGTCAGCTTCTTTCACAAGGACACAGGTCCCACTCATGGGGCTTCTACCTTCACAACCTTCTCAGCTTTCAAAGTTCCCAATTCCTACCATCACCTTGAAAGTTGGGCTTCCAATGTATGAATTTTCAGGTGATGTGACACAAACACATAGCCCACAGGAAGGCTATGCATATGTGTATGCGAAGATGTGTGCACTCATGTTCACATGTATGCCAGAAGTCAAGCTCAGGCATCACTCCTCAGGTGTCATCCACCTAAAATACATATATTAGTGTGTGTGTGTGTGTGTGTAGTTGGGTGTGAGTGTGTATGTGAGTATGTGTAGTTGGGTGTGAGTGTGTGTATGTGAGTGTGTGTGTGGTTATGGGTTGGGTGTGAGTGTGTGTGTATTTGGGTGTGAGTGTGTGTAGTTGGGTGTGAGTGTGTATGTGAGTATGTGTAGTTGGTGTGAGTGTGTGTATGTGAGTGTGTGTGTGGTTATGGGTTGGGTGTGAATGTGTGTGTGTGTGTGTGTGAGAGAGAGAGAGAGGTTATGGGTTGGGTGTGAGTGTGTATGTGTGAGAGAGAGTGTGTGTGTGGTTATGGGTTGGGTGCGAGTGTGTGCAGCTGGGTGTGAGTGTGTATGTGAGTATGTGTAGTTGGGTGTGAGTGTGTGTATGTGAGTGTGTGTGTGGTTATGGGTTGGGTGTGAGTGTGTGTGTGTGTGTGTGTGTGTGTGAGAGAGAGAGAGAGAGAGAGAGAGAGAGAGAGAGAGAGAGTATGGGTTGGGTGTGAGTGTGGGAGTCAGAAGACAACTTGCAGAAGTCAGTTCTCACCACTGAGCCACCTGGACAGCCTTCACCTCATTTTTGATTTTGGAGATGGGGGTTTCCGATTGGCCCGAGGCTCACCTGTTAGGCTAGTCTGACTAGCCAGTGGGCCCCAGTGACCCACCCATTTTTACTTCCTTAGCACTAGGATTATAAACACAGGTTACCACACTTGACGTTTTACATGGGTTCTAAGGAACTGAACTCACAACCAGCTGTAACTCCAGTTCTGGGGGATCTGACGTCCTCTTCTGGCCCTGCAGACACCAGGCGTGCAGATGGTACACATACATACATGCAGGCAAAACCCCCATATATGGAAAACAAAAATAAAAAACAGAAAGAGATATATGAAGATAGACAAGCCACCAAGTGGTTTTCAGTGAAGAAACATATGCACCTAAGAAGTCTGTTACCACTTGGGCCTTGTAGAGTTTAGCATGTCTAAGAACCCCAGCATGTACTCTAGGTACAGTGAGAATGTGTGTCCGGCTCCCTCCACCCACTTTTGACTGTTTGAGGCAGACTCTCGCAGGCCAGGCTACCCTTAAAGTAGTTACCAGAGTAAGTAGTCCAAGGTGACCTTGAAGTTCTGACTCTCCCGGCTCCACTTCCTGAGCACACCCCCACACCCAGCTTTATGCAGTGGTGAGGATCCTACCCAGGGCTTCAAACGTGCTAGGCAAGCAGTCTACCCATTAAGCCACATTTCCAGCCCTGTTTTCTGCTTTCATTAAAGACTTTAGTATCTTTCACCAACGGAAGAGACCACGCCAAGACTGTGGAGCAGAACTTCTGACAGGCACACCCCATCCCAAAGGAAGACACAGAACAATCTTCCCACATGGTTCCCAGCACTGAGGAATACACAGAAAGGGCAGATGTGGACATATCATCTCACGGTCCAGGACAGTGCTGTCCCCCGTTAGTTCTAGCAATGATAACAATAAAAGGTACCAAGCTGGGCAGTAGTGACGTGCGCTTTTAATCCCAGCACTCGGGAGGCAGAGGCAGGCAAATCTCTGTGAGTTTGAGACCAACCTGGTCTACAGAGTGAGTTCTAGGACAGGAATCAAAGCTACATAGAGAAATCCTCTCTCAGAACGCCCCCACCCCCAAATCCTAACTTTAATTTAGAAACTCCTAACAGGGTTGATATACTAACAGCTAACCTCTATTTCCAGCACTCAGAAGACTGAGAAGGGAGGATTGAGAGTTCAAAGTTGAAGGAGTGGAGGAGGGAGGAAGAAGAGGAGGCAAAGAAGGAGGAGGAGGAGAAGGAGGAGGAGGAGGAGGGAGAGCAGTCTCTGAACTTTGTGCCATCCATTAGGGCTGACAAGATGGCTCTGACCGTAAGAGCACTTCCTGTACAAGCCTGGCAACCCAAGTTTAATCTCTAGGACTACATGAACGGCAGAGGAGTCCTAAAGGTTGTCCGCTAGACTCCATCAGGGCCCCATGGCACATGGATGTATCACCACATACAATAATACTAAATACATTAAAAGTAATCATTTCATTTGCACAGCTCTTATGTTCCGATTTTAATTCTGATAACTTCATGCCCGCCCTGCCCTCCCCTTGAAAAAAAAAAAAAAACTATTGCGGGAAATGAGAATTTTCTCCTTTTAGGGTCCAGAACATGCTGAGCAGTTTCTATGAACAGAGATGAGGCTACCAATGCTGTGCTCATTGTAGAGCAGAGGAAACCGGGCAATGAGCAGGTGGAGTCGGATGGCTAAGTCAGGGACAAATTCAAAGGCAGAAGGCTGCGTTCCTGGCCCCCTCGCCAAGCTGGACTGCCTCGCTTCTGTGTGCACTGCTGTCAAAGAGGACTTTCGAGACTTCCGAGGACTAGAGAGAGACTGAGCGCTCCACTTGCTAATGGTGACTGCACACAGTGACCCTGTTCATAGATCAATAGCTAAAAGCTACTGATGAAGCAAGTGTTCCGCCTACAAGAGAGGAGGTTCAATTTCTTCAGCAAGTCCTTGTCATTTCCTGAGACTATGGTCACATCAAACACCAAGGGAAGATGAGAACTGCTGCCCTTCCGGGGCCCCTAAGAGCTGAAACTGCCTAGTGATCCCCTCCAAGGACTTGCTCACCCCTTTCCTGCCTTCCGGTGAAGCGTAGCTACCGCGGGGACGCGTGAAAGGGACTTGACTTACTGTTTCCAAAACTGGACTCCACTTTCCAGTTCTTTGACCTCTTTCTACCCTGCCCACCTAATCCTTCAAAATCTCTTTATCTTCAAGGTTCATCTTAAGAATGCCTCCCCGAGGAAGCCACTCCCTATGACCCCTCCCCCTCTTCCTTTGAAGCCCTTATCTAGCACCATCTTCCCTTCACGTTGTTCTCTGGTCTCGTGTCCTTTCCAGCCCCGCAGGACAGGGATGGTTTTACTCACCTTTGCAACACCTGACTAGACAAACATGCTGCCCTTTCACAGAAGGGACACTGCACTACCACGGTGAACATGCTTCTGTTGAAAAGTAGCAGCCTAAATTTTAGGATAACACCCCCCCCCCCACATATGAGTTCTGTGGAGTCTTCATGACCCTTTAAAAATATAGGAGTTCTTCTCAGCTCCCGGGCCAGCTACAGAATAAATTCCCAGTATTGCAAAAAGGGGGTTGCAGCATGTAGCACAGATGTCTTGTAGCACAGATAGATTTTTTAAATTTATTATTATTATTATTATTATTACTTGAGTAGGTGGGTTTATGTAAGTAAGTACGGGTTTCCCACCAAGGGACAGCTCCTCCTGTAACTGCAGCTCCAGGTGACTGGAGCTCCCTGACATGAAAGCTGGAAACTGAACTTAGCCTGCATGAACAGTCTGTACTCTAAGCGGCTGACTCATCTCTCTAGTCCCAGCCTGGATAGATTTTTATCCTCTTTACTTTTACTGCTTCTAAGAGAATTTTTCTCTAAAATCACCTAAAGTAGTATCAGTATTAATTTTGTCTGAAGTGTGAAAATGGGGGCTGGAGAAGATGGTTCAGAAGTTAAGGGAGCATTTTCTTACAGAAGAAATGGGTTTGGTTCCTAGCTCACAACCACCTGTAATTCTAACTCCAGGGGAATCTGATACCCCCATGGACAACACATGTGCACATTACACTCACGCACGCGCACACACATACACACCCCAAAATAAAATATTGAAGTCATGGGGATACATTTCAGTAATTGAGTGCTTGTTGAATACAAGCAAGGGCTTAGGTTCAATCCCCAGCACCATTCCAGAAAAGAAAAATCATCATCATAAAATAAGAACCGAGAACAGAGAAAACACAGAGGAAAGTCACCGCTTATGTATCAGGAACTCGAAACTTGCAAAATCCATGCGTGCATCCTTTTGCGTCATTAAAGGTCCAAATTCCATCAGCTTTGCGAAGGTTCTTCTATGCCTGATGAATTCTCATGACTTTTTAGGAAGTGGGATAATAAACAGCTCTGAGATATTGGAAGGACTTTTTTTTTAAAAAAAAAATGTGTTGCAAAAGGTTTCATGCATCCTGCCGTCGATCGCCATAAAGCAGGAGCTTGAACCAGTTAATATTTATCATGTCTGAGACGCAAGAAGGACAAAGGCCCGGGCCCTTCAAAGTCTCCCCGACCTGGTTTACAGCACTCACCCACACAGTACCAGCCGCATTACCTTCCGGAGGCCAGGAATACTGCCGAGTAATAAGCATTAAATGTTTAGTCATTTCCTGCATCACGCTATCATGGCCTTCCTCTATTAACATATCTAACTGAGTTATAGTTCAAACAGCTGGTTTCCGTCTCAGCAGCAGTTTGGCTGAACGTCCCTCCAGTGGCGGTGCCATGGGGAGCCTCTGCAGAAACCCTCATGTTAATGCTGGAGCCGGCTTTTGCAGAGGAGCTCCAGCTGGGAACACCGTGGACTCTCGACTGCGATAATTTGCCTGAATCTATGATTTGTGAAACCGGTGCGGATAAAACTGTCCGAATGATGGCACCTCTGAACCACCTCCGTGCCTCACTGAGCAGGGCCTGTGTGTTGGAGGGCATGCCCTGTGCTCCTTAGCAAGTCGAAGGCCAGTCTGTCTCGGCGCGTGAGGCTTACATACGGGTAATAGATGGTTGCTGAGCACCGTGAATATAAAAACCGAGGCCTCAGAGACAGCGATAATTACAGTATGTTATATTCTTGCTCTTGATGGGGAGGCCACGGTGCTTCAGAGAGTTCCATCAGCTGGGTGACCAACAAAGATGCAGAAAAAGAAAGAAGAAATGTATAAAATTACCTTGCTAAAACACTCTTCAAAATCAGTCTTCTTTCTCCTCCTAACACAGAGCAAAATGGCTGAAGGCCACAGAGAATTCTACTAAAAAATAACCTGTTCTTGTATAGTTTGATCCATGATAAACTGATCACAAATGTTTTGGAGTTCTTAAAAGACAGTAGGCTTTCACACTAAAAATAGCCATAATTTTTAAAAATATACATTGCTATTTACTTGTACTTTATATCTAGAAGATGCATCTTGAGCCCGGTGCTTCTGAAGTAGAAATGGCAACACACTGGTTTCTGTGCAGAGTCAGTTACACAGTGCAAACTTTCAATCTCCATTTCCTTTCCGACTGCTCATGATTTGCCAGGTGCTTGTTCAGCTCAGAGGCCTGCGAGGAGACAGAGAAAGTGGAGAGCTAACCTGGCTGAGTCTGGAGTCAGCGGCCATCATGTTGAATGGTACAAAATTGCATCCTCTTCAGGGAAAAGCAACATCGAATTTTGGCAATTGTATACTCTGTCATTTCAGCATTTCCTCTCTGTCAGCCCTGTGGTACTGTCTTTGACTCTGCCACTGGCCGTGGGTAAATTAGATAGTTACAGGATAAAATTTTTATTGTTGACTAAGAAGGTAATAGATAGCAATAGAAAACAGTTAAAAGATAGAATCAGATAATGATAGGTAATGGATCTGTGAGTGATTTATAGGCAGGAGAAAGACGGATAATATCAGATGATCAATAAGAACAATTGATAGAACTTGGAATCTTTTTCTGCCTTCTAGCCTTTCGGAAGCAAGAAGAGATGCTTTCTCTTTCCAAAAATAAATGCCACTGCAGGCATACTTCTCATGCCTTCTAAGTTAGGAGCTCTGGAGGGTCTTCTTGTTTTCTTATTTCTTCAAATTCTTATTATAATATATGTTTTTACCTTTGAGAACAAAAAGAAAAGCCGAAACTCTGGTTTTGGCCCCTATAGTATTTGATTAAATGGAGACAACGAATTGGCTAGTCAACTTGAACATCCTAACACTGAATAAATGTGGCTTTGGTGTCTATTGTTATAAGTTGTGGCAAATTGTTCTTCCAGTGCTTAAATGTCTGAATTTTAAAATCCTACCTTAGGACACAGTGATAGGACTTCAGGACTTAGTAACTTTTTAGTATCTTCTTATCTGTACCTATAAAACAATACAAAATTCTAGAACCTATTTTAAAAATGGAAAGGGCCACTCTTGGGTTCTTTGGCCTTCATAGCAGTTGGTATTTCTTATCTCTAAGTTTGTGGTAGCAGATGGAAAAAGTGGGGTGGGGATCCCTAGCAAAGACTTTGATCAGCCTGACAAAACTCATGCAAGGCTTGGTCATCGGCACAGTGGTGCTGTGAGGTGGTGGGACCTTTGTGAAGTGGTTATGCCCTCGTGAGGCCCACCCTTACAAAGGGACTGCTGTAGCTCCAATAAGGAGGGGATAGCTCTCTTGTGAGGTGACTGTAGCAAAGCAAACCTGGCACCCCCACCACTCTGTCTTGCACTTTTGTTCCTTTTGCACACTCTTGTTTCACACACTGACAACACATACTCAGTCCTCACAAAAAACAAAACTGATGCTGATATTGTGCTTTTAAAGTTTTGAAATCACAAGCCAAGGTAAACCTCCTGTCTTTATTCATAACCCAAGCCTTCGGTATTTTGTTACAGCCACCACAACAAAACAGACTGAGCCGGGCAGTGGTGGTGCACACCTTTAATCCCAGCACTTGGGAGGGGGAGGCAGAAGCAGGCAGATCTCTGTGAGTTTGAGACCAGCCTGGTCTACAGAACGATTTCCAGGACGGGCTCCAAAGCTACACAGAGAAACCCTGTCTCGAAAAACCAAAAACCAAACCAAACCAAATAAATGCCAGGCATGGTAGTATACATCTTTAATCCCAGCACTCAGGAGCAGAGGCAGGCAGATTTTTCTGAGTTTTAGGCCAGCCTGGTTTAAATAATGAATTCTAGGTAAGCTAGGAAAAAATAAAGAGAATTTGTCTC
The DNA here is from genome assembly GCF_014885135.2 of Alexandromys fortis. Lineage (NCBI taxonomy): Eukaryota > Metazoa > Chordata > Mammalia > Rodentia > Cricetidae > Alexandromys > Alexandromys fortis. Next base: position 276,777 of record NW_026068113.1, read on the forward strand.
AAAAAAAAGAAAACCAGCCCCTCAAATATATAAAAATGCATACCCCCTGTGCATTGTGTATATTCTGTATTACAGAGACTAAAAAAATGTAAACTGAGGGAATTATTGCCATTTTTTAAAGGGGCATACATTTACTGGGGACATTGCTGTAAAACCCAATCAGCCATACTAAAGCAATTTAGCTCTTTGTGGACTGCACATGAATCAACAGTACAACCAGATAATATTGTCTTAATTCTTCCCAGAACAAGATTAGCTGAAGAGAAAGTGCTGATTTTTTAAGTGATAGCGAGATGCCTTCGCAGACAGTTGAATCTGGGTTGGCAAGGCAAAAAGTCAAACAGCAGATCAAAACAAGGGAAGAAAACTGACTGAAATAAACGTGATGATATGTTTGCTAATTTAAACCTTCAAGTCTGTGTGAATGAATTATAGAGTTTTCACTCTGAGCTCCTGGTAATTTCTCACCACTCGTTAGATAGACCAAATAATTTTAAACAAACAATCTGGAGGGGTTGAATTCAGGTCTTAATTTTTAAAGCATTATTAGTAAGCAGATGGTAAAAGCAACAACTAGAAAAAAATCACAGGCAGTGATAGTAGACACTGCTCAGGCAAGTGTCCTTTCTGGTGTTAGCCATTCTTTGAGTACTTCCTGTCTTTCCATCTGGCCCCACTTCCTGTTCTCTCTCTCTCTTCTTCCTGTGTGCAGAGGAAATGTGATCACCAGAGCAGCGTCATGCACCTGCTGCCGTGCCTTCCCAGACAAGATGGACTGCAAACCAGAATAATCCCTGTCTCCTCTAATTTGTGTGTGTGTGTGGGGGGGGGTATTTTCTCACAGCCACAGAAAAATAAATGACACAGAACACCTGAAGAGAGAAGGAAGCTGAGGACAGAGACCCATTCCTGAGTGGCTCAGGTCAGCATCATTTACATATATATCCAAGCACTTCACACACAAACATGTTATGACAACAACTTAAACACTTTTCTCCCCATCTGATAGCTCACTTTTCTTCAGATTAGCTAGTTTACAAAAGAACATAATTGCTGAGTGCAAAAATAAAAATAAAAATAAAACCAAGGCCTACCCTGTGAGCTCTGAGAATAGGCATCCAGGGATCTAAGAAACAACTTAACCATACAAATAAGTTGGAACAATGACTCCATCTGGGAGAACAGAGTCCAAACAAGCAGTTGCCTAGGGCAGCAAATTACCAAGGGTAGCAGACTTCCCAGTAGCTTCTGTGAGAGAAAAATACAGCCTTTGAATTTTGATATTACCCGATAAACACGGGGCAGTGAGCAAGTAAATCAGCTTGGAGAGCTTAAGCGACCTGGCTACTGGACTCTGGCTGAATGGCAGGTGTTTCCAAGGTGACTATCCAAATTTTAACATGGTGACTCCTGGAAGTAATCCCAGCACTTGTGTGGCTGAAACAGGAGGATCACCAGGATGTCGAGGCCATCCTAGACAAGACAGGGAGTCACCCTTGGAGGCTGTTCCTTAGTTGCTGCGTCTACCCTGTTTTTATTTTCTGAGACTGGACCTTTCACTACCTGTAACTCCCCAGCTAGGCTAAACTCACTAGAGGGCTCCTGGGATGTACCTGCTCTGCCTCCCCAGCACCAGGATCACAAGTGGGTGCCGGTACACCTGGCTTCTGTACTTGGGCTCAGGGGATCAAACTCAGATCCCCATGCTTGCATGGCTCAAGCTTTACTGCCTGAGCTAGCTTCCCTGTCCAGATCATCATATTTTATAT
>NW_026068113.1:278570-357346 GCF_014885135.2 Alexandromys fortis
ATATTCATTTCCCATCCTTGGACAGAGCATGTATTTGTGTAAACTGCTCCAAATGCCTTCAAATAGGTTATTAGTATACAAACACAGGATAAAATCTATAACAGATTAATACAGTGGAGGGTAGATCTCAAGCGCTGCTTTGGAAAAGCTGAGACATCCCATGCGTAAATGGTTAACCCTAAGTGAAAAAAAAAAAAAAAACAAAACTCCAAGCTACAGGGTTTTTGAACTCATGGTAAGAGAATCTTCACAAGAGGTCTGAGAAGAGAGGGACTTACTGGCCAGAACATGAATGCCAAGCTTCAAGGAACAGTTCATGTCCTTTGTTAACCTCCAGGGCAGTTCTTGGCACTTCCCCAACCCCACCCTATTAGCTAAAATGTCCAATAGGACTTCGTTCATCTAGACTGTTTACACTGCTTCCTCTTGGCATTTTATATGTCTTATTACATCTCAGGTATCATTATAAAAGAGATGATTAGGATAAAGGTGCTTGGTGCCAAGCCTGACAACCTGAACTTAATCCATGAAACACATAGTGGAAGAAGAGAGTATACCCCCTTCAGGTTGACCCCAATCTCTATATGCTTCTCATGGCATGCAGCATACCAACCTCCCTCCCCACCACAGAGAAATAAATTCTTTAAAAAAATAATAGACTTTCGATTCATTTTGGTTTTTGATACAGATCTTGCTATGTAGCTCTTGCTATCCAGGAAATTACTGTGTAGACCAGGCTGGTCTCCAACAGAGATCCACCTGCCTCTGCCTCTAGAGTGCTGGGAATAAAGGTGTGTGCTACCAAGCCAGGCTAAAAGAGATGATAGAATCCAGTGTTGACCTATTGTTTTAGATTGCTCGGTAAATCTACGGCATTTTACAGCTGGGTTTCTGCATGTCACTATCAACATCTACGCCACAGGTTTAGAGAAGGGTTAGGCTCCCCCTGTCACCAGCAGCCTAGCTGCCATCTAAGAAAGGTAGTCTAGCGGGCAGCTTCGGCTCCCCGACAGACTGAGGGCCCGACTCAGACCCTGAGGGCAGAGCTGTAAAATTCACTCGCAGTTCACACAATCCTCGGCTTTTCTGATCTTCGGAGCAAACGGAGGGGGCCAGCAGGGAAATTATTAGTAACAGTAACTTGGAGGCTCTGAGATTCAACACCGCACTTTAAGATCTCAGAGCAATTAAAACGGAACACCTGAGACAGAGCTGGGAGCAGCTGAGACAGAGCTGGGAGCACTAACTCAGGGAATGAATCACAGGCAGAGTTAGCACACAGGGGCTCGAAGCGTCTCTCCTTCTGAAGACTAGCTCAGAATATGATGGAGCAGCAAGCAAGCCACTCTGGAGAGAAAGTGTGTGTGTGGGGGGGGGGGGGGCAGGGAAGCCAAGATAAACACACCACAGGTCTGACTGTGTCCTGGCGTTCGTTGGTTATGGTGCCAAGTCTCACTTGAAGGAGATCCAGCCTTCTGAGAGCGAAGAGGGAGGTCACAGTCTGGGGCAAGGATGGGTTGAACCCCACTAACTTCCATGGAGCAGGCGTTTGGCGTCACTTCTTCCCCAGGTGGTTCCACGCGGGCACATATGCGCAACCTTTTAGTAAAGGCTACAGTCTTATTTAAAAACAAAATATCCCAAATTTCTATTATGAGTTTCCCAAATCCCTGCGAAATGAAAATGCGGTGTTTTACTCAGTCATCTTCCTCTGCTGACATTTTAAAATACCAATTGCCTGCTTCGTTCCACAGCTTCGGAAAGGAAACTGTTCAGAGCAGCACAAAGAACCCGTTTGAATTCCAGAAAACCGGGTTCTCAGGCCTGCTCAGTTTGCCTGTAAGACTTTGGGTGAGTCACAGGACCTCTCAGGACTTAATCTACACGAGAAATCTAGAAGTCCTCCTAAGATTTAAGATCTCTCCTGACTCTGGAATTCTCTGGGTTGTTTCTAACTGGGGACTCAGGTTTCTTCTGCTAAATGGCCACAATTTGTTTCCTTGGATTTTGTTGTTGTTGTTGAATGGCCGTTTTATGAGCAGTCAACAGAAGAAGAAGGAAAAACAAAAACAAAAACAATGACAGGGCAATCCAGGTGCGAGGGAAGTAGTGGGGAAGAGGACTGGGGCTTTTGAAGTAAGGGGCAGCAATGGAAGTCTAACTAGAGTGTCAGGGCAAGCAGTTAGGATTTGGGTCGGCAACCAAAGAAGAACTAGAAAGGAGAAAGAGAAAAGTTACTTTGCACTAGGACTCAGAAAAGCAGTCCATTTTTACAATTGTCTACTGCCTGATTTTCGTTCCATCAGGTGATGCTGACTGATATTATCCGCATCCTACTGTTCGTTACAGGACTGTTGACCTCTGCTTTCTTCTTCAGTGTCGTCTTAATCTCACCATATTTGGAGGTGGCGTAAAAAGCATCACTATGCTTACCCGCTCCATCAATGAAGGTGGCGACACAGCAGGAAAGAGCTGCTGACTGTTGAAAAGAGAAGCATTCATTCTGGTCTGGGAGAGGTTCCTTCCTTCCTTCCTTCCTTCCTTCCTTCCTTCCTTCCTTCCTTCCTTCCTTCCTTCCTTCCTTCTTTTGTTTTTGAGACAGGGCTTCTCTATGTAACAGTCCTGACTGTCCTAGAACTCATTCTATAGACCAGGCTGGCCTCCAACTTAGAGATCCGCCTGCTTTTGACTCCTAAGTACTGGGATTAAAAGAGTTTGCCACCATTGCCCCACTAGAGAGGTTTTATTAGGAAAAACCTTTTACAAATACCTCCCCCCCCCATTTACTTATTCATGGGGAGGGTGGTGTGGTGAGATCCCAGGATAACTTATGAGAGTTGGTTCTTTGCTTCCACCATGTGGGTCCAGGGGATCAAATTCAGCTCAGTAGGTTTGGTAGCAAGCACCTTTGCCTGAGGAATCACTGGTCCTAGGTAGGATTCTATATCCATTTCTTGGGGATGTTCTTGAATCTACCAGTTTCTGATTAAACTTTTATGTCGTGACAAAAAGCAGAGGCTGCAGTTGTTGGGGGCATGCCCATGAGGGTTATGGGTAGAATATTGTCTGTTTTGTTTTAGGAGCTATGAATTTTTTTTCCTAGGACCCTCAAGAAACTTCTTTTTACTTCTCATTATTCTTAAGCAGTGGGGAAGGTCCCACATGGGTCCTGAACTGATCACTACAGGGGGAAGCATTCTGCATTGACATTTAATCTTGACTGTGTGCACCAATCGTCAGCAAAGCCATGGGAACTAATATGACAGCCTTAGACCAGTCAGAAGCTACCCCTTGAACTGGATTTCAAATCCTCAATTCTGTAGCAATTTCAAGATGGTGAAAGAGAAGTTGTTTGGGGGCCACATTATTGGTCTCTTATGTCTTGCCTAACCAATGCTAAAATTATGGGGTACAAGTTAAGTTTTGTTCTCCGTGTATGCCAGGCATCCAGTCAGCGTTCAACTTAATGGGATGGAATTTCAGGTAGTGTAGAGACCCAAAACCCAAACAAAATAAGGCTCAGTTCTCATCTTTGCCATCCTATTCTTGTTGAGACTGCTGCGCCTGCTCCCTAACATTTCCCACGATTTATATTGTACCTCCCTTATTTTTAGCCATAAGTTTTACTTAGTCTGAAGATAACCAAATATTTCCTGAATAATAAGCCTCTGAATATGCATATTCTCTAAATATGAATATAAGCCTTCTTGCAAATCTAGCTTTTACATTTAGAGTGTTGTTTGTTGGCAAGACTCTTGGGGAAAAAATTATGTTTTTTTTTTTTAAACGGAAGAATGTACTACAGCAGAAGGCTTTGTTTTCCATAACGCAGAACCAATCCTTTCGATGCCAGTAATCCTGATATATCTAACTGTATGCTCATAAAATAAATAAATGTTAGACCAAACCTCCTGCTTATGCAGTGTCCTGCACTTCGAACTGAACATAGAACTGACAGGTTCCCATCGAAAAGAGAAGGATATGCAGAACACGGAAGTGCTGCTTTAACATCCTTGCTGGGAAGAACCTGGCTTCTGGTTTAATTCAGCATCTCTCTCCCACTCCAGCCCCTTATGCGATCCCTTCTGACAGGGCACTGCGGGCTGGGGGGGTGGTCCCCTGTATGGGTTTGGAAGTACCCCTCTTCCAAACCAAGACTGCTAAACTGGCCTCTACTCAGAAGGTGCAGGATGCAGAGATACCCAGTCCAATGGCTGGGTTCTTTTGGAGCCTTTTCCAAGCACACCGCGCGGAGATAACATCCCCGCCCATAAGAGGGAACACAAAAAGGACTCCCCTTCCCCCCCCCCCCCATGAAGCCAATGACGCTGTAAGGGCAGGTAGAGGGCCAGGTGGGAGAGCTAACTGGTTGCCTAAGTCACTTTGGGAGCTTGACCTCTGCAGCTCTGCAAGGAGACACACCCTACCTTAGGCTACTCAAGGAAGGCTTCCGAGCAGAAGGGAATCTGATCCTGGAAGAAAGGAGAGGGGAAATCATTTAGGCAACGCAGACCCCATTAGGAGGCTGGAGGAGCATGCGCAGTGACACCTGCCTCGGCCATACTTTAAGAGAACCGTCCTCAATGTATTCCCTATCAACCGATGGGATAGGGACTGCTCCTATGAGCCTTAGGTTTTTTTTTTTTTTTTTTTTTTTTTTTTTTTTGTTTGTTTGTTTTTGTTTGTTTATTTGGTACTGTCTTGGCACTTTCCCAAGTCTCTGCATATCTACCGACACAGGCAAGCTTTGGCAAAGTGAAGGGCTCAAACTCGGGCTATGTCTTGAGATGTCTTAAGACAGACTGTTGCTGTGAACGGAAGAGAACCCATGAACTATATAAGCTGCCCCTTTCGACCTTTCATGCCTTTCAAAGCCCCAGGCGGCTTTTTTTTTTTTTTTTTTTAACAGACTGCACTGTTTAAAAAATAAGTGGTAAAAGCGAGGGGTTGGGACGGCAAAGCCTTTCTGTTCGACATGAGCGTGAACTTTGAGAAATTCACTGTCATCATCCAGGAAGCTAAGGCAGAGCCGGTAATGACAGAAACAGGTGCATCTAAACCCAGTCAAACTACCAGAAGGATGCTCCATGTCCACCTAAGGACCTCTCGAATGATCTAGGATGGCTGACATGAAATGAGATCATAAAATCCGAGCCATTTAAAAGGTCAGTTGCTTAGGTCGCCTGTGATCTAAATCTTAACTGTGACTTAAATCTTACAGCGTCATCGGTCTATTAGGAAAATCTGTCCTGCTTGGGTTGAAAACAGAATTGCCCTTTGGCTCTTATGGTGCCTGCTTGTCAGGATAAATTATGGCCTATAGAGTCATGTTCTGGAGCATTTGTGAGATGCGTGCTGATAGTTTTAGAAGCATCCATAAAGAAAAGATTCTTTTTTTTTTTTAACGAGCTAAATTTAAATTCTGGATGAATTCCACCTTTTTGTTTATCAGAACTCCTGTTGGATCTGAAAATGACAGTGTTTTAGGTTGATAGCATCACTTACATCCCTTGGGCTTGAGGGAGTCCATCTTGATCTTTGATTGTTTGGCCTTAGAACTTCCTCATTCTGAAAAAGAAATTCTGAGGCAGCCAGGTGTCCTGTGTCGGTGTGGAAGTTGAATGTTGTAATGACTTCGTGTCAACGGTAGGCCTAGCCAAACCTATTTCAGCCACAAGAGTTTTGTCGAAGCCTTTGCGGTATCAGGAACAACTCAAACGGCACCAAGTCTTGAACAGGAGCACGACTCTCTCACTAAGGTCAGCCTTCCAACTTTTGCAAAACGGAGCTATTTTCAAACCTTAGGTTTTGCAAGATGAGTTCCTTTTTTGCGTAGATAAATTTAAATACATTGCGCTTAAATTTCTCAGGGTGTTCACCGTGGCTAAGCACATGAACCAATGAGCACAGAACACATCTTGACCCCCCAGAAAGCTATCACTTTTTGTAGTCCTAGGGCTCAAACCGGGGGCATGCATATGCTAGGCAAGCATTCTACCACTGAGCCACAATCCAGTCCATGATATCTGTGAGTCTGAAGTCTCCTGTTCTTACCATAGCACTTGATCATCAAGAAGGACAGTTACATTTTTTTAAATGGCAAACAGCTGACTAATTAATAGTTTGCAAGATGATTTTACTAAAAATTGTGAACAAGAGCCAGTGAGATGGTTCAGTGGTTAATAGTGCTTGCAGAAGGCAACCTGGGTTTGATTACCAGAACCTATGGTAGAAAGGGAGGGAGAATGGACTACCAAAAGTTGTCTTCTAACCTCCACATGTACACACACACACACATACACACATGGACAGACGGACAGATAGATGGGGGAATATGTATACATTGACAAAAAAATCATGGATGAAGTTTCATCCATGGCAAGTTACCCATAAAAGGAATCATGTTTGACCATTTCACAACAGCGCAGGTTAAGTTACAGCATGATTCAGGCTGACCACATTTTACGAACAGAAAGGACCACCACAGTTCCTGGGGCGCAGGTGAGGAACTTCTTCCTAAACGGAACACATGAGTCAGGCTGTCAGAAAGAGGGGCCAGCTCCCGTGAAACCACAGCTCCATAGGAACGGCTAAAGACCCTCAACTAAACCCAATAGAAACAAGCCTATGTATGTGTGTTTTAAAAACTTTTTATTTGAGGCATAACATTTTTTGGGTGCTCCACATTCTAAGATTGCAGAAAACCCTGGAAACAAATGGAAATGTTTAGCAGATAAATCTTCATCTTGTTTTTCTTTTTCTTTTTAAAATTTATTTGGGGTGTGTGCACGCTGCGGCACATGTGGAGGGCAGAGGATGACATGCAGGGGTCAGTTCTCTCCTTTAACCAATGGGGTTCAGGGTTTGAAAGCAAGTTGTCAGCTTTGGAGGCAAGCGCCCTTGCCAAGTTAGCCATCATCATGGCCCTTCCGAGGCTTCTCTATGTAACTAAGTTTCTTTGTAACTTTCTATGGCTGATGTTTTTCTGATATTCAGGTAGGAATTATGAGCAATTATTGAAATTTCTTTTACTCAAAAGTCTGATGATAACTTTTTTATGTCACAAGTGTAGCCATATATATGTGGAAATAACAAAGCTATTTAAATTTAACTAGAGAATAAACAATTCTCATCTGTCTCTTTGGTAGCAAAAAGACAAAATGTATTGAAAGGATAAGTTAATACATTCCTGACAGTACACTGATAGGACAGACAGACAGTCACACAAACACATACACACGCACACACACACACAATATTTAAAGCAGAATTTAAAGGAAAAAATACATAGATCCTTTCAACTTGATAGTGGATACTGTTTGGATCTGGAATGGCTCTCAGAGGCCTGTACTAAAGGCCCTGCCCCCAGCCCTTGCTGCTGTAGGAAGATTGTGGAACTTTCAGGGTCTAGTGAGAGGATCTGGGTAACTATGGGGTATGTCCTTAAGGGAGCTTATGGGACCCTAATCTCTTCCCTTCTCCCTGTGTAGTCCTTGCTGTCCTGTAACTCACTCTGTAGATCAAGGTGGCCTTGAACCTCAAAGATCTGCCTGTGTCTGCCTCCCCACTACTAGCATTAATGAAGTATGCCACCACTGAGGCATAACATAAATCTTTAAAAAAAAACATGCTAACTAAAAGAAGAGAGATACAAGAGACTATATATTGTATGGTTCCGTTTTTATGAAATGACTGGAATAGGAAAACCCACAGAGAGGAAAGAGGGTGGAGGTAGCCAAGGGCAGCAGAAAGAGACCTGAGAGACAGAGGGATTTACTTTAGGGTGATGGAAGTATTTTCAGAATTAGAGAAGAACACTGTAGAACACAGCAAGTATATTAAAATGTATGAGGCATACCCTTTAAGGCAGTTCAGCTGTGTCCAACCTTTGACATTGCAACACAACATTGTCATCTACAAAACTATATAATCTTATTAATATAAATAGACAAAAATCTCATTTCAAGTCATTGTTTGCAGTTTTACGCGGGAACATTTTCATAGCTGCTGCTGGCTTGTGAACAGCTGTGTGTGGCCCGTGTGCTACAGGCTGGATACACATGAATGGTGAGCTTCAGCATGTGACTTGTATCTTAATCAAGACAAAAAAAAAAAAAAGCCTACTAGGCTCTGAAAAAGGGAACAAGATGATGGAGGGGTAAGAATAAAATAGAAATATTTCACTATACACACTGGGCAGATGAAAAATTCCAGCTCAGAGAATTGATGGTCAAACTGGAGTTTTCAAAATTGTCTACTTGGAACCATGTATAATAATGCCATTATATGTATGGAAATCCAGGGTAAATCTCAGTACTTAATAAATGTTAATTTTTAAAAATCACCCAACGTGGCACGGCAGTAAATGGCTGTAACCCAGGCACTTCTGAGGTAGAGGCAAGACATACTGGAATTTAAGATCATCCTTAGTATTCAAGACATACTTGAATTATAGGTCATCCTCAATGCTCACTTTTAATCCAGACATTTGGGAGGCAGAGACAGGAAGATCTCTTGAGTTCAAGGCTAGCTAGCCTAATTTATATAACAAATTCCAGGGTAACCAAGGCCCGAGTAAGGCTCTGTCTTTAAAATTAATCAAATCATTTAAAATTAATTTTTAAATTAACTTATTTAAAAGATATTTTGAATTTTAAATCAATTAATTAAAAAAATTGTCCTCACCTACATGGTGACTATGAGTCCTGAGCTACAAAAGATCTCAAAATGAAACAAAATAAAAAAATGTTCAAACAATAAAAAACGCAAAACCCATTCTTTTTTAAATTTATTTTATTGTTTTTATTGAGCTATATGTTTTTCTCCACTTCCCTTTCTTCCTCTCCTTCTACCTTTTACCCTCTCCCATGATCCCCTATGCCCAATTTATTCAAGAGATCTTCTCTTTTTCTACTTCCCATGTGGATTAGATTCATGTATGTCTTGCTTACGGTCCTCTTTGTTGTCTAGGTTCTCTGGGATTGTGAATTGTAGGCTGGTTTTTCTTTGCTTTGTGTCTAAAAGCCACTTATGAGTGAGTAATATGATATTTGTCTTTCTGAGTCTGGGTTACCTCACTCAATATGATGTAAAACCCATTCTTAAATAAAACACAAGAGCACAAAGACTGTCTTCTTACAGAAATTCCAAGTCAGGACAGTGTCTCAGATCTTGGGGACAAGGCTGTCCCTTCCTATAGGAAAGAGCATCTCTTGAATCTCCATATCCACCCTAGAGCCTTTTGAGGGCATGGGGTGTCCAGGATGACTTCCAGGGCCATGAGCATGGGTAGACAAGTGAGATGCCTGTGCACTGAGATGCATCACCAGCCTCCCTCCCAGATCCTAGATGGCTGGCCGACACTACCAGGAAACAAGATAAATATGGAGACCAGGTCCAGACTCCTTCAGGCTGGAACAATTCCCTTCCTCCATTCAACTGCAAAGGATAGTTAGATGTTATAAAATTAAATCCAGATCTCCCACCTTCTTACTATCCAATGACAGGGTTGGGGTTCTAGCACTGTGCTTTCCTCAGAGCTAGGTGTGTGTGTTTAAGTTATGTGTGTATTTATGTATATATGTGAGTATGTGAAAGTGTATATGTGAAAATGTGTATCTATATTGAAAGTGTGTATGTATTTGTATAATCATATCTGCATATGTGTATTTATGCATATGTGTGTATCTACGTGTACATTTGTGGAAGTGTGTGTGTGCACACATGTTCTTGCACACATAGTTTTCAGAGTTACTAAGACCAGGGATGAAAGGTAACAGCACACTCAGATCCATGGGATCAGAATTTCAGGTTTCTTTTGAACAGAATTAAATGTAGTATTTTAAGTAGGGTCCAGAAGCTCCAACGACCATCACTGGAAACCACTGTTGCCATGAAATGAACTGTGGACATGCAAGTGAACCCAGTCTGAAGACAGGAGGCCACTTCGTCTTCATAAAACTTGCTCCCTGTAAATCAGGGAGTCCTCTTTACAGAAAGAACCCTTTCCAAGGTGCTGCCACCCTCTGCCAGTAGAAAAACTCTTCATGACTTTATGGAGTTCCATGGGGACCCAGGGGTGTCTGGGTCCCTTTCCTCTTACCAGACCTCGTGAGGCTCCTGAACTTGCATCTTATCATTTCTAGCACATTCCAGTGCGCTATTTGTTTTTAGTGCGGGAAAGGGAACCCACAGCCTTGCACCTGCTAAGCGCGTGCTCTACTGCTGAGCTCCACCCCCAGCCTACAGCACATTCTTTCCATCAGCAGACCCTAGACCATCCCTGGATAAAGGTGTGGACCTTCTGCAGTGAGAAGCAGCATGAAGGACTCTCGGTAATCAAAGAAGAACTCACAACTGAGAAAGAGAGAACTGTACAAAAGAGCTGCCCACACACGGGGAGGAGGTGGTGGGGTGAACGTGGTTGGGTTAAACTCTCCTTAGATCCATAGCTTTTATATCCAAGGAGAAAAAGCCAAGCCATGAGTTTCCTAGTCTTTCCTCAAAGAAATGTGGATTTTCATCAACATCAAGCTAACTAAGCACATAAAATCTATAACCAAAGTGCAACTAGAAGACTTCTACATAACCACAACTGGGAGAGGTTCCTGCTCTCTGGCCTACCACTGAGCATGACGTCATCACTGTGCTAGCCCCCATTTATACCCTATGCGGGGCTTTCCATGCATTTTGTCAGTGAGTTTACTCCTCGCAACAAGGGTATCATTAGGACTCCCAATTTATTTATTTATTTAATCGTGCAGCACTGGGGATCAACTCCAAGGCCTAACACACACAAGACAAACACTTTACCATGGATCGATGTTCCCTGCCCCAAGACCCCCAATTTTTTAATGAAAACAAGCTGAGAGGGGGCTGAGTAAATTCCTCAAGGTCACGGGTGTCAGGGATGGCTGAAATGCCATGAGCCTAGGTGTAGTAAGAGTCTACCCACTCAGTTAGCTACCCTGCCGCCCTGCTTTCCTAAGTATGTACGATTCAGCAGTATCTGCTGCTGATAATGCAGGCAACAGTAAAATCGAAGATATGAGAGAACTCGAGTGTGACTCAGCAGCAGAGTGGTTCCCTAGTACTTGCAACACCTCTCCCCCGCCCCTAAGGCTTAGAGAACACTGCAGAAAAGGATGTGGATAGCGGAGAGGTAGCAGTGCTATGAAACACTGTCTTTCGGACGTGGCATAGCTATTGCACACATGAATTCACAGCACACAAGGCCTGCCTTGATCAAGTCAGAAGAAATCCCAGACAGATGGGGTTGGTGATCTCCAGGCTCACCCCTTACTGAGGAGCCGTTGGTGGCTGACAGTTTCTGGGAAAGGGAAAATCATTCTTTCTGGAGGATGTGCACACCAGGAGGTTCCCCTCCAGTGGATGGGCCATGCATTTATATATGGGTATATATATTTACATATATATGTGTGTATGCACATACACACACACACACACACACACACACACACACGAACCGCACTAACATGGGGGAGGCACGGGAAGAATCGGAGGGGAAATGAAGAATGGATATAATTTCAACATATGCCTATATGAAATTCTCAAGAATGAAGAAAAATCTTAAAGAACTTCAAAAAACCCCCAAAATGAAATGTTTTCTATTCTTTATTTTGAATTATGTAGGCAAGGAAAAATCAATTATGCTACAAGTTACTACTAAAGGACATTTTTCATGGGAATGACATGAAGGCCTCTTAGTTCTCAATGTTCTAAGAACCTGTATGGCCTTCTATAACTTCTACAACATTGTTGAGAAGAACACACTGTTCTTGGTGGACACTTAGGAAAATATGGGGGGTAATTAGGTATATAGTAGTTGTACATGTTTGTGGCATACGGTGTAATATATAAACTCAGGGATATGATGTCCAATGATCAGAGAATGATAATTTGTGTGTTACTTCAGATATGTATCAATTATTTGTGTTAAAAACATGAGGACATTTTCAGTACTTGTTTTGATTTTTTTTTTCCTGATAAGTTAAAGGTTTACTCTGGCTAACAGTTCTAGTTAGAATCTGTCTTTGTCAAGGTTCCTGCTGCTGTGATAACACACCATGACCAAAAGTTACCTGGGGAGGAAACAGTTTTTTCAGTTTACAGCTCTCAGGTCAAACTCCATCACTGACAGAAGACAGGGCAGGGACTCGTGGCAGGAACCTGAAGGCAGGATGATATGGATATGAATAATTTGCATTGGTATGAATTTTGCTTTGTTGATATAAATTTAAGATCAATCTTGTTATATGTATATTTTTGCTCTTGATTAAGGTATTGTGATAATCATCTATAATAGTCAAGTTTGTAGTCATGTTACTTAAATATTCTAGATATATAGAGACATATTTCAGTTGGATAGGCATTCTTTATATCTTTCAAAGACTACAGAATATGGCATTTAAAATGTTTTAATAACTTAGGACTTTTCATGACAATGAGATATGTCTGCTTCTGGCAGCACCAAGCTACTTCAAGAGGAAGCTGGGCATCGAAGAGGCTCTTTATGGAGTTGGTTAGCCATTTGGGCAAGAAACTGCTCTTGCCTGGACTGATGCACAAACTGGACATGAAGAACCTGCAGAGAGAGGACTGCTGAACTTGCCTAAAGATGAGATGATCCTTCAGGGTTCCTGCTTCATGGAAGAGTCTGCTAGACATTCTGCAGGATACAGAAGAAAGTGACTGAACTGTCTTTAAATTTTCCTGCTTCATGGAAATGTCTGCTGGATACTATGGGCCTGAAGGCCCAAGATAGATGCCCCAACGGTACATAAGAACTTTGGGTGACTGTACAGGCAGTGAGATGTCTCTGTCAATTCTAGAATTTTGGAAGTTTCTTACTTCTTGTTTACTTAGGTAATATTATATCCTTCTGAAGTCTTTGATGGAGCTGAAGAATAGATAGATAGTTATAGTTTTCCTTTATTATGATAAAAGATAAAATAGATCTAAATATTGTAATTGCAATTCTTGCTTGATACCTGTTATATGTAATTTTACTAAGTTAAAGCCTTCCTTTTTGTTTAAACAGAAAAGGGGAAATGGTGTAGGATGTCCTTCTGTATTTGTGTTGTTTTCATTGGTTATTAAAGAAACTTCCTTGGTCTAGTTGATAGGATGGAACTCAGGTAGGTGGGGAAGACAGAACACAATTCTGAGAAGAAGGGCAGTGTGGCAGATGCCATGAAGCTCCTGTCTGAGATTGATGCTGATTAGAATCTTTCCTGGTAAGCTATGACCTCATGGTGTTACACAGGTTGGTAGAAATGGGTTAGATCAGGATGTGAGAGTTGGCCAAGATGAGGCTAGATATAATGGGCCAGGCAGTAATTTAATTAATACAATTTCTGTGTGGTTATTTTGTGGGTTAAGCTAGCCAGGTGGCCCGAACAAGGGACCCCGCTCCTCCTGCCTACTACAACAGGACTTAAGCAGAAGTCAAGAAGGAATGCTGACACCTGACTTGCTCTCCATGGCTTGCTTAGCCTACTTTCTTTTTTTTTAATTAATTTATTTATTTATTAAAGATTTCTGTCTCTTCCCCACCGCCGCCTCCCCTTTCCCTCCCCCTCCCCCAATCAAGTCCCCCTCCCTCGTCAGCCCAAAAAGCAATCAGGGTTCTCTGCCCAGTGGGAAGTCCAAGGACCACCCACCTCCATCCAGGTCTAGTGAGGTGAGCATCCACGAAACTGCCTAGGCTCCCACGAAACCAATAGGTCCAGTAGAATCAAAAACCCGTTGCCATTGTTCTTGAGGTCTCAGTAGTCCTCCTTGTCCGCTATGTTCAGCGAGACCAGTTTTAACCCAGGCTTTTTCAGACCCAGGCCAACTGGCCTTGGTGAGTTCCTGATAGAACATCCCCATTGTCTCAGTGTATGGGTGCACCCCTCGCGGTCCTGAGTTCCTTGCTTGTGCTCTCTCTCCTTCTGCTCCTGATTTGGACCTTGAGATTTCAGTCCGGTGCTCCAATGTGGGTCTCTGTCTCCTTTCATCGCCTGATGAAGTTTAATATTCAGGAGGATGCCTATATGATTTTCTTTGGGTTCTCCTTCTTATTTAGCTTCTCTCAGAACCCGAATTATAGGCTCGATGTCCTTTATTTATGGCTAGAAACCAAATATGAGTGAGAACATCCCATGTTCCTCTTTTTGGGTCTGGCTTACCTCACTCAGGATGGTGTTTTCTATTTCCATCCATTTGCCTGCAAACTTCAAGAAGTCCTTGTTTTTTACTGCTGAGTAGTACTCTAATATGTATATATTCCATACTTTCTTCATCCATTCTTCAATTGAAGGGCATCTAGGTTGTTTCCAGGTTCTGGCTGTTACAAACAATGCTGCTATAAACATAGTAGAGCATATACTTTTGTTGTGTGATAAGGCCTCTCTTGGGTATATTCCCAAGAGTGGTATTGCTGGGTCCATGGGTAGGTTGATCCCAAATTTCCTGAGAAACCTCCACACTGCTTTCCAGAGTGGTTGCACAAGTTTGCATTCCCACCAGCAATGGATGAGTGTACCCCTTTCTTCACAACCTCTCCAGCAAAGGCTATCATTGGTGTTTTTGATTTTAGCCATTCTGACAGGTGTAAGATGGTATCTTAAAGTTGTCTTGATTTGCATTTCCCTGATCGCTAAGGAAGTTGAGCATGACCTTAGGTGTCTTTTGGCCATTTGAACTTCTCCTGTTGAGAGATCTCTGTTCAACTCAGTGCCCCATTTTATAATTGGGTTGATTAGCCTTTTACGGTCTAGTTTCTTGAGTTCTTTATATATTTTGGAGATCAGACCTTTGTCAGTTGTGGGGTTGGTGAAGATCTTCTCCCAGTCAGTGGGTTGCCTTTCTGTCTTAGCAACAGTGTCCTTTGCTTTACAGAAGCTTCTCAGTCTCAGGAGGTCCCATTTATTCAATGAGGCCCTTACTGTCTGTGCTGCTGGGGTTATACGTAGGAAGTGGTCTCCTGTGCCCACGTGTTGTAGAGTACTTCCCACTTTCTCTTCAATCAGGTTCAGTGTGTTTGGACTGATATTGAGGTCTTTCACCCACTTGGACTTGAGTTTTGTGCATGGTGATAGATATGGGTCTATTTTCATTCTTCTACAGATTGACATCCAGTTTTGCCAGCACAATTTGTTGAAGATGCTCTCTTTTTTCCATTGTATACTTTTAGCTCCTTTATCGAAAATCAGGTGTTCATATGTTTGTGGGTTAAAGTCAGGGTCTTCTATTCGATTCCATTGGTCGACTTCTCTGTTTTTATGCCAATACCAAGCTGTTTTCAATACTGTAGCTCTGTAATAGAGTTTGAAGTCAGGGATGGTAATGCCTCCAGACGTTCCTTTATTGTATAAGATTGTTTTGGCTATCCTGGGTTTTTTGTTTTTCCATATAAAGTTGATTATTGTCTTCTCCAGATCTGTGAAGAATTTTGATGGGATTTTGATGGGGATTGCAATGAATCTATAGATTGCTTTTGGTAGAATTGCCATTTTTACTATGTTGATCCTCCCAATCCAAGAGCAAGGGAGATCCTTCCATTTACTGGTGTCCTCTTCTATTTCTTTCTTCAAAGACTTGAAGTTCTTGTCAAATAGATCTTTCACTTCCTTGGTCAGGGTTACCCCAAGATATTTTATGCTCTTTGTGGCTAGATGCTTCTGTGATTTCCCTCTCTGTTTCCTTATCCTTAGTGTATAGGAAGGCAACTGATTTTTTGGAGTTGATCTTGTATCCAGCCATGCTACTAAAGGTGTTTATCAGCTGTAGGAGTTCTTTGGTAGAATTTTTGGGGTCGCTTATGTATACTATCATGTCATCTTTAGCCTACTTTCTTATATACTCAGAACCACCTGCCTAGGGGTAGCACCACCCATGGTAGGCTGGTCCCTCCTACATCAATCACTAATCAAGAAAACACTGGCCAGACTTGCCTGTAGGCCAGTCTCATAGAGGCATCTTCTCAGTTGAGAGGTCTGCTTCCCAAATTAGTTTAGCTGGTATCAAGCTGACATAAAACTAATCAATGCAGCCTCCGTCATGGCAGAGAAGTCACAGAGAGGAAGATGGCCACATGGTACAGGCAGCTAAAATGCAGAGAAAAGCAAATGCTTATGCTCAGCACACATTCTTCTTCCTATGTCGTCTAGAATTCCTGCCACCACGGCTGGGTCTTCCCACCTATGTTAAGTGATAAAAATAACCCCTTCACAAATGACTTGTGAGATGGAGCATCCCACCTTTCTCCAATTCTGTGGGTGCCGCCATTCCCTCATGAGCATCTTCCTTCATCTTTAAACCAACCATGCTGACTCTTCTGTGGTGCTTCCATTTTGAAATAACTGACTTTCATGAATTACAGAGCCTTGCTTGGTTTTTCTAATCCCCATTCTCAAGGTTTTTCTCAAGGCACTGTTACAAAGACTTTTGTATGGTGGCTCTTCTTTTACTATCCATGCTCTGTAAACTAAAACTAATTTGGGAGCTGGAGAGATGGCTCAGTAGTTAAGAGCACCGACTGCTCTTGCAGAGGAGCTGAGTTTGATTCCCAGCACCACCTCCACAAGAACCAGGCACATACGTGATGAACAGATATACATGAAAGGCAAAAAAATCCATCTAATTAAAGGAATAAAGATATACACACACACACACACAAGTTTGAAGATAGTTTTTAAGTCCATCACAGGGCCAGAGATGGCTTAGCATGTGATGGTCCTTGCCTACAAATCTGATGCTCTGAGATAAATTCCTGAAACCTACACAGTGAATGGATAAAAAATAAATTGTCCCCAGCTTCCATAAGCAAGCTGAACACACAGACACACACACAGACACAGACACAGACACACACACACACACACACACACACACACACACACACATTTTAACTTAGAGAAAAAGTAAAATAGAAAACTTTAGCACACCATGGCCAAGGGAATTTTTTTCCAGGTTTTCCCTTCTCCGTCACAACGTTTTAGCCATTTGAGTCATAAATGTTCTCAGAAAGTTTAAAAAAACAAATTCTAACCCTTCAGTGGTAGTCTTTGGAACAATCAATTCACTTGGCAGCAGATATACCCATTCAGGGAAGAGAATTTCATATCCCAAGTCTTGGTTGGAGAAACTGCCTTAAAATCCAGCCACTGTTTCCTAGCCTCCACAGGCCTCAGTCAAGACTGCAGCTGCGAGAATCACCTCGCAGATAGAACTGCCAGGCTGGTGAAATGGCTCTGTGAACAAAATGTCTCATGGCTCAAGTTCAGTCCTCAGAACCCACATGGAGGAAGGAAGGAAAGAGCTGACTTCCACAAACTGTCCTCTGACCTCTGCACGCATACCCTCCACGCATACAATGAACACATAAATAAAGAAGACACAGCTAGCTATTCGGTTCACAGTTGCAGCTTCCCCCAGCTGAAAAGATGGCTGCCTGAGGAAAGTTTCTAATAAGGGCACTAATGGGTGAACGGAGTTTAAGAAATAGAAAACGGATCTGAGATAAAGCAAGCAGGCCACTTGTGGTCTGTGATGTATTGCTGGCAATTTGCATGGTGGGCCCCTAATAAGATGTTTCCATTTAATAACATCAACATACCATTTCCCCCTCACTTCTAGTTTTCCCCAAGTAGTTACTAAGCTGGTCTTTAACATGCTTATCTGAAACATCCTATCAGACTGCTAACCACAGCTTCCCCTTTCACCTCAGAAATATTCGGGTGGTCAGCAAGGCAGGCTCTGTCCGTAGAAATACTAATGTCCTGTAAAAAATGGGGTGCAAGGATTAGTGTTTACCATGATTACAGTGAATGATGACAGAAATCATCATCAGATGCTGAATTTGGGGCAAGAGTGCTATATTTGAACAGTCCTTCAAAGTCTTATGTCCTAAAGACTTGGTCACCAACCTCTAGTGTTCTGGGGTTACTTGGAGCAGATAAGACATTTGAGAAGGATGGACTAGAAAAAGGAAGTGTGTCCTCAAAAGGGATATTAGGACTCTGGGGCTTTTTTCCCATCTTTCTTTCCTGCCACTATAAGGTGAACAGATCACTTTTGCCAACCGCTCCAACTATAGGGTGCTATGCTTGAGCCAGACCAGTGCTTAAGGTCAAGTGACCATGGCCTAAAACTGAAACTGCTGGTCATGGAAGCACACATCATTAATCCCATTACTCTGAAGGCAGAGGCCAGGAAATCTCGTAATTTTAAGGCTAGCCTTGTCTACATAGTGAGTTCCAGGACTACTAGAGATACATAGTGAGCTACCTGGGAAGAACAAAAGAAAGAAAGAAAGAAAGAAAGAAAGAAAGAAAGAAAGAAAGAAAGAAAGAAAGAAAGAAAGAAAGGGAGGAAGGAAGGAAAAAGAAAGGCTCTGAAACTGTGAGCCAAAATAAATTTTCTTTACTAGGCAGTGGTGGTACAAGCCTTTAATTCCAGCACTCCAGAGGCAGAGGCAGGCGGATCTCTGAGTTTGAGGCCTGTCTGGTCTACAGAGCCAGTTCCAGGACAGCCAGGTCTAGAAAAACCAAAATAAATTGTCCCCTTTGTGTTATTTTAAATGAGATGTCCTCCATAGTCCTGAACATTTGAACACTTTGTCTCCAGTTAGTGCTACTATTTGGGAGGAAGGAAGAACTGCATCACTGGGGGTGGGCTCTGAAGCTTCAAAGTCTCATGCCTTTCCCAGTTTGCTGTCTTCCTCCTGCTTGCAGTTCAAGATGTAAGCTCTCAGCATTCAGGTCTAGCTGCCATGTCTGTACTCTGCCATTATTGACTCAAATCCTCTGGAACCATAAGCCCAAATAAACTCTCCTTTAAGTTGCTTGCTTGTAGTGTCTTACCACAGCAACAGAATGGCAACTAGCATACCCTTTTTAATTTCTCAGATGCCACTTTTGTGACTGTGGCAGAAAGTGACTAACATGGGGCAAACTCCATGACAAGCTAGATATTTGTATGCTTATTGGAATGTCTGTTCGCAGTTGCATGGTGGTATATTCCTGTATCCCAGTACTTGGAAAGCAGAGGCTAAAGATTCAGATGTTCAAGATCATCGTTGGCCAGGTACTGAATCTGAAGCCAGTTTGGACTACATGAGATCCTATCTCAAACCAAAAGAGAAAAGAAAAAGAAGGAAATTCCAGGACATGCTACAACATACATGAACAAAGCTCGAAGACAGGAACCAGGAGGTTAAGTGAAATAACCAAAGGGTATTGTATTATTCTCCTCACATGAGATACCCAGACTATGCATTTCCATGGGAACAGGGAGCACCATAGTAACTGTCGGCAGTGGGGACGAGGTGAGAGTGGTAAATAGGGGTGGAGTTGCAATCTGGGAATATGAGAAAAGTTCTGCAGATAAAAAATGATGAATATGAACTAATATGAACAGAATAAGTGTTAACAACTGAACATTTAAACGGGGAGGTTGCCAAGATGTCTCAGGAGGTAAAGGCGCTTTCACTAAGCCTGAGGACTCAGAGTTTGATCCCTGGGACCCATATGGTGTCAAGAGAGAAGTTTCCTGCCCATTGTTCTCTTCCAGGCAGGCACACATGTGCACGCACCTAAAAAAATAGTTAAAATGCTAAGTTTTATATGTTTTTTTTTTTTTTCAAACAGCTGAGAAACAAAAAAAAGCAAAGAAGTCAGGCATTGTCATGCATACCCATAATTCCAGCACTCAGGAAGTGCAGACAAAGAGAGTCAGGGGTTCAAAGCCAGTCCGGGTTACATTTAAAAAGCATGTTTCAAACAAAACACTAAAGTTGGCATCAGGTGCCACCATTCCTATGCGTAAATCCTTCCTTTCCCTTTATCACACTCAAACCAAAACCAAAACTCACTCCCAAGAAAGGGCTACAAAATCCCACCTGAGCTGGCTCCTGTTCTTTCTCCAGCCTTCTGGGTCTCACCTTCTCTGACTTGCCTGTGCTACCTCAGTTTCTTTTTTGTTCCTTCTGTGCCTGTGCCCCTCTGATGTATTTCCCAGTTCTCGGGGCTGTCACTACAGTCGTCTGAGAGAGCTTCTGCTCCAGACTGCCCCATAAATCTGTCTATCTCTGTCGCTCTCCATCTCTCCCCACTCAGTTAATTTTCTTTTTAGCACTTATTACTAGCAGGGATTATTTTTCAAGTATTGATTGCCAGCCTGCTGCAAAGATAGGCTGCTTCTCGTGGAAGCTTCTCGTCTTTATTTATACTCCAACCCCAGCACCAGCTTGCAGCCTGCTCTAAAGGAAGGCTTTGAGAAATACTTGGCAAATAAATGGTAAATATATAAAGAGCTTTCAAGTTTCAAGGAACCAGACTTAATTGCATTTTTAACTACGTTAAGCTTACCTCTAAATATTCATTTTGAAGGTAATTTTCTAATAAAAATTAATAGCTCTCATTGGCCTAGTTAGTTTCGCATTAATGATTTTTACAAGACTTTCCCACATGTAAGCACAATGCACTAAAAATATAATCTAGGAAAACACATGTCCCTTGTATCTATTCCTTTTTTAAATGCAGGATTTAGATATTGAAGATTAAGGTATTTCTTATTCCCTGTTACTTACAAACTATGGGGGTGGGGGAACCAGGATTTTCGAAGAAGAAATAACAATCTAGTCATTTTCCAGAGCAAAAATAGCTCCTTTGATACAAGTTAAAAGAATGAGTGAAGGGTAGGGACACCACTTGGTTGGTAGAGTTCACGCCTTACATGTATGATACCCTGGGTTTAATGCCCAGCATATAAACCAGGCATGGTGATACAACCTGTGGTCCCATGGCACAGGATCTGAGGTTTAAGGTCATCTTCTGCTATATAGCGAACTCAAAAACAGTCTGGACTATGTATATGACCCTGTCTCAAAAATAAAATAAAATAAAATAAAAACAAATAAACAAAAAACCCCTTTCTCTTTAAATATATATTTAATATAGAAATGCTAAAATTACAATTGGGAGTGGGAAAAGTTCCTTAGTGTGAGCACTTTGCTTACACTGTAAGGCCAGCCCTTGGATGGCTGGGGCAGAAAGAACTCAGCAATTCTGAGCCCAGCCTGGTCTACGTCATGAGGCACAGGCCAGTCGGAGCTATAGATGACTTTGTCTCTAAAAAATAAAAATTAAACAAAATTCCTAAGATGAAAGAAAATTGAATTTACATAGGAAAAGCCTGCAATAAATATTGAGTCTTAATTTGTACATACTACATACACGGTAAGTTTAGCACCTGTAACTACAGTGGGCATTTCAAAATTCTCATCTCAGTGGCAGTGCTCTCTTGGAGAAAGCTGTGACAGAGAAAGAATTCTCTAATGCCCACCCCCCATCCTCGGGATTTTAATGCCCCACCAAAGAGGCACCTTGCCCTGAACTACGGCTGTATGTCACCGTCCTATCCTAATTAAAACGTCCCTACCTTATGCTCAATCATCCAAGCCACCATTACAAGCCGAAAGTCTAATAAACTAAATCATAATGGCGTGTCTTAGCGTGGTGTTTATGGGCCAGCGTGGATTGCCCATTAGCACGTGTGTCGACAGCCTTAATGAGATGCGGCTGCAGCCTTTTAGCAGCCACTGAAAGGAGCAGGCAAAAAGAGGTTTCAGAGGGGAGCTAGTAGGGGCTGAGGTGCTGTCTTAATGTCTTAGCTACTTTTATTGCTTCTGTGACAAAGTACCAGATGAAACGGTTAATCTGGGCTCATAGTTTGAGAGCACAGTCTATCATGGTGGGGAAAGCAAGGCCGAATGAAGGCAGCTGATTATATTGGGTCCACAGTCAGCAAGCAGAGAGATGAATGCTGGGATGCAGCTTGCTTTCCAGGAATTTTGGATTTTTGGTTTTGGGGGTTTTTTGGTTGTTGTTTTTATCCAGTTGGCAATCCTTGACCGTGGAATGGTACCACCTTCATTTAGGGTGCGTCTTTCTACTTGAATTAGTCCAACCTAAAAACTCCCTCACAGATGTGTCCAGAGGTTTGTTTCCATGGTGATATTCAATCCCATCAAGTTAAGATCAGCTACTACAGTGCCTATGGGAGCCTGAAATAGGGTGACCAGCAGGCCATCGGGCACAGGTGGTTAGTTCAAGAGAGAGATTTAGACTGGAAAGAGAAGATCTGGGAGCGAACATGTGGTTGGTGAGTCCCTGGAACCATGGGAGGATGAGGACTTCCCACAGATGGGCTCTCTGTTTCACTTCCGCTGTCGCTCTATTAGTTCAGGTCACTTCTAGAACCTCCTGGCTCGTGTCTGGGCTACCATTTCTTCCACCTCCACCCTCCTTTCTCCTCAGCAGCCAGAGGAGTCTTTTAGATGACCCGATTCTTTCAAAACTCCACAATAATTCCCTCATAGGCTCTATTTAGAAGAGACTAAATGCCAATAATGATTTGCGAAGCTCTACGATATCCTAAGTCCGCTGTTTCTCTGACCTTGGTCCTAAATTCACGCCAGGCACCCCCAGGGTATTCTTAGTGTTTTGTTTTCAGCCCTTCTAGATTTTCCTCTTTGGATCTTTGACCTCCTTTTCTCTCTGCCCGGAATCCTCTTCCTCTAGATACCCATCTGTCAGTACTTTTTTTTTTTTTTTGAGGCTTTTTTTTTTTTCCAAATCAGGGTCTTGATGTCTTCTCTAGCATCTTTCTTTAAATTGTTCTCCCCTCTTCCTACTCTCATCTGTACCCCATTCTTCTCCTTTATTTCCTCTTTAAAGCATTTGTCGCTGCCTGGCACAATAACTCAGTACAATGGTGCTTGGTTCCATCACATGAGGCGCTAGATTCAATCCCTAGAGTTGCCAAACAATAGTAAGAACAAGCAAGGCATTTGTCACCTTCAGGTTCTGTGATAGCAGACATCATATGTACACTAGGATGGACCTGTATTAGCTAAATGTGGAATGAAATCTGAGTGAGTCCTGAGGAGCTGCAACTGTTGGGCAGAAATCCCGAAAGGAAACGGACAGGCCCTTTCCAACGTTTGCAGGTTGGTATCTCTCCTGAAGTCTTGGTTGTTTGAATATTGAGTCCCCTGCAGGTAGTTCGTTTTGGGTAGATTTACGGGACATGACCTTGCTGGAGGAAGTATATAACTGGAGGTGGGCTTTGAGGTTTCAAAAGCCACACACCATTCCCACTTTGCTACCTGCTTCCTGGCTGTGGTTTAAGATGGCGGTTCTAAGTTCCAGTCACCCTACCTATCTGCTGCCACATTTCCTGGGTCCAATGGCCAGAGAGTCTTATCCCTCTGGAACCACAACCTAAACAAACACTTCTTTCTGTGAGCCATGTGGTCATGTGTTTTATCCCAGCAACAGGAAGGTATCTAGTCCACTGTGAGACAAAAGAAAGCAGATTATAAGGTTTCAAGAGGCAAGAAGCAGCCAACAGTGTCAAATGCTGGCTGAGAGTCAAATGAACAAAAAGGTGCTCTAGAAACCTTTGTTGGGTTTAGCAACCCAAAGGATGTGGGCTTGGTGAGAGAATCAATGACACATACATAGCCAGCCTAACTTAAAACTGTTTAAGCTGAGGGAAGAGGCTTAAGAAAAGGAGCTAAGGATTTAAGTAAGGAACTCGCCAAACCTGTGAAACAGATCTGTACTGTTATCGTGTGTTTCAGTTGCTGCTGTCTAACAAACCATGCCTGAACTGGATGAATGAAGATGGCATCTTTTTCACTATTGCTCAGGATCCTGCGGTAAATCAAGTTCAAGTGAGCCCTTCTGTGTCAGATGACGTCAGCGGGCACAGCAGCCATCTGGGGCCCAGATGAGCAAACCTTCCTGTAATGGGCCACCCAGCACATCTTCCAGGTCTTGTGTTACAAGGTCTTTCTCAGGGCCACATGACAGCCAACAAATATGTACAAATGATTGGACACAGCTAACTTTAAATGAAACTTGGTTGGCAAAAATCAGATGGTAGGTGGGATGCGGCTGAGAGCTACAGTTTTTCCTACCCTTGATTTAGGAGCTCAGTCTGGGTTGGCACATCTAAGATGGCTCACTCTTGACGTGCCACACTGGTGTTCATCTGGCCTGGGCTTCTTATCGCAAGGTGGCTGGTCCAAGAATGGAAAGAACAAGTTGGCAGACTTGGGATGAAACTTGTGTAGCATCTCTTCCGTTGTTAGCTAAGGTGAGCCTCAGAGACAGTCCCCACGTTTGAGACAGGCGCTTATGTGAGGATGTAAAGCCAGGAAGCAATGGCAGCTGCTAACTTTACCAGAGGACGACAGAATCCAGAGTTTTGCTTATGTGAGTTTGTGTTTCATCCTGTCTAAGGGGAAGTCTGGGTGGCTTGTGATGTCACCCATTGATCCTTTTAAGAGCTTTTTCTTAGTATTCCTTGAGAGAGGAGATGATTTACTATTTTAAGACAATTCTATTTTACCAGCCTGAGAAACTCTAGGTCTCCTGACTCCTTGAAACTATTATTGCAAATGTGCATTCTTAGGCAAAAAGAGAAAAAAAGGAAGGAAGAAAAAAGAAAGAAATGAAGGAAGGAAAGAGGAAAGAAAAAAAGAAAGGAAAGAAATAAAGAAAGGAAGGAAGGAAGGAAGGAAGAGGTAAGGAAGGAGGAAAGAAAGAAAGAAAGAAAGAAAGAAAGAAAGAAAGAAAGAAAGAAAGAAAGAGGTAAGGAAGGAAGGAAAGAAAGAGGTCTCATGATTACACATGTGTTAAACTGTAGAAAACTGCAAGTTGTCCTCTAACTTCCACACAAGCATTTTGGCACAAACACACATACATACAAACATACATACACACACATACATACATATATACATACATACACATATTGCACACACATATGCATACATACAAAATGAATGCTTTTGAAATCACCATTGAGCAAAAGGTTTGGATAGCAGAATTTGGACATGATCTTCCATGAGGTACTTATTAACTACATGGTTAAAGGACATTATTATAATAATGGACACGGCAATGTGGATGGCTAACCACGTGATCAAGGTAACATCACTGATCACTGCACACACTGATACCATGAGTCACGAGGGATGTGCTAAGGAAAACATAGTAATCCAACCACAAACATCTATCCTAACCAAAAAGAATCATAAGTCTCAAATTAATGCTTATTGACAAAACAATTGGGATTCAGCTTCCAATATATCAACAGCATGAAAGACAGAGAGGGGACCAAAGAAACAAAGCAACCAAGCCCAATATGTCATCCTTGACTCCAGAGCAGGAAGCGAGAAAAATAAATAAATAAAAATGCCCTAAAGGATATCACGGAAGCACATGGAAATATGAGCTGTATGTTGGATAATACACTAGATTGGGGCTAAACATCTTCACTTCAATCAAACACACTCAAAATTATACTCAAGTTGTAAAGAATATCCTTTTGGTCAGATAATATATGCTTGAATATAAAAGGGCCACATGTTAGCATACCTATGGTTAATCTTTAACTGTGTAGATCAGAAAGAGTAAGCATATGTGTTGTGTATGCATCCGTGTAGGAAAAAGGATAAAACGAACGTGGTGAAATAGTAATTGTTGATTATGAAGTTTAATGGAGTTTTTGTCTCGTCTCTATTTTTGAAATGAAATCTATGTAGCTGAGGCTGGCCCAGAACTCTCTGTCTCCTCGGATACTCTCCTAGCCACACTCCCCCTGACTCAGATTTCCAATGTACTGGAATTACAGGTGTGCATCACCACGCCTGGGAGATAACTGGTTATCTTGGCACAATTTTTTTTTCAACTTTTATGAAGATTGGAAAATTTCCAAAATAAAAATTTGGAGATAAGCACTATTTAACACTAAGGGAATAACATAAAATTTACAAAATGGTTTTCACCTGAACAAAGAATTCCTAAAGAAATTCAGACTGATCGTACCCACTTTGAGCTCTGACTCTATGCTCACAGAAAATAACTTAACCATCTTCAAAGATATTTCAAGATCCGCCTATGATCTGGTGACTCAAGCATATGATTCCAGCTACTTGGAAGGCTAAGGTCAAAGGATCATAAGTTCAAAGGCAACCTGAGCAACTTAATCAGATCCTGTCTCAAAATAAAAAGAGCTGGGAATATAACTCAGTGGTAGAGTGCTTGCCTGTGATGCCCATATGGGCGAATTAAAAGGAGGGGGCCATCAATTCAGAGACTGAAAAATCTTTGACCTCAAACACAAGATGAATCCCTTTGGGCTGCTTAAGCTGGTTAGAGCAGGTCCACGTCATGACTTGTAGATGCAGCCTGGCTCTAGCAACCCTACCTTCAGAAAAACCAACTCTTATCATTTTGGATACTTTTATTGTAGTTGCTGATCACTGTGGGCTAGGAAATCCGAGACAGGCCGACAATGGACCACAGCTCCCCAGTAACAACACTCACCCACAGACATGCACGTACATAAAGGAGTCAGGGCAGCTTCCTAACCCCGCTACTTTTTCTCTAGACGGTCAGTGGTATCTTCTTTTTTTTTTTTTTTTATATTCATCCTGACCAGTTTCCCCTCACTCCTCTCCTACAATTCCCTCCCCCCACTTTCTGTCTGAACTCCCCCATCCACTCCTCCTGTTTCTGTTCTGTTCAGAAAGAGGTAGACTTCCCACGGGTACCAACATGGCATGGCATATCAAGTTGTGGTAGGACTAAAGCACCTCCCCTTGTATTAAGACTGGGCAAAGCAATCCAGTATGAGGAATAGGTTCCCAAGAACCAGCCAAAGTGTTAGGGACAGCCCCTGCTCCCATTGTTAGGAGTCCCACAAGTAGACTAAGCTACACAATTGTCACATATAGGTAGAGGGCTTAGGTGGGCTCCCTAGTTGTTGGTTCAGTTTCTGTGGGTTCCTATGAGCCCAGGGTACTTGTTTCTCCGGGTTTTCCTGTGATGTCCCTGATCCCCTCGTTCGTACACGCCTTCCTCCCTCTCTTCAGCAGGATTCCTGCAGCTCAGCCCAATGTTTGTCTGTGGGTCTCTGTATTTGTTTTCATCATTTATTTGATGAAGGCTCTCTGATTACAGTTGGGGTAGTCACCAATCTGATCACAGGGCATGACCATTTCAGGCTCTACATTCATTAGTGTTAGGAGTCTTAGCTGGGGTCATCACTGTAGGTTCGTGGAGTTTCTTTTGATTCTTTACAGTGCTCATTCTTTTCTTTGGGAACTTGGGCAGACTGATGTAAACCTGGAGCTCCCTGAGCCCGCAATGAAGCCAATCCAGATGACCACAGACTTCTCTGTTCCCAGGCTGAGCGACAGGCTGAGTGAGAAGCCATCAGCTCCGCTCTTAAGTCCCACAGGTTGCTCCAGTCCCTCTGTACCAATTCCTTCCAATGACCTTTCGCTTGTTCTGTCCTCTAGTCCTGAAGTGTAGACACCATCTTATGTCTTAGACTGAAGTCTACTGCAGATCACAGGCAGGTATGTGTGTACATACCCCTCTGCCAAATGTCTTTATTTGCTCAAGGCCCTGCCCTCATCAGTCCTTAATTCTCTCCACAAATATGGAAAGTCAAATGTGAGTAAGACCTTGAGCCAAGTCCTGCAGGACAGGGCCTTTTACATAACCTCAGTGTCTCAGACACAGCTAGCTATGGCCCAGTTACAGAAACCTTTTTTTTTTTTCATTCCCCCCCAAAATCTGTTTGCTTAACAAATCACCCAGGAAGTTTGCATGTCTATTTCAGTTCGGAGAACACTGCAGGGGCAGACAGTGACGTCACGGTGCACATGGAGCCATCTCCTCGAGTGCATTGAGATTAGCGGGGAGAAGACAATTCAACTAACTGTTGTACGTAGCAGGAGGCAGAGCAGCACAGGGACCATGTGAATGGCTGGCTCGTTCTGATCGGGTTTTCCCTCCTGGCCACCAAGCCTCCTTTGTGTCTTTAATTAGGGCCTTCCAAGGAAGAGCTCTGCTTGAATACCACCAGGCAAGTGCACAGCAGAGGTCTGGGGAGATCGGACCGTGTAGGGGGTGCTGCTGCCCCTCGTAGGGTGGAAGCAGGGAGAGTCCATGACAATGTATACACTGTGTTGAGATGTGACAGTGGGGGATGTTAGGTTTGTGTGGTTGGGAGTACAGGGGTGTACATGCGGTGCACACATGGGTTGTGTGTGCTGGGCTAAAATGTGTCTGTAGGGTAGTATGTGTTCTCTCTCTCCTTCCCTCCCTCCCCTGTCTCCGGGTTTGTTTGTTTGTTTTGTTTTTTTTTGAGACAGGTTTTTCTGTAGTTTTGGAGGCTTTTCTGGAATTGTGTAAACCAGGCTGGTCTTGGACTCACAGAAATCCACCTGTCTCTGCCTCCCGAGTGCTGGGATTAAAGGCATCTTGGGGTTCTTATCCTGGGTTCTTGTAAAAGTTCATATATCCACTGAGGCTTCAAAATCACACTACTGGCCAACAGTGAAGAGGTAACAGCGCTGAATAAAGCTCCAGAGAAGGACTGTGCTGCTGTTAACCGCTTGCGACACGCCAGCTGCCTCTGTTTCTTTGTTGGGTGCTGTTAGACTTCCAACCCATGACTTAGTGCGTATTATGCAAGGGCTCTACCATTGGGCAACACTTCACACCTTTCTAGGGGATGTTTGGGGGGCCATACCCACGTCAGTCTTTCTTATGACTGCTGTAGAGGTAATGGCAAACTTCCTACCTAGAGTCTGGCTGTGAATCTCTAACCCCCAACACACTCCCCAGGCGCTGAGATACCAGAATAGTAAGGATGTCAGTCTCCCTTCCCCAGAGAGATTTCCAGGCTCAGGTTGCCAGACTCCCAGGACATTAGAGGAATCAGGGTATGAAGGATACACCTTAACTAGGTAGGCCTTTGCTCCCCGTCATCTTCGAGGTACACCTTCCTTCCACAGACTCCCCTTCTCTTCTCTTCTCTTCTCTTCTCTTCTCTTCTCTTCTCTTCTCTTCTCTTCTCTTCTCTTCTCTTCTCTTCTCTTCTCTTCTCTTCTCTTCTCTTCTCTCCTCTCCTCTCCTCTCCTCTCCTCTCCTCTCCTCTCCTCTCCTCTCCTCTCCTCTCTTCTCTTCTCTTCTCTTCTCTTCTCTTCTCTTGCTGCCCAGGAATCAAGGGCGCCCCGGATGCAGGCTGATGCTGTGCTGGGAAGCTTCCCTTTTCTTCTGAGACCTGTGACCCCGCCCCATGGTCCTGCATCCTCACCTGAGTCCCTGCCATGCGTCTGTGTGTGTGTCCATGCCATTAGTAACTTTCCAATAAACTTCTTACTCAGTGACAATCTGTTCCAAGGTTTCCCCCCAAAATCCGAGACCTTTCAGTTATAGGAGAACCTTCAAAATATCATAAATGGCTCTCCCTGGGCAGCTAATGGGCTTTGGAGGCTTGACAGTCAAAGGGCATTTTTGTGAGCCACTTTCCTTGTTTGTACTGGTCCTCTGTGCTGATTACCAAAGCCGACTCAGACCTACAGAGAACGTGCACTCCTCTCTAGTCTGCTGGGGTAAGAGCCGCCTTTCGTCCATCACTGTGTTCCCAGTACAGAGTATGAGTCCTTACTCATATTGGTTCGGTCACGGAACCAATAAGTTTGAGGCTGTATAGCCTGAATCATATCCAACTCTGTCCCTTCCTCTCACACTAATAGGCTCAGTGAGTGCAACCTGAAAATGATTCTACCCTAGAAGAGAAAACAGCTACTGGTCAGTATGACTCTAAATGTCCTCCGATGGACCAGGTGCTAAAGGGATGGACACCTGCCTGGGGTTCTCCTGGGAGGGTCGTGGGATCTTCAGAAAGTGGGGTCTGATGGAAGTCAATTAGTCATTCTGAGATGCAGTCTGGAAAGGAACGATGGGGCCCTGGCCTGGTCTCTCCCTTATGCTTCCTGGCCATAAAGAGAGCAGCTTTCTCTTGCACATGCACTACCATGATGGAGACAGAACATCACAGACCACAGTGCTAATTGGGAGAGTGTGAACTGAAAGCATGGGTCAAGGTTAATCTCTTCCTCCTAAGCAATTTTCTCAGGTACGGTGTTACTGTCATGTAAAGCTTACCGATACTCTATCGTTAGGCAGAGAAAGCTTCAAAATAATGAACGCACCCCTTAGACCGGTATTCTTGAGACAAGGTCTCACTATGTTGCTCGAGACGAACTCATTGAGCTAGTTTTAGATTCACAGCAATTCTCCTGCCTCAGTTACCACTTCTGACTAGTATCTTTTCTAAAAGAAAGTTAAGGGTGTGTGGTGACAGACATCTCTAATTCTGGGACTCAGGGGACTAAGGCAGAAGAAGAGTGCTAGTTTAAGGCCAGCTTAGCTACATACTGGTTTCCTGGATAGCCTGGGCTATGGAGTGAGACTCTGTCTCAAAAACAACAAAGACACTTAACAACAACAACAAAAAAAAAGTGAAAGGGGAGAAAAGACTTCGCTAGTCCACTACTCACCATACCTGCAAGGTGAAGTAGGACTTCCAGGAACCCTGTACTACAGAATGCTGCATACAAGTAATAGATTTGTAGGGAACATTCGAGAACATACAGTAGATGGTAAACAGTATTTCCAAACTTGACTGTGGAGTCTTTAGGGTAGAGTTAGAGAGAGAAAGAAAGAAAGAAATGAGGCCTGTAGAGACCCAAGTTTAAGAAAGCACCCACCAGGATAAAAACACCCACACAGCCCTGAGACCCAAGGCTTTCTTAAAAGGCGTACGCCAAGCATCTCACTTCACTTTCCTTACCCAGACCTAGACCAGACCGATCCACCGCCATCTTTGAAAGCCACATCCCATACTGTTCTGTAGTGACACCTTGCTTGAAATTGCCAGTCGGGAACATCATTTTGAGAAACACAACAAACATTTTTTTAGGTCTCATTTAGCATAGGCTGGCTTCAAACTCACTATGTAGCTGAAGATGAACCTTCAATCTCTGAAGATGACCTTCAACCTGTGATCCTCCTGCCTCTACCTCCAGTGCTAGGATTGCAAACAAGACAACACGTATTTCTAAATCCTGGTTGGGTTTTTTTTTTTTTTTTTTTTTTTTGCCATTTTTTTTCAGTAGTTCTGGGTCAAAGTTAGAGTCATAGCGTCTCTCCCTGGACCCGCCCCTGGGGCGTAGCCTTCTATAAGGTCTGCCAAAGGGTAATGGAACTCAGTTAGAATGCTAGTAGAGGGTTGGGATTCTGAATGATAGGTAACTGAAGTCACACGCTGCTTAATTTCCCTTATTACAGAAAAGCACAGTGACCGTGACAACATCCATAAAGAGCTGCCAATGGCCAGGGCAGGCCTGACCCATATAAAGGTGAACCGATGAATGAGCGAATGAAAAGTGAATGAATGGAGTCCAGGAGACCAACAGGGAGGAGTCAGAGAGAGCCCCTGCGCTGTCCTGTAGTCAGAGTCTGTCCTCCCAGCCGGATGTGCCACGTGGTGCCATGTTCATTTGTACAGTCTCCTCATTAACGTCCCTCCCAACGTAAAGTCCTGTTTGAACTTAGAGCTAATGACTAAAGCTGGGTGGGGCGAAAAGCCCAAGAACAAACTGTTCCAGAAAACATGTCTGCTCGGCTTGCAAATGCTCTTTCCTTCCTTCACCATGTTGCTCCTTCACGACCCCCATGAAGAGCATTTTGAGGGCTTCAGGAGGCATACCCAAAAAGCATATAGTCCAGAGCATGCAGGACCTCGGTGACTCTGCAATGCTTACCCAACTCCTTCCTTTTTAATTTTAAGATTAAAAAAAATTTCAAGGTAAACACAGTCTAAATAAATACTGTAAAATATATGGCTTTTGAGATATCTCTTCGTCATGATAACTGGCCCATCCAGATGACCTGCTGAAAGGCTACAAAATAAATAGAGCTTCATTTATTTGGCCATTAATGTAATTAGACTCTGTTACAAGAAACTGATAGGAAAATAGGTGTGTATCATGGTCCAGCTCACCAAGGGATTGGAAAAGCCAAAGCAAGCATCTTCCCACAGCTAAGGAGATTGCTGCAGTCAGCGGCTGTCTGCATACTCCCTGGGCAGTCTCAGTTTCCTGAAAATGGGTGTCAAGCCTTTAATACCACAGCTCTAAGAGATGAGAGAACCTGTTTCTTCATGATTCTCTGACTCACTGGGTGAGTGGGGACCATGCAAGCACTGTCCCATGAAAAAATCTATTTGTCCTGCCTGTTAATGTCTAAACTCTCTCCAGAGCTTTCATTTCACTAGATCAGACCCTTAGAGGAAGCCATATGTACCGATATGTATTTTCTTTTGCTGAAGAGAAACATTTCAAGTGATAGGTTTGGTGTTGATGGCTAGTGATTTCTGTATCATTGTGGTTGAATGATGAAGAGACACACAACTCATCATATCCTTTAGAGTCACGAAACCTCACCTGGGAATTGCAGACCAAGACCCAAGACTGTTGATTCCACAAAAAGATACTGCACAGAGTTTGTCCGGGTTTTCCAGGACTCTTTTTCTCTGCAACACACAGAAGTGGAAAGGAGGCCTTGGGACTTCTTTCTCAGGGAGACCAAACACTCAGAGGACTGGGGCAAGCTCTGACCTTGACAAACATTGAAAAGTAGGTAGATATATTCTACCTGTTGAGAATGCCGTCGGCATCACATGAGAGATGCTTATAAGGGCTTCTTTCGGCTCTCTCAAACGAGGGCAAAGACTCTTGGGTGTGGGGAAGGAAGTAAACGGCCTGCTGAGGCTGGACTGGCTTGGTTGGAGAAGCAGACAAGCAGTGTGGGGTCTCGTTGTGTGCTGGGCTTTGATGCCTGTGTTCTAGGAACAGCCCTGCACCTGAGCCTACACAGTTAGCTCTCCAGCTCCAGCAGTGGTTTTTAGTTGATGACACCACCGAGTATCTGTCCCATGTTTGGTTTTTCTTGAGGAGATGTACAAATGCCTTTTTGCCCCAGACAGGGTACCAAGACACACCAAGGAAATAATTCCATCCAAGTCTAGTTTAGAGAACCAAGGAACTATTGGAGTGACCTCCAAGTACACGAGTGAAGCCTTACTTACAGGAGCATGGGTGATTAACAACCAACCCCATCATCAAAAAGGCCACACTCCCATGGGTGAAGAGTCACAAAAGGTGCTCCCTGGAGCTCTCTGCCCAACTTGCAGGTGGCTCCTCCAGAGAAAGCCTCCCCTCCCCAATACTGTTTATTGCTTTTATAGTCTTGAGGAGGGGAGATGTGAATCTTGTCACTTGCTCATTCTCCAGAGTCTCCTTTCTTCTTCCAGAAGGGAATGGTCCAACTGGGATGAAGCACCTACACTGCCCAACCCCCCCACTGAGTTTAGGTCTGATGTAACTTCTGTACTACTACATGTACTATGGTCCTGTGGTGCCTATACTACGTGTACTACGGTGCTATGCCTGTAATGTATAGCTTGCACTACTGGACGGGTTCGCGAGTAGGGCAAGGGGCTGGAGATTGAAACACACACACACACACACACACACACTCAGAGAGAGAGAGAGAGAGAGAGAGAGAGAGAGAGAGAGAGAGAGAGAGAGAGAACTATGACAATCAAGCCCTTGTCTCCGCTTGTGTTGTTTATCCTACAATCCTGCCAAATCACATTAGTCCTATGTCTAACCCTAGAACGTCCCACCCAGGGCCTGGCCCTTGCTGCCCTTTCTGTCTGGAATGATCTTCTCCTGGCTTGTCTTCATGGCTAGCTCCTTCCTCTTCCTTGAACTATCACACAAACTGCCCCCATCAGAAGAGCCGTGTGGTCTCCATGTCTCTCACTTCCTTATGCTCCAGCTCAGTCCTTGCTCAATTCTCCCACCACAGCCATTCCATGCAGGGATGAAGTGATTTTGTTCATTTCTTTAGTCATCTATTGTCT
Organism: Alexandromys fortis; assembly: GCF_014885135.2. Taxonomy (NCBI): domain Eukaryota; kingdom Metazoa; phylum Chordata; class Mammalia; order Rodentia; family Cricetidae; genus Alexandromys; species Alexandromys fortis. Next base: position 312,444 of record NW_026068113.1, read on the forward strand.
ATATAGACAGAGATTATGCTTGCATTTCCAGTTCAAGGCACAAGAAAGCACTGGCTATGCGGTGAATGATACCCTTCCTACCTCCAACTCTATTCTGATGCCCTGGTCCCCAGTGTGGGGGTCTTGGAGGAGGGGTTTCGGGAGATGAATTGGTGCAGATGAGGTCATGAGGGAGGGCCCCAGGAAAGAGCAACTTCGTGACAGAGAAAACAAATTCCTTCCTCACCAGAGAAAGGGCCATGGGAAATCAAGTGTTAACTTTGCAAGACTGTAGATATAGCTCAGGGACTCAGTGTTTCCCTAGTGTGTGGTAAGGGCCTAGGCTGAAGCCCCCCAGCATAACGAAATGAAATTTAAGAAAGAAAACCTAACTGCATTTTAAGATAGGGATTCAAGGTCACTGGCTAGGGTTGCCTAGTGTATCAGGTCACAGAGATAGAGACTTTAATTAAACATGAGTTAATCTTTTTTTTTAATTTTTTTGCTAGTCTCATCATAAATCGTATTTACTGCCAAACTCCTGGAAGATACATCCAGGCAAAGTCCACGTGAACAGCTGGCTACCAGGAGGTCAGATGTCTCTGTTAACTAACCTTATCTGTCATATGGCTTCTGAGACTCAAGTAGCTCAGACTGGTCTTGAGCTCACCACATAGTGAGGGATGATCTTGATCTTCTGAGTGCTGAGAGTTCTAACATTTTTACACAATCTTTCTTTCTTTCTTTCTTTCTTTCTTTCTTTCTTTCTTTCTTTCTTCTTTTTTTTTGTTTTTTTGAGACAGAGTTTCTCTGTATAACAAACCCTGGCTGTCTTGGAACTCACTCTGTAGGTCAGGCTGGCCTTGAACTCAAAAAGATACACCTACCTCTGCCTCCAAGTACTGGGATTAAAGATGTGTACCACAATTTTTCTTATACTTCTAGGGTTGACACTTTTAAAACTGACGCAATCATTTTGTGTTAAATTTAATCACAATTCTTAGAAACAGTAACTTCATGATACTTGGAATCCCTATTTGTTTATTTTATATAGCTGAAAACTGAAGCTCTAACTTTTTTCTGTTTATAAAAAAAAAACTAAACTAAACTCTTAGGGTATTCTGGGCAACTTCATCGTGTAGGGAAATGTCAATTTTAATCCATTTTTACCCCTGGGCCAAAAGTTCAGGACTCCTATAGTTTCCTTGCTGTTTGTTCCAAAAAGCCACTTCACCTTCAACACATTTTTGGTTGAAAAATTTTGGTGACAAAACTGATATCGCAATTACATCCATGTGCCTATACAGACAGATACGCTGAACAATTACTAACATCCTAATACTAAAAATAAATGGCAGTAACAGATTTAATTGCGCCATTAGAGATCAGGCACTGTTTAAGTATTTTGCATAGATAGTTTAACATCATCCTTGCAGTGACTCTCAGAGAGAGACACTGTCACTTTAGAGGAAACTGAGGCCTTAAGAAGGAGCTACAGAGCCATTGAATCGGCTCAGCCAAAAAAGGTGCTCTCTGCAGAACAGGAGGACCTGAATCCCCTTCCCAGAACCCACATGAGAGAAGGAGGCAGCTGCCTCCTGCAAGCTGTCCTCACTCACCCTTGTGCTGTGGTAGGTGACCGTGTGCTCCCACAAGCACTTATGCACAGATGCTCACACACACAAAAGAAGTGAGTAAATTCTGCTGCTAAGGAAGCTAACTCTGCTGCTAATGAGTGAGGGAACTTAGTCATCCACAAGAATAAACTATTTCCTGGATAAAATACTTCTGTTTGTATACTAAAAAAAAAAAATGCTCATTTTAGTCATTACTTGTTGAACAGTTGTCCTGAGGGAAGAACATCAGCAATCCAAGTCCAGGTCTTCGCCCTTCCACACTTCTTTGTTAACATCTACCTTAACTCTTGGAGCACACTGATAAAAATGTCATTTACAGTGTGTGTTTGGTATCTAGAAAGTGCTCAGCAAATGCTCTTAATTAAGTGAATGAATGAAATTCTTAAACTACCCTTAGTTAAATATTGCCAAAATTTTATAGTAGGACATGCCTAGTAAATAATAGTGGTAATTGCAGGAGTCAAGAGGTGGAGGCAGGAGGATGCCAAGGTCAAGTTCAAAGTCAGACTAGGTTGCATAGTAAGTTCAACACCAGTCTGGCAAACAAAACAAAACAGGGCCTGAGGAAATGGCTCTGTCAGCAAAGTGCTTGCAGCACAAGAATCTAAGTTCAAATCCCCAGAACTCATATAAAAAGCTGGATGCTTCCAGATGTGTCCAGATTCCCAATGTTGGGGAGTCCAAGACAGGAGACTCTCAGGGACTTGCTGGATACCCAGCCTAGCCAATCCATGAGCTGCAGGGTAGTGAGAGATCCTGTCTCAAATAAATAACAAGATGGAAAAACAGCAGAGGACACCTCTGGCCTCCATGTGTACACATACATACATGAACATCCACTTACGAAAACACGCGCGTAACAAAACGAGACAAAAGCCTTTGGAGCACCGGCCTCTGCACGTCTTTGAGAGGTAAGGCTATAGGAGAGTAAATTTTATCTTCATCTGGCTTTTAATAACTTCTAGGATTCCTTTCAAGCACGGTGCTCTGACCCTGAATTCTCTCTGTTTGCAAACTGCACATTGCCAGGCAGACAGTGAGGTAACAGGGGTTCACCTTCTGTGGACATGATGATTGGTCTGTAAATACAGAACCAGCACTTAACAACAGAATTGTGCTGCCTGAACTGCTAAGTCCCATCTTAGGGTCAAGGAGGATGTGGCTTATTGGTAGGGAAAAAATGTAGTGAGGTCTGGATGCTAAATGTGTAGCCTCTGAATGAATCTTTCCTGAAATTATGAGTGTTCCCAGTCTGCGTCTACGGCAAGAAGCTAAGCGTATTTGACTTATCTCACATACCCTTCAGAGGATGGATATGGGGGGGGTGCTGGAAGAGTTTTGTGTGGCTATGCACTGCTGCAGTGCCAACTGCCCACTTCACAATAAACTCAAACTACCACCCACAAAGCCACAACAGGCCTCCCAGGGCTGGAGGGGTGGCTTAGCTGTTCAGAGCTCATCTGCTCGTGGAGAGGACCAAATTCAGTCCCCATCACCCGTTCTGGCAGGAACCACCTGTAATTTACAGGTTTCCTCTGGACCTCTGAGGGTAGCCACACTCTCCTGCGCATAACAACATATACACACAGTTACAGGTAATGAGAAAGAAATCTAAAAACAGCAGTAAGGCCCTGCATAGCCTAGTGCTAAAGCATCACTTGCCTATATCTCACATGTGTCTCCAGACCATTTTCTGTCTACTTCTAGTTCTTGATCGCTGGTTTTATCTTTTTCATGCCATGGAAGTCTTTTCTCAATTTCCCTTCCACTAAGTTCATCTGTATCAGACAGCTCTCTAAAGAAACAGAACTGAAGGAATGAATCTATCCATATCACAGGAGATTCACTAGAATGGCTTACAGGTTGTGGTCCAGCTGGCCCAACAGCAGCTGTATCCTGATAGAAAGGCCAAGAATCTGGTAGTTTCTCAGTCCACGAGGCTCCATGTCTCAGCTGGTCTTTAGTCTACACTAAATGCTGAAAAAGTAGGTTATGATACCACTGAAGGAACGCCTCAGCAGCAGTCAGATGAACTCGCCAGCAAGAGTGACATCAAGAAGGCAAAAAAGAAAAAGCTCCCTCGTTCCGTGTTCTTTTGTGTGGGCTGCAAACAAGAGGTGTGGCCCAGATAAAGTGGGGGGATCTTTCCACCTCAAATGATCCAGTCAAGAAAACCCTTCCTCACAGGTATGCTCAGGTGCTTGGGTTTCAGTTGGTCCCGGATGCAGTCAAGTGAACAACCTAGATCCGCCATCACATAAGCTGAGCATGGATAACTAAGTTCTACCGTGCGGCCCACCTGGAAATGACGCACGTGCTGGAAGATTTCACCAGTGACCTGAGCGATTGTCACCCTTACCTGAATGTTTGTTATCATGAAGTACATAGGAAAAATACGGAATCTTGGGGCTTGGAGGCTAAGTGGTAGACTGTGTGTTTACTATTCACCAGGTTCAATCCACAGTCGGAAGAAAGCAAGGGAGACAGAAAGAGGAAGAAAGAGGAGAGAGGGAGGGAGAGAATCCTTAGCCTAACTGCAGGTCTAAGAATCTTTTTCGTCAAGATGGCGCCGAAAGCGAAGAAGGAAGCTCCCGCCCCTCCCAAAGCCGAAGCTAAAGCGAAGGCCTTGAAAGCCAAGAAAGCAGTGCTGAAAGGCGTCCACAGCCACAAAAAGAAGAAGATCCGCACATCGCCCACCTTTCGGCGGCCCAAGACCCTGCGGCTACGAAGGCAGCCTAAATACCCCCGGAAGAGCGCGCCCAGGAGGAACAAGCTTGACCACTATGCCATCATCAAATTCCCCCTGACCACCGAGTCAGCAATGAAGAAGATAGAAGACAACAACACACTTGTGTTCATTGTGGACGTCAAGGCCAACAAGCATCAGATCAAACAGGCTGTGAAGAAACTCTATGACATTGATGTGGCCAAAGTCAACACCCTCATAAGGCCCGACGGAGAGAAGAAGGCGTATGTTCGGTTGGCTCCTGATTATGATGCTCTGGATGTTGCCAATAAGATCGGAATCATCTAAACTGATCCCAGCCGGCTAATTCTAAATATACACTTTTTCACCATAAAAAAAAAAAAAAAAAAAAAGAATCTAAATTGTAATGTAATGCCCAGGTGTTTTGAATGCAGAGTGAGAGACTGAATGAGAGATTCACTATCCTAAGAGGCAGAGTAGAGGTGTGAACAGTACCAATGTTCTGAAAATAAATCCTGCTTGCTGGCACTCAAAGCCTCTCTTTGCCTCTCTTTCTGTGTGCGTGTGCGTATAGTATGTATGTGTGGTATGTGTGTATGTGTGTGGTGTATGTGTATGTGGTGTGGTATGTGTATGTGTGCTGTGTGTGTGTGGTATGTGTGTGTGGTGTGTGTATGTGTGGTACATGTGTGTGGTGTAGTATGTGTATGTGTGGTGTCTGTGTGTATGTGGTATGTGTGAGCGGTGTGTGTATATGTATGTGTGTGTGGTGTGATATGTGTATGTGTGGTGCATGTGTGTGGTGTGGTATGTGTATGCATGGTGTGTGTGTATGTGGTATGTGTGGTGTGGTCTGTGTGTGGTATGGTATGTGTATGTGTGGTGTGGTATGTGTATGGGTGGTGTGTGTGTGTGTGTGTGTGTGTGTGTGTGTGTGAAGCATCTCAGTACCTGTCAGATTGCAATGCCAGTTCTTCATTGGGTTTTGCTTTGCTCTGTCTTCTCCATCCTTGCCTTGTTACAGCATTAGTAGACCACCTAGAGGAAAACCACTCGCAGTCAACAGCCAGAATCAGTGCCTTTGAACGGTCAGGCACAGATGGTGCTTCTTCAGCTGAATTCTACTCCTATGGATGGCAGTTGGCATTCTCTTTGGGCTGTCAACCAGTCCCAAATAAAGGCAGAGATTTATTAATTATGAATGCTCGGCCTTAGCTTAGGTTTGTCCCAGTAGCTCTTTCAACTTAATTTAACCTGTTTCTATTAGTCCATGTTTTTCCTTGGGGGTTTTTTACCTTTCTTTCATTCTGTATGTCCTACTTTCCCACTCCCTCCGTGTTTGTCTGGCTGGCCCATGGTGTCTCCCTGCTGTCTCCTTTTCTTTTCTTCCTGAGCCTGAATTCCTCCTCTATACTCCTCCTGCCCAGAAGTCCCACCTATACCTCCTCGCTTGGTATTGGTAATTCAGCTTTTTATTAGACCAATAAGATGCCCTTAGACAGACAAGGTTAAATAGCAATACATCTTTACATAATTAAACAAATGCAACACATCTTTGCATAGTTAAACAAATATTCCACAACAGTAAATCTTACTATTTTTAGAATCAACTTATTAGTAGACGCTTTACAACACTGGCTTATTATTTCCACTTTCTCCTGCAACTTTAACCTTTCACAGTTCAGTTCCTGCACCAGATACCTTGCCATGAGTGTATGTAATCAGATCATTTGGGAGGGTGGGTCAAGAGGATGTCGGGTTTAAAATCAACTTACCACATAAGGAGAACCTGTCGCAAAATAAATAGAGATAGATTAATGAAGCAAAGTTTTAAAGATAAAGTCCAATTTCAGTTTCTGTGTGATTGATGGGTTTCTGGCGACACATGCCTGGATGCCTCACATACACGGGTGCTGCAAGCATATCTTTTCATCCCTGTAGGAGACCATTATCTGGGAGGTTTCTACTGACTGAGCAGATGTGTAGGGTTCCAGGAGGCTCCTGCTTCCAGTCTGATTACCCAAACAAGACAGATAAGCACAAAATGGTTGCTGTTTAAGAAGCATCAGAAGCACAGAGACATCTAAATGAGCTAAATGCAAGAACGGGCAAGCTCTATCCAAGATAGGACCCCATGGTCATGTTCACCTTTGTTGATTGGAATACAGAACACTGTGATCACCAAGAACATTCGAACACAGCTGCCTGAACACTGAAGAGTGCCAGTCAGAGTGGGTCTACCTTACCTGCCCAGTTCTCCCAGAATCATCACTGGCTACTAGGCATAGCTCCCCAAAGTTAGAGGCAGAATTGAAGGACTTAAGAAAGCTCCTAGGAGTGTTTGGGGCCTTCGTGGAATGTGGAGCGCTTATAAAGGGGTTGGTACCAAAGAGAGATCGCTGGTGAAGCAGGAAACAAGGAGCAAAGGGCAAAGAGGATAAGAAGGCTCTCAGCAGGGCCATAAAGCTGGGTGAGGGCTCCGCAGTTGTGAAACCCGCCAGCTTAGTTGTGAAGTACAGACAAGAGCGACAATCCCGCCCCACCCCTCGGATCAGAGGCTCTGTTGAAGTTAAGAATCGACCCTCTAGTCAGACTAGTGAAGAGCAAATGATGAGATTTTTATTCTTTTTCAGGGCTGAGAACAACTCGTGTGTGTGTGTGTGTGTGTGTGTGTGTGTGTGAGAGAGAGAGAGAGAGAGAGAGAGAGAGAGAGAGAGAGAGAATTTTTTTTTATCCATTCATCTGTTTGAGGACACCTTGGGTAATTTAATATCTTGGTTATAATACCTGGTGTTGCAATCCAGTCATAAAAAAACATAATCCTGTGATTTGAGAGATGTGGCGGGAGAAGTTTATGCTCAGGGAAATAACCAGACACAGGGAGATACAGTATGGCATATTTCGTACATGGAAACCAAAATGTTCATCTCGAGAAAGTGGTCACCACAGGTTTGACAGAGTAAGGACCTGGAGCACGGGGCTCAGGGGGCTGTCAGATTATGGGCAGTAAAATACTGTGGGGAGTAAGTTCTGCAGCAAAGCAGAGTGACAAACTCACAGCAAGTGTCATTATAGGGCTTGTGCGAAGAAATAAAAGAAGAATTTAGAGTCCCAACACAACAGAATGACAAAGGTTTAAGGAGACAGACATTTGAATCCCATAATCAGATCATTGTGCACTATGTATGTATATTAAGTTCAGCTGTCACAGAGTCCCAGAAATATGTAAAATCATGTGTCTATTCAAGCATTCATAAGGAATTCTTAAGTTTTTATTAGTATCATTGTTATCTTTGTAAATATTGTCTATGTGTGCCTGTGTCAGATGGAAAGAGAGGGGATGGGGTGGGGGCCGGGCAGGGTATGTGGCACATGAGGAGGTCCAAGGACAACTTCCGATGTTCCTTTTGATTGGGTTCTCAGATGGATGCGGTCTATGAGGCATGTCTGACCAGCACTCTTCCTCACTGGATCAACTCACCAGTGAATCCTCGCTCTTCTTTCTTTCCTTTTCTTTCTTTCTTTTTGTTTTTCAAAATGGATATGTGTGCAGAAGAGCAAGGAAATATGAGGTCATAGCTAAAGCAGAAAAGAGTACAAGGGTTAACCCAGTGGTGGTGGTAGTGGTGGTGATGGTGGTGGTACCCACCTTTAATCCCAGCACTTGAGAGGCAGAGGGAGAAGGATCTCTGAATTCAAGCTCTACAGAGTGAGTTCCAGGACAGCCAGGGCCACACAGAGAAAAGCCAAGAAAAAAAAAACAAAGAAGAAGAAGAATAGAAGAGTTGGGATGTGACTCAGGAGTAGAGCAGCCTAGGACATGCGGGACCCTGGGTTCATTCCAGCACCACTTCAAAACACAAATGGAATTCTAAACACCTATGCATAGCTGAAGTTAGAATTTAATAGACAGAGGCAGACAGGAAGTAGTGAACTAAAGTACAAAGCACCCATGCTATAGCAATGTCGGGGGTGGGGAGGGTGGGCAGGATGGTTCACTAGGGAAAGGCACTCGGCCCTAACTCTGATAACCTGTGTTCAGTTCCTAGCCTGACATGGTGGAAGGAGAAAACTGACTTCTGAAAATTGTTCTCTGACCCCACTTGTCCACATACACACACATGTGCCCAAGAGACGACCCGACTTGTCCACACACACACATCTGTGCCCAAGAGACGACCCCACTTGTCCACATACACACATGTGCACAGGAGACGACACCACTTGTCCACACACATACACCTGTGCACAAGAGAGAGACCTCACTTGTCTGCATACACACCCATGTGCACAAGACAGACAAACGAAAACATAATATTTTTTTAAATAAAAGAAAGTAAAATGAAGTCATTTGCAGTCAAACAATCCACAGGACAAGAACAAACAAAACATAAAAATGTTACAAGGTTCATGCTACAATAAAAGCTTGCATAACTTTTTCACACTAGACAAAAAGACAACATACCAAAAAAAAAAAAAAAAAAAAAAACCCAGCCTTGTAATGAGTCCCAGAGGGCCAAGAGACAACAATCTTTTACAATACATCTAGATCTTTATCTCTGTCTGGGTGTGTGTTCACACAGATCTTTTAAAATACTATTGAGGCTAGATGTGATAGCACACACCTTTAACCTTGGCACCCAGGAGGCAGAGGCAGGTAAAACTGTGAGTTGGTGGCCAGCCTGGTCTATGGAATAAGTTCCAGGCCAGCCGGGGATACATAGTAAGACCTATCTGAGGGTGGGAGGGAGTAAAGGCCTGGAGGTTAAGAAAAGTTGTTGCTCTGACAGAGGACCGGGGTTTGATTCCCAGTACCCAAGTAGTGGTTCACAACCAACTATAACTCCAGTTCTGGGGGATTCAACCCCCTTTCTGGCCTTTACTGGCACAAGGCATACACATGGTGCAGATATACATGCAGACAAAGCACTCCTACACAAAAAAATTAAAATCTTTGTGTGTGCGTGGGCATACACGCATGTGTGTGCACGTTCTGTTGATTAAAGTAAAAAAAAACAAAATAAAACAAAAATATATCCTGAGATTTGCAATATATGGCGACAAAAAAGTCAATAAAATTCTGATAATAAGAGCAGAAAAAGCGGCTGGAGATGAAACAGAATCGAGCTGCTGTCCGGTTTGTTTGCCATCATGTAATATGTTCAGTGTGCATCCGAAGGGAGACTGTGACGACTTAAAGGCGCAGGGCAGCAGGCTGAGGTGCAGCTCAGCGGAAACACCTGTCTAGCATGTGCAAGGCCCTAGGCTCCATCCTTACCACCATGTTTTAAAATTCAGAATGTCATGTATAGAGCAGGGTCCCCGGGAATATGTCACTAACACGACAACGGACTGCTTACAGATGGAAACTTTTAGCTCTATCAGTGACCTACTCTGAGAGACTCTAAGAGTACAGTCTACACCTCTGTGTGTTTAGAAGACCACCAAGTGCTTCTAATGCATGGGAAGCCCACTGAGCAGCCATTTAAAACCTACTACATACCACTGCACCACCACCACCACCATCACCACCGCCATCATCAACCAATATCACCACCACTTCTACCACCACCACCATCACCATCATCACCACCATCAACCACCACCACCACCACTTCTACCACCACCACCATCACCATCATCACCACCATCAACCACCACCACCACCACTTCTACCACCACCACCATCACCATCACCACCACCATCAACCACCACCACTTCTACCACCAACACCATTACCATTATCACCACCCCTACCACCATTATCAACACCACAGCAACATCAGACAATGAAATAATTTTTTTAAGTGCAGAATGCAAGGCTAGGGCTCAGTGGTAGAATGCTCGCCTCCTATTAATAGTTATATAGACATACACACTAATAAATATATTTTACAAATATTTTCAATCCCACTCATTAAAACATATCATTTGGAGGCTGGAGAGAGGCTCTACACTTAGAACTAGGTGTTCTTCCAGGCGACCCAAGTTTAGCTTCCAGCACCCAATTCAGGTGTTCATAAGATCTGACATTCTCTTCTGGTCTTTGGAGGCACATGAACTCACATGTGTGTATATACACAGAGACATATCACATACACATAAATAAAAATAAATCTTAAAAGGTACACACAGCAGGCCAAATGTTGCAGTGAATGTTTTTAAATTGCAGCACTCAGGATGTAGAGACAGGCTGATCACTGTGAGTTTGAGCTCAGCCTGGTCTACATAGCAAGCTCCAGGTCAGTGATGCCTACATAGTGAGACTCTGTCTAAAGATAGATGCATGTAATAGAACCATGGTTCCGACAAAGGCTGTGTATTTTGAATACATAAAGAAGTCCTAAAATTCAACAATAAAAACTCAAGCTGCATGATAGAAAGTCAGCACACAAAATTGACTTGTATTTTTTTAGCCTATTTTTTCTGTATTTCCTTTGTATATATGAGGGAACACGGGAACGTGTGTACCACACTTTCACATTAAGGTTAGGAGAAAATCTGCAGAAGTCAGTCCTCTGCCTCAATCTTGTGTTCTTGGGATCAAACTCAGGCCACTAGGCTTGATGGCAAGTGACTTTCCACACTGAGACTCATCACTAGCCTTGAATTCTATGGGGTTTTGTTCACTTGGTTTTGAGACAGGGTCTCACTACGTAATCATAACTGGCCTGGAGCATGCTATGTCATTCAGGCTGCCCTTGAACTCACAGGAACCCGCCCACCTCCCTCACCCACAACCAGAACCACAGGTTCTGGGATTTAAGGTTTGTGCCACCACAGCCTGTTGAATTGGATTCTTATATATAACATTTTTAAAAGGGAACTAATCCAACGTTTAAACCGAGCAAATGGTTTGGACAGACATTTCACAAAAGAAGACATATCTGTAGCCAATACGCAACTGAAAATATGTTTGACTTCATTAGTTTCTAGGAAAAAGAAAAAAATCAATACAATATCTTCCAGGCCCCTTAAAGCTGTGAAAATGAAATGTGTGGATGATACATTGGTGGGGAGGTGGGGTATCCAGCAGCTAATATGTCTGATAGTTTTCTAAAATGGTAACTCCTCTTTGGAGAATCCTTGGGCAGCTTATAGTAAACCTAAACACATATGTAACCTATGCCCCTAAAGAACTGTACTCCTGATACCTATCCAAGAAAAAGGGGATCCTTCACTCACAAAAAGATGTGTAGGAGAATGTTAATATTAGTCTCATTCATAACAGTCCTACACAGAAAACAAACCAAAAGCCCATCTTTAATTGAAGCTAGACAGAAAAATGGTATTAAATGCACACAAGAAAAGAAATCAGTAATTTAAAAAAAAAACCCTTTGATGATATATAATGTATCACAAATTTTATCAAAAGAGGACACTCATTACTATATAGTCTATGATAGTTGGGATGAGAATGGCCCCCATAGGATCCTATGTTTGGATATTTGGTTCCCAGTTGGTAGATCAGTTTGGGAAGGATTAGGAGGTGTGGCCTGGTTGGAGTAGGTGTGCCACTGAGTCAAGGCTTTGCAGTTTCAGAACACTGACACCTTTCTCAGTGACTGCTGCAGTACCATGCCCGCCTGTGCACTGCCCTGTTCCCTGCAGTAAGGCTCTAAGGGCCATGAAACCTGGGAAAACGGAGCCTAAACATAAGAGTAAAGTTTCATGCAGTAGCCAACTTTATTCAGAGCATCAGACAATTTATACTCTGAGGGTTAAGAATCACATGAGTAAAGTGTACCATCACAAAGACAAGCCAAACATGACAAAAACATGTTTCCCCATAGAGACATATAAACAAGTAACAACAGCCAGCTGTGATGAATGACCTACAGTAAACTCACTCTGAACTGCTGCACCCGGGAGGGGCATGCAGACACTACAAGAACAATTTCATGGTTTTGAAGAAACTGAGGTCACAAGACTCTTTGTTTTCTTGGAGGTTCTTCACAAGCACTCAGAATTCTATTCGCGGGACTCCATTCTTGGGGTTCTGACAAAGACATACTGTAACAAGAGGCAAAATTAATCTATAGTGATAGACGTCAGAAGATAATTTGGGGGACAGAAATGAAAGGAACATGAAGAAACATTCTGGGATGACTTCCACCCGCCAAGAAAAAAAAAGGTCTGAACCTTGTGTGGGTGGTGTGTCAGTCAGCTTTTCTCCACTGTGACAAAATGTCTGAGATTAAAAAGCTCTAGGCCAACGAGATGGCTCAGTGGGTAATGGCACCTGCCACCAAGCCTGATGATCTGAGTTCAATGCCCGGGATGCACACCACTATAGCTCCTGCAAGTTGTCCTCTATTTCCACGTGTACACTGTGGAACGTGCACCCCCACATACTCGCACACGGGTGAATGAACACACACACAAAACAAATATAACTTAAAAAAACACTTTAAAGCCAGTTATAGGGGTGCACATCCTTAATGCCAGCACGCAGGCAGCAAAGGCAAGCAGATCTCTCTGAGCTACAGAGTGACAGTGACATCGTGAGACCCTGCTTTTAAAAATCAAAGATCTGAAAAGAAGGGAAGATTTCCCAAACTATCCTCATGGATAGAAGGCATTTAAATGGCATTGTCCTATGATGGTGGGGGACAGAATGTGTCAATTAGACACTACACGCTAGCAAATAAAATCTCCAATGCCAGGACTAGGTTACCTCTTTTTGAGATGTTGGCCCGTGGAGTCGCACAGATCCTCAAACGTTTCAGGCTATTGCCACTGCTCTTGGCTACCAGCCTCCAGAACTTGATGGTAGGACTGTAAATGAAGATACTGAACACTGGAGTCACACACAGAACATGGAAAATCAAGCTGGTACTCGCTGGAAGCTTCATTCCCTACTGTCTAGTTTTCATGGTGCTAAAAGGTGCTGCATCTGCTACTGGAGAAGAAAAGTAGCCACTAATTATCAAATCCAGGCTGCAAACACTGTGAGTTACGATTATGATTGTCCTGGCAAGTCACACACTTGGTGCAATAGTGGCGAAAAATGTCATGGGAGCAAGCAACAACTTTCTAATTGGAATTTTAAGTCCCATTCCACAAGATGGAATCTATACCTGGCACTGTTACTGGGGTCAAGAACTTGTCTAGACAGGTCAGGGGCCCTAAGAAGAAACTATTACAATTGTTCGACTTGGTGGACATAGTATCAAAATGACTCCTGATGACTTATGGCTATACCCATAGATTCATTCTTCTCTCAGTCCTCAACAAATAAGGTTCTTCTTGCAGAGAACCACAATGGGCAAATGCACAGAGAATAAGAGACTATCAAGTTCTCATCCCTAACAAGGGCCAGAAAGATTGTAAAAGCCAGAGGTGGTAGGTGGATGACTATAAGGAAACCGTATTTTTTTTCTTTTTTTTAAATTTATTTATTTATTTATTTATTTATTTATTTATTAAAGATTTCTGTCTCTTCCCCACCGCCGCCTACCCTTTCCCTCCCCCTCCCCCAATCAAGTCCCCCTCCCTCGTCAGCCCAAAGAGCATTCAGGGTTCTCTGCCCTGTGGGAAGTCCAAGGACCACCCACCTCCATCCAGGTCTAGTAAGGTGAGCATCCAAACTGCCTAGGCTCCCACAAAACCAATAGGTGCAGTAGGATCAAAACCCATTGCCATTGTTCTTGAGGTCTCAGTAGTCCTCCTTGTCCGCTATGTTCAGCGAGACCGGTTTTAACCCAGGCTTTTTCAGACCCCGGCCAGCTGGCCTTGGTGAGTTCCAGATACAACATCCCCATTGTCTCAGTGTGTGGGTGCACCCCTCGCAGTCCTGAGTTCCTTGCTCGTGCTCTCTCTCCTTCTGCTCCTGATTTGGACCTTGAGATTTCAGTCCAGTGCTCCAATGTGGAACTCTGTCTCTGTCTCCTTTCATCGCCTGATGAAGGTTAATGTTCAGGTGAATGCCTATATGTTTTTCTTTGGGTTCTCCTTCTTATTTAGCTTCTCTAAGAACCCGAATTATAGGCTCAATGTCCTTTATTTATGGCTAGAAACCAAATATGAGTGAGTACATCCCATGTTCCTCTTTTTGGGTCTGGCTTACCTCACTCAGGATAGTGTTTTCTATTTCCATCCATTTGCCTGCAAACTTCAAGAAGTCCTTGTTTTTTACTGCTGAGTAGTACTCTAATATGTATATATTCCATACTTTCTTCATCCATTCTTCAATTGAAGGGCATCTAGGTTGAGAAACCGTATTTTCTAGACACAAGCAGATGTCCATATGAATGCACAGGGATTGTGACAGCTCTTTACCAGACAAAAACTCAGCATGGAGCTGGAGGTTGGCATGAAGTCCTACTTTTAGCTGAGCAGATATTGGCATTTGATACCAATTTGATTAGAGAGGAGAATTAGTTTTTTTAAGGGTGTGACCTTAATGGTAGGTTGACCACTCTCTAAAGCAGATCTCCTACTGAAGAGTAACACAAACTGTACTCAATGTGATTGAAAACAAATGAGTGAGAACATGAAGCTGGGGGGTGTTGAGGAATAGCACTTTAACCAGGTAAAGATGTGTAGCCTGTGTTTCTGTTACATGTCTTCAGTTATGTAAAGATGTGTTGCTGCTTTACCTCGTCTGTCTAAGGTACCTGATTGGTGTAATAGAAAAGCAGAATGGCCAATAGCTAGGCAGTAGAGGAATAGGCAGGGTTGGAGGGCAGAGAACAAAAAGGAGGAGGAATCTAGAGGCTGGAGAGAGAAGAAAACAGGGGAGAAAGAGAGGGAGATGCCCTAGGCCAGTCAGCCAAGCAGCAGACAGACAGACAGACAGTATTGGAGGAAAACAGTGAAAGTATGACATACAGAATGAAAGGACAGTAAGAAGCCTCTAGACAAAATATAGATGAAGAAAAACAGGTTGGTTATGTTATAAGAGCTAGTGGGACAAGCATAAGATAAGGCCGAGCTTTCATAACTAATATTAAGTCTCCATGTCTTGATTTGTTGGCCATCTGAGAAAGCCTGCTACAGATGGCTGGAGAGGTAAAGGTGGATCTGGGAGGAGTGAGTCTGGAGTGTGAGTATGATCAAAATGCGTTGTCAGAATTAATGATATGTGCTTTTAAAAACAACAGTCATATTTTGGTTCATGTTTTCAGAGGTGTTGCTTTGGAGTTTATGGTGCATTTGAACTCCATGTCCATGGTACAGAGTGTGGAGCAAAGCTGCTCAGCCCTAGAGAAGAGAGTCAGGGTTGCAGCCCTATACCTGCTTCAAGTACATCTTCCAATAACCTAACTCCATTCTACTAGGTCCCAGCTCTCTTAAAGGTTCTGCTACTTTTCAATTATGTAATGGCTGGCAACCAAGCATATGGCTTGGGAGGGGGGCGGGCAATAATATCAAAAACATAGCAATGCAGACTTACACACTTACCCCTCATTCATGAATCAAACTTTTAAAAATCAGTTGACTTTATTATCTGTTTACCTCTCAATAAAACAATGAAATGTTTGTTTTTAAGAGAGACTAAAAGGGTGAACATATACAGGATTAGTAGATGTGTCCCTGATAGAGACATCTACACCATTAAAGCCATCCGTGACTTTTTTTAGACATGTTCTGCAGCAAAGTCTGCTTGGTATCCAAGGATGGTGCAGTCACCACACCCTCCTTATGCACGCACGCACGCAGTGCTGGAGACTGAATGGAGGATGAAATCGAGGGCTTCCTGTAAACACTCTCCTGACTGAGCTACAGCCTCAGTCCCTTATTTATATTTTTATAAGCATCCTGAAAGATTGTCAAGGATGCAAATTGCTCATCTCTTCTTATTTGGAGAGGAGGGGCAAAGCAAACCAACAATATTCTTCCCTAGGACAGAACAAGTTCTCAACTCCCAAACCAGGATTTATTGGTATGCTCCAAAACCGACATGGTGAGGTAAGGCCAGAATAGTCTCCTTATTAAAAAAAAAATCAAGTAAATTAGATTAAGAAATGTCAGATTATATAACACATGTTTGTCTTGTCTGCAAATGCATTGGCCTGGATTCTTCTTCTTATGCACATGTCGCAAACTAAGCAACAAACTAAGCATTGGCTGCACGTCCGTAAACTCAGCACTGAGGAAGCGGAAGCAGGGAGATGGCATGGGAGAATGGCTCGGACTTCATAGTGAGCTGCAGATCATCCTCCAGGTACACGGTGAGATCTTATTCCAAAAAGGCGGTGAGGGAGGGGAGCAACAGATAGTCAGACAATTATGTTAGGTGCATGGCTTTAATCCCAGCACTCTCAGGAGGCAGAGGTAGTCAGAACTCTATAAGCTCGGCGCCAGTCTCACTTACATAGGGAGTTCCAGGCCAGCCCAGGGACCCTATCTCAAAAGAGCAAGCAAAACATTGGCTATTCAGCTTTATCGGTGAGAGCATCGTAGTAGGTATGGCTGGCTCTTGTAAATCGCAACCTTCCCGCAGGTTGAATTTTTGCTTCAGGTAAACAAAAGGTCACTTGTCCCAGAGTACAGAAACTTGGAGAATGCTCAAGGGCTTTCCCTTAACAGTGTGGAAAGGAGTAAACAACTGGGGTGGAGGGTGGGGGTGAGAGGTGGGGGCAGATTCTGATCAGCCAAATAGCGGAAAGAAATACTTGACTCCTGAGCTGTCTGCAAACTGTGTAGAGTTCCAGGGTTGCAGGTATTCCGGGAGTCAATGTTACCCATTTTGGGGCGGGTTTTCTGGGGATGCAGCCTTTTTGAGTCACAAAACTGGACCCCTTTCAGGGGTGAGTGGACACATGTCTCTAAAGGAAAAGTCCATCACTCAATTGTAGCTATTGCCAACTCTGGTTTAACTGTATTTGAGACATACGGATGTTTACATGTTTTGGGTAATGATAACACATATATGGAAGATGTGTATATTAGAATGGAACATATATATTTCATTTGAAATAAAGTCTCATGTATCTCTGGCTGGCTACGTACAGAAAATAAACTTGAATTTTTGATTCTCTTTCCCTCACCTCCCCAGTGCTGGGACCACATGTGTACGCCACTACACCGAGTTTATATGGTTCTGGGGATCAAACCCAGGGCTTCCTTCACGCTAGGCAAGCAGTCTAACAACTGAACTACTACCCTTATAAAATGTATTTGTTGCCGTGAACTGGAAAAAGAAAGAAAGAGGGAGAGAAAAAAAGGAAAGAAAAGAAACCAGGCTCCATAACCAGGCAAAGTGTTCTTTGTGTGATCTGCGCAAACAAGAAATGAAAGAGCTTATCTCCTGTGCAAAACTCTCACCTTTACGCAGTTAAAAGAAACAGGATAGGAGGGGGAAGAGGCCCAAATGGCAAGATTGCCGAGTGTTCAGTGTGGGAGTGGACAGTTCTGGAGGGTCTCTCCCACAGACTACAATGGGGATGGCTCCCCCTGGAGTCGAGCAGGACATAACTGGTACAGTTCCACAAGGCAGCCCTTAAGTGAGAACAAAGCCTTAAAAAAACAAAAACAAAAACAAAAACAAAAAAACACCCAAACAAACCAAACCAACCAACCAGTATTATTAGGTATTTTAACTTACATCATCTTTCTCAAGCTTGGTGGTTAAAATGTAGTTAGAAGTGTCATAATGCTTCCTTTCTTTTCCCTTTAAGACAGGGTCTTTCTACATAGCCTCAGGGGGCCTCCTGCCTCTGGATCCTTAGGTTTGAGATTAAAAGTGCCCACCACACCAGCTTATAATGCCTACTTTTAAATTGCAGAGTGAAATTCTCATATCTTGATGCAATGTGATTTTTTTCTAATCATCCTGAATATTTAGAAACCCAACAATGTTATTTCAGATTTACTGATAATGTCAATTTGTCATTGTATAACTTCAAAATTTAATAGAGAGTGTACAGCTTTTGAAGTCTAACAAATTTGGATTCTTACCCCCATATAATCCCAGACTATACAACCTAGGGTAGTTATTTAATATCCCTGAGCTTCAGTTTCCCAAAGCATATGCCATATAGCCTTAAGACCTGGTCCAGAGCCTTGGAGCTCTCTCAGTAAGTACATGTGCTAAATGGATTGAGCTAACACAAATCAGCTGTGTAAGAACGTGGCAGCAAACACCAGTTCTTAGCATATGGTCTGAAAACTAGCACACAGTAAGTGCACAAATACCCAGAAAGGATCTACAAAGACTTTAAGCATCTGGCTGTCTTGGCTCACTAGCGCTTGCCACCCTCGGGAGTGCCTTTTTCCTTTCCTAATAAACTGTCTCTGTTTGTTTTAAATGGGTGAGAGTCTGAGGTAGTAATACTCTTCAGGATGGAAGTGTACATATTGGGAGGACTTATTTTTCAAATAGCTAACACTATGCAAGGGAAAAAACAAGGGATTTCTCTTATATTATTTTTTGAGACAGGGTCTCATTAGCTCAAACTAAACTTTCATAAAAATATTTTTTTTTAAAAAAATCACTTTTTATGATCCTCCTTACTTTTCCTTCCAAGTGTTGGGATTAGAGTCAAGTGGTGACACCAGGCCCGAGTTTATGCCCTGCTCAGTACAGAACCCAGGCTCTACTACATGACAAGGGAGCACTCTACCAAGCTACAACACCAGCCCCAAACCACACTGTCTGTCTGTCTGTCTGTCTCTCTCTCTTGCTCTTTCATTCTCTTTCTCTCTCCCCCTCCCTTCCTTTCTTTCTGAGATTTTAAAAAGAAATCCAGACACAGCAGGATGGGGATAATATTGAAATCTGAGACTATATATGGAACAAGTAAAAAGAAAAAATTAGTCGATGTCTATAATCCCCAAAACTCAGGAAGCTGAGGCAGGAGAATTGGGAGGTCGAGGCCTACCTGAAGATGTATATAGAGCCTGTAAATATTTTTTTTAATTTTTTAAGAGGGCAATGCACACATTTTGTTATATCTAACTGCACCGCAAGTAAAAAAGAGATTACTGATCACTCAAATAATTTTAAGGATGATATTTTCCTCAGCCAAGAACCAAGCAGGCAGGATTGCTGGGATTCACTCCTGGGCGGGGGAGGGGCGGGAGGGCGGGCGGTGCAAGAGAGGACTTAAGCTCCTTCCTTTGAGAGAACTTATTTCCTGGTGGAACTACAGTTTTGAGGCAACCATGACAACACTTCCCCCTTATTAGAGTCATCAGAAGGTCGCATTCCCCCACCCCCACCCGCAGCTCCTGCTGCCCACCTCCTGGCAGGAAGGTGGGAGCATTTATTCCCTCCAAAGAGATTGATGATAACCCGCCAAATAACATCCGTCCAGGGAGGGATGGATCTCTAAGCCCCAAAGTGAGGTCAGCCAGTGAACAGTTAGAAAAGCAATCATTTCTCACACTTGCTAATGGGTTTGACGCTTGTGAAACATAAACAGGAAGTGGGAGCTTGAGCGACCTGAAGGAAATGCACTCCCAGTTTGGTCAACATGTGAATCCCAGTTCTCCGGGTCGTCAGAAAACTGCCAATTAAGGCTGACCCCCCAAAACAGCAGCCCGTCCCAGCAGTGACCTTATTTTCCCCCAGTTCCCTAAGCCAGGTCACTCCGCCGCGGGGTGACTGACCCCAAGCACGGTGGGGAAGGTTAACAGTCATCTCTCAACTCCCCGAGTTTGCAGGGCAGGGGAGCGCAGAGGTCAGTGAAATCCCCAGCCAGGCCTTATTTTAGTCATCAATTTCCACTGGCCCCTTGCTGTGTGTCAGCGTAGCACAGGGCGCTGCAGGTTCTGCGTTTCAGATGCTTTCCCAGCTCCGGGCTGTTAGAAGGTCAAAGAGACCAGACTTTTCCAAGGCAGGTGGGGGGAGGGGGCGGGGGGACCCCGCGGGGGAGGGGGAGCCCGCTAAAGAGATAGCAGAGAGCTGGGGCCGCTGGAGCTACCTTCTGTGCCTCTCACGCACGGGCCTGCGAGTTAACCTCTACTACCTCTTGGTTAGTATTAAATTAAAACCTCATCTTTTATTCTCTGCCAGTGGCCCCGATAGACTTTTTTTTTCTTCTGAAGGCTGTCTTCAGATTGGCCTCATTGGCTCCTTCCCAAGGTCCCTGTAAATTCAAGGTCAAAATCCGTGTTGATTCTCCGCTGTCTGTAACCGCAAGCACGACTCCTAACAATGGGAAAGGGGCTCAGCGAACGTGCACTTCATAAATGTGGAGATTTCACTGTGATCGACCAAGAGGTTTTTGGGTGCCCCCCCCCCCGGTTCTTTCTCCTCCTGTCCTGGAATAGACCGCCAACAGCGCCACCCAAGTTCCTGGTTAGCAGCGGGATCCCATGCAGGCTGGCAGCCCCTGTGCGCGGGGGTCACAGCTTGGATGCCGGCGCGGAGAGGCTTGCAGGGAGCCTAGCTGCGGCCCGCGTCCCGGCCACGTGAAGCGTCACGCCCCGCGCTGCTGCAGGGCAGGCGCCGTCGCCGCGGTTGTGTAACGCTGCAGCCGGAGGGGAGGCGACCCGGACGCCTCTGCTCCGGAGGGGGCAGAGGAGGGAGGGAACGCCGGGCACTGTGCCCGGTATCTTTCTGTGCTTGACTAGCCAGGGTGGGTGGGGGCAGTGAGGCACCCTGAAAGGCGGGAGGAGATGGGTGCGCGCCAGTCGGGTGCCGGGCCACCCGCAGGCTGCGCCCCGGAGCCGAGCTCCCGGGAGAGTGAGGGGCCGGCGCAGCTCACACGGTCCACGGTCAGGTGCGCGCGGCGTGCTCGGCGGCGGCCTCGGCTGCCCTAGCTCCTGGCCGCCTGCCTGCTTCCCATGGGGTGACATCCGCCCCGCCCTCGGTCCCTCCCCAAGGCGGGCAATTCCTGGACACTGGGCTGAGCGCTGGGGGGCTGGGAAGCGGGGACGGAAAGAAACCCCAGCCTCTGGGGAAGGCCAAGAGGGGGACGACGACTCCCTCCGCTGCACACCGGTTCCTAGGAGCGGGCCAGGCGGGGGAGGAGGAAGAGGGCTGGGCTGGAGCGACCGAGGGGATATTCCTCTCCCGGCTTGAGTCAGACGCGGGCGGATCCGTCCTCCCCCGTTCCCTCCCAGGAGACGGGAACTTACTTCATTTCCCTGGGGCAGGTTCGCCCACGTTACCCCCCCCCCCCGGTTCCTTCCAGCTTCCGTGCCCCTCACCCAGCTGGGCAGGACTCGGGCTGCGCTGCCACCCCCTCTTTCGGGGAAAGGAGGCCGCAGCCGCAGACACCTGGGGCCCGGGGAGGGGGGGCACTTTGCAGCCGCCTGAGCGTTGTCCAACACGTGAGACTCATGTGATGAAGCCGGGGGAGGGCGGGCAGGTCGCTCCTTCCCTCCCCGGCAGCGGCCAGACGTGCTTGGAGTCACAGGGTAGAACACGTAGCTTCTACCCACCCACTCGCTCCCATTTAACCCAGCCCGCAGCCTCTCCTTACTCCTCGGCTCGTCCCCTCCAACAACCCCCCCTCCCGCTCCGCCCTAAGCAACCCCCTTCCCTCCCGCCTCCCCGCCCGCCCCACTTCTCATTCACTTGGCTCGCACGGCGCAGACAGCGCAGCGAGCACACACCGCCAGTCTGTGCGCAGAGCGGGAGCCAGAAGCCGCGGGGACACCCAGCCATGCACGCCCCCAACTAAGCGGTGCCTCAAAGCCCCGACTCCTGCCAGTCCAGCGCGTTGCAAGGAAGCTCAGGCTAGCTCAGAGGAACATACCCCTTGAGACCCTCGGGTCCTCGCTTCCAGGGCAGTCCTTCCTCAGACGCTCTGCTAAGTGCAGACAGAAGCGCGCAGTGGCCCCGGCTCGCCGCGTCATGGAGCGGATCCCCAGCGCGCAACCACCTCCAACCTGCCTGCCCAAAGCGCCAGGACTGGAGCATGGAGACCTGTCAGGGTAAGTGTGCAGTGTGACCCCTTCAGGTCTCCGCTCCTAGCCTTGTGTTCTGCTCCGCTATCAACTTGGGGCACCTCTGGGAACATAGGGGGATTCTTGCATCAATAGGGAGCCTGCAGCCAGTGCGCACTCGGGAGTCACGGCTCTTTCTGGCCCTTCTCCCAACAGGATGGATTTTGCCCACATGTACCAAGTGTACAAGTCCAGGCGGGGGATAAAACGGAACGAGGACAGCAAGGTAGGTGCATCCCTGGGGACCCCCTTCCATAACCCCTCAAGTGCGCAGTTTCCAAGAAAAGTTTGCTTGTTTGGAGGTTTACTGGGGGATTCAAGATGTGGTGAGCTCATTGTCACAACTGAGTGACTTGAGAAAGACGGGGCAGAGAAGGTGATTCTGGGTGCGTCTCTGCGCCCTTGCAGGATTTATTTTCCTACTGCCGGGCGGGGAGGAAGGGAGACTTTATGTTCCTTTCCCCAAGCACCCATCTCTTCCATGTACTCCTTGCAGGAAACTTACAAATTGCCGCATCGGCTGATTGAGAAAAAGAGACGTGACCGGATTAACGAGTGCATTGCCCAGCTGAAGGATCTCCTACCCGAACACCTCAAACTTACAGTAAGTGAGAAGCTGGCTGCGCTCCAACCCAGCTCTTCTGCCCAGAGGGCGGATGGGGGTCACTCGCCGCCTGCAGGCGTCACGTGGAACTGCAGGCTAGACGGGCGGATCAAAGCTCCGGGTAGCTCTGGGTTGGAGGGAACCCATCACCAGTCCCAGGACCTCCAGACAGAGGCAGAACCAGGAACCCCTTTTGGTGATTTTTTTCACCGCCTTGTAGTTTGCCTGACTTAAAGGAGCAAACTACACACACACACACACACACAATTAGGCTCTTTCCCTTTTCCATCTTCCTTCCCTAAGATGGCATACTTTTTAATGTGTGCTTTTTCTTCCCATCACACCCTTAAGTGGTAGCCAAAAGCTTTCTAGCTTTTCCTTAGGGAAAAAGGATTTGGAAAGGAAGACGAAGAGTGTGCCTTAGCTGGACATTCTGAAAGGGTGTCCGGGAAACACACACACACACACACAGAGGGAAAGCCTCCGGGTTGCCAGACACAGTAGACGTCCCTCCCTGGGTTGACACCACAGCAGAGAAATGTTATCTCCGGAGTCCCCGGAGTTAAGGTCAGGCCAGCTGCTGGGGAAATCTATCTGTCAGCTCACTCCTGAGACTGTAACAGCTACCAAAATGCCCCCACAGACAGATGACACGTGTTTAGTTTTTTGAATCCTTTGATCGTCTATATGTATATGTTCAAACATCTGCAACCTTGAAATGCAGTGAGGCAGGAAAGGCTCTTCCTGTCTCTGTTGTTGTTTACACCCGGTTCTCATCTGCGGGGACTTCTCTGACCTCAGGGGTGACAGGAGTTCTTTGTTCCCCCCGCAGACTTTGGGTCACTTGGAGAAAGCGGTGGTTCTGGAGCTTACGCTGAAGCATGTGAAAGCACTGACCAATCTAATTGATCAGCAGCAGCAAAAAATCATTGCCCTTCAGAGCGGATTGCAAGCTGGTAAGTGCTGGGGTCTGATTAGCATCTTCTCCCAAGAGGGCAGCACACAGAGCCCTGGACTCACTGTGGCTTCTGACCCGCCTGCCACTGTTCACTTTTGCACATTCATCGGAGGAGTTGCTTTTTTTATTCTTTCCTAAAAGTCATACTTTCCATTCGGAATGCCACTATGTGCCACCTGGAATGAATACGTATTAGTTCAGTGATGAAACGCTTCTGTGACCATTTTGGCCTGAGAGTGTCTGGATTCTGGGAGACTTTCCCATTCCCCTTAAAATGCCAAGGCACCTCAGATTTGTGTTGTGGGTGTTTTACAGTTGGTCTTCTGAGCCCCCGATGATAGGTGAACAGAACACAGGTCTGCCCCCAGCATTTTCCCGTTTCTTTGTTTCCTTGCCTTTGGATGTGGGGTATAGTCTTGACAGGATGACAGCAGGCTTTTTTCCCCTGCATTTCATTGTGGTTTCCTGAATAGCCACTAGGTATCTTGGCAAACTGCACAATCTAACAAAACCACTGGTTTCATCATTTATTTCTACGGAATTTCAGAGACTCAGTGACACTGTCTTCTCTTTCCTCCAGATCATACAGGTCAGGCCAGGGGGAATCCTTACACATACCCCTCAGGCGTTCTCTGTCCTGGCCAAGGCCAATATGAGAATCACAAAAACCAAGCTAGCATGTCTGCCAGCTTTCTTTCTAAATATAGAAAGTTGATCAGAACTGATCTCTAGGGGAGTCATGGATACAGTATGTGGAAAAGACTTACAAATAAAGAGTTTCCCAGTTAAAATTCACAGGGGAAATGCAACTATTTGTTCAATAGGTTAGGTTTCTGTGTATACAGAAGTTGTTAGTTTTAGTTTTGTGGGTTTTATTTTTTACTGTTGTAGTCGCTCTGGTTTGTTCTTGTTTTGAGACAAGGTCTCAATCTGTAGTCCTGGCTTTCCTAAAACTCAGGAGCAATCCTCCAGCTTCAACCTCCCACGTGGTGGGATTCCGGGCATGAGCTACAGCTTTTACGGCACAGCGATGCACGCCTCTAGTCCTAGCACTTGAGAGGCAGATAGAGCCCTGTAAGTTCAAGACCAACCTGTTTTGCATAGTCAATTCCCAAGCCATCTAAGACAAAATAGGGAAACCCTGTCTTTACAAGGGGGAGATGTTTCTTTAGGTGGTATTGTTTCTGTATTGTGTATGACTGCTAGCCGCCTTCTTTCTTGAGACTAGTTGACTGGAGATGGGTGTGGTAGCTCAGCCTTATAGTCCTGGCACTCTTGAAAGTTAAGATAGGCTCAATGTGAATTCAAGACCAGCCTGGGTTGCAGAGTAAACCCAACATCAATCTAGGCTAGAACGAGGCTGCCTTGGAAGAAAAAAAAGTATGATTGTTGAACTTATAAATACACTAGCATGTTCACTGTTTTGTGTCACAAGGAAAACTACAGATACTAACCTACAAGTCAACAAGAGTAGAAATAACTCGGTCTATTTCTCTGTGATGCTATAAAGGCATTAAAAATCCTGTTTGGGGACAGGGGAATGTATGGAGCCTCTTGACACCCTATTGTGCTTAGTATCAAAGCCCAAGCATATAAGAAAAAAAAAACTGTCTCTAAGTGGTAGGGATGTGTGGATTTCATGTTTTATACTTGTCAGCATAATTCTATAGACATTACTTTTGGAGTTGGAAATAAATTGATTGACAGTTTTTGTTTTGTTTTGTTTTTTCAAACCTTCTAAAAGCCTTCTTTCTGGGTCTTTTTTTTCCAGGCGAGCTGTCGGGAAGAAATATCGAAGCAGGACAAGAAATGTTCTGCTCAGGTTTCCAGACGTGTGCCCGGGAGGTGCTTCAGTACCTGGCCAAGCACGAGAACACTCGGGACCTGAAGTCTTCGCAGCTTGTCACTCATCTCCACCGCGTGGTTGCTGAGCTGCTGCAGGGTGGTACTTCCAGGAAGCCATCGGACTCGGCTCCCAAAGCCATGGACTTCAAAGAGAAACCCAGCTTCCTGGCCAAGGGATCGGAAGGGCCTGGGAAAAACTGTGTGCCAGTCATCCAGCGGACTTTTGCCCCCTCGAGCGGGGAGCAGAGCGGCAGTGACACGGACACAGACAGTGGCTACGGAGGGGAACTGGAGAAGGGTGACTTGCGCAGTGACCAGTCATACTTCAAAAGCGATCACAGTCGCAGGTTCGCCGTGGGAGACCGAGTGAGCACGATTAAACAAGAATCTGAAGAGCCCCCCACCAAAAAGAGCCGAATGCAGCTCTCAGATGAGGAAGGCCACTTCGCTGGCAGTGACCTGATGGGTTCCCCATTTCTGGGCCCGCACCCACATCAGCCTCCCTTTTGCCTGCCCTTCTATCTCATCCCACCGTCGGCAACTGCCTACCTGCCTATGCTGGAGAAATGCTGGTACCCCACCTCTGTGCCGGTCTTATACCCAGGCCTCAACACCTCTGCAGCAGCCCTCTCCAGCTTCATGAACCCAGACAAGATCCCGACTCCCTTGCTCCTGCCCCAGAGACTCCCTTCTCCCTTGGCACATTCGTCCCTCGACTCTTCAGCCTTGCTCCAGGCTCTGAAGCAGATCCCCCCTTTAAACTTAGAAACCAAAGACTGAACTCTTGAAAGAGATCTCCTGCTGCTTTTGCTTTCCTTCCCCCCTAATTCCAAAACCACAAAGGTCGGCCCACCGTGCAGACCCACATAAAAGATTCGGAATATGAATGTGTGCACGCGCGCGTGCGTGCATGCGTGTGTGTGTGTGTGTGTGTGTGTGTGTGTGTGTGTGTGTGTGTGTGTAGGACATTAAGTTCCTTCTGACACGGGGAAGACATGAAAGGGATGACCTAACATCGGATGACAGGACTGTAGCAGTCAGTTCTCTGGGCTTTTCCCTACCCATAGAAGAGCCCCCTTTGATACAAATCAGTTGGATTTTCATAAGCTTCAAAAGCTCCATCTGTGTGAGTCACTCCAGTTTGGGAGCTGGGTCTGTCTGTGGCTTTGAGAAAAGGTAGTTTCAAACGAGGACTTTCCAGAGCTCAGCTTCCAGCCAGCTGTTAGGACCCCACCCTTCTCTCTTTATTGTCGAGGTGACTCAGAGCCGACTGACAGTGGTCAGACGGAGCTCTCTGCTAAGGTGGTGAGGTAGGCGACGCTGGCATGTCACGGTAGTGGTTTGGGCAAATTTCTGCAGGTCTCCTCCCCCACCCCTGCCTCCAATGAATAAAGACAATGAATGCAGTTCCCTAACTCAGGCTTTTGTGGTGATTAGCTTACTACGGAACTGAAAATGGCCCCCTTTGTACAAGCTGGGCTGCTAGGGAACCAAGGTGGACCAGACCGGTCCCAGACCTGTGGCACCTGTTTTCTAGGTCTCTCTTCTACCTTGAGCCGTCCAGGAAACCAAAGGAGGGTCTCAGAGATGGTAGATGCCCTGAGTGTCCCAAAGTGTACAAAGCTAAGTCACCAATTGCTACACTTATTCCTCAGCTAGACTCGGATCTCAAGTCCTTCCTCAAGCTTCGAACCAAGCTGAGCTTCTCCAAGGCAGAGCTTTGGCATCCCAAGATCCTTTCTGTAGGCTAATTCCTCTTGCCCGGCAGCATATGGAGTGGCCCTATTGCTAAAAAGGATTCTGTCTCCTTTAAGGAAGTTTTATTTTTGATCCAGAGTCCTTGTTTTCTTGACTTGCTCAGCCAGCCCTGCACCAGCTTCTCGAAATGCACTATGCTTGTGTTTTAACTTCTTTTCCCATTTTTATTTGGGCATAAAAAAAATCGTTGCCTTTATTTGTAAAGCTGTTATAAATATATATTATATAAATATATGACAAAGGAAAATGTTTCAGAGGTCTATTTGTATAATTACTTGATCTACACAGTGAGAAAAATGAATGTATTCCCGTTTTTGAAGAGAAGAATAATTCTTTTTCTCTAGAGAGAGGAGAGGTTACAGTGTTTATATTTTGGAACCTTCCTGAAGGTGTGAAACTGTAAATATTTTTATCTAAGTAAATGTTAAGTAGTTGTTTTAAAAATAATTAATAAAATAATCTTTTTCCTGTGGAAGAGAAATGGTCTCCTTGGTTTTAAAGATACCCTAGTGTCATGGTTCTTCCTTCATCCCCTTGCTTGAAGACAGTGCCTACTTAGTCTCGGCATAATTGCTTTTCATGTGCCTGGCATTA
Source organism: Alexandromys fortis (assembly GCF_014885135.2). NCBI lineage: Eukaryota > Metazoa > Chordata > Mammalia > Rodentia > Cricetidae > Alexandromys > Alexandromys fortis. Next base: position 340,371 of record NW_026068113.1, read on the forward strand.
TGAATAAGCCAAGTTCATGTAGTTGGTAAATGCTGGATTATTTTTGTTTTATTTATTTATTCATTCATTTTGAGGCAGGGACACATGTAATAGCCCATGCTGGCATTAAATTTGATTTGTAGCCACGGCTGACGTTGAACGGATCTCCTGTTTCCACCTTCTGAAGGCTGAGATCACAGTCAGGCTTCCTGGAGCAGTAGAGGCATGCCTCTGGCCCCTAACCCTGGTTTTATGTAGTGCTGGGGATTGACTCAGGGCCTCACACGTCTTAGGCAAGCACTCTGCCAATGAGCCACATCCTCAGTCTTTATTATTTTTTCATGAACTCTTGCCAGGGATCTGCACTCATTCTATCCCTGTTTCCAGAGGTAAGCAACAATCACTTACCCCACACAGCTTTGGAACTTGATGAGAAAATCCAGGGTACGAGCTCATGGGCTAGAGTGTCTGGGGAGGCTGCCATAGGGCTGTGCACATTGAGGAAAGATTTAATGGATTATTAAGCAATAATAATTGGTTGGAGATAGTGCGTCTTTCTTAAGGCAGGCTAACACTTTGAAATCTAGAAAGTTCTAATGGATTCCCCATACAGTGCTGCTGAAAGCAACAGTCCATAATTATTTTCTACGGTCTTCCAACTTCTTCTCTGGGTGTGTGCAGGAATGAGTATCGGTGCTCTTATTTAAAAATAATAATTAGGTGGGAAATGGCCCAGCTGAGTATTTTTGCTTTCTTCTCATCGTCTTGATTTGTCCTGAGGTTTCCCGATGGACATGATCCAGGCCCCAGAGTATCTGAATCATCCAGAACCGTCTAACTGTCTGGAGTACTCCCCTCCAGGGAAGCCAACCCCAGGGAGTCTCAGCACCACCTGCCTTTCAAACGTCACCTCTGACTCCCGGGGGTCTGGAAATGAAATTGAGTGTTCAGTGCCCAATGGAAGGACACAGCTGTCTCCAAGTCACACAGTGCTGGGCAGGAGCCTGGACCTGGGGAGACTGAGGCCTCTAAAACCCGGTGTTTTATCAAGACCCTCTCATGCCTGTCCTGACTAGACACTTAAGGACTCTTACACTAGTTTTTGGTTCAGATGGTCCCTAAGTCCTGCCTTAGGTAGTCTGCTCTTGCAGCCTTCGGGACTGCTAAACCCACCCACAACTCTCTCCCAACCTATGACTCAGGGAGTAGCTGTGGACAGCAGGAAGCGGTTCGAGCACCCTGAACTAAGAATAGATTTGAGGGCTGCACAGGCTGACAACACAGAATGTCTCTTCTAGAGGCGGCCACGTGAAGCCCCCCAGAGGCGCAGCTGCCCGTCTGTTTTTCTGCCTCCAGAGCGTCCTGAACTTTTCCAAAGCAGGGTTTCGGGAGAGGATCCAAGGGTGTTCAGGAAGGTGTGTGAAGTGGCTCACATCCCAGCCTTCAGCCCGGTTGGGGACAAAGAAGGCCTCTGTTGAAACGGGTGTGTGTGTGAGAGAGAGAGCCGTGAGGGGTGAAGCATAGACTCTGGGGCCAAGCAGCGCAGAGGCCTGGGATCTGGCCGCCTTCAGTCAGGGCGTGCTCCGCGGGGCTGCCGGGATGGTCTCACCCAGCGCTGACCTGCCGCGCCTGTTGACACGACGTCACGTTTCCGACTAGAGCCTTTCATGTGCGGCCCGCGGCTAAATGCGGCTGCCGGTTCCTGGAAGCAGACGTGCCTGGCACCGCGTCAGCAGAAACCCGATCCCCGGGGAAGTTTGGCAAGGCTTCGGGATCGCTCGGTCCCCAGAAATAGGGCCTGGCTGCGGGCAAGGCCGCGGCCCCCTGGTGCGCAGCGGGACGGAATCCGAGGGCACGGAGGGGAGGGAGCGCAGGGTGGGGCAGGAGCTGGTTTCAGGCAGAGCTTTGGATCCTAGGCCTAATTAACTGGGATCGACAAGCTTCCCACGGCTCATCCCTCGTTAATGCAACCCTCACAACCTAGAAGTCATAATAAGGTATTTGGTGGATAAATCAAAGCAGGCGCAGACAAGGGAGGTAGCTCGCCCGTGGTCACCCAGCTTCGGAGTGGAGTAGTGGTCCTGTGGGCTTTGTGGAACTGTTCCAGAGAATCAAGGAGACAGCGTTCACAGAGCCTAGTCCTGAATCGCGCCTGTGATGTTTACTATGTGCACTTCTCAGAGCACTCCCAGTACAAGGACAAGGATACAATGATCCCCGTGCAAGGACACAGTGATCACAGCACCTGCCTGGAGTAGGTACAATCCTCCTCAAGATTCTGAGAATGAAATCAAGACACAGAGAAGTTAAGTACCTGCTCAGAGTCACTCAGCTCCGGTAGTAAAAAGCAAATTAAACCCAAGCATTTAGGTTGTGTAGTGTATTGCTTAACTACAAAATTACATTGTCCTTCTTGTTACATTAGCAGTTAAAAAAGTAAAAATAAAAAAAATAGTAAAAGTCGTAATAATTACAATCATTGCATTATTTTGAATATTTTCCTTGTTCTAGGACCTCTATTAAGCATTTTGTGTGACCCTCTTTCTGTTTTTTGTATTTGAGACAGGGTCTCATGTAGCCCAGGCTGCCTCCTTGTAGCCAAGAATTTGTCAGCTCCTTGGCACCAGCATTAGAGCCATGAGCTGGCTGAATTCTACTTCTCGTAGCAGCTGTGGAGAGTGGGCAATAATATGCCACTACCCCGACTTTTAAAACTTAAAATAAGGGCCCACTCTGTAGCCCTGGCTGGCCTCAAACTCATGATCTTCCTGCCTCAGCCTCTAAGTGCTGGGATTAGACTATACCCACTGTGCCCAGCTAAAGCAATTCAAACAATTTTTAAATTGCATTTATTTATTTATTTAGGCAAGATACATGTTATGGTGGGGGTGCAGTCAGAGGACAAAGTGTGGGAATTGGTTCTTTCCGTCCACCTTGTGAGTCCTGGACAGTGAACTTGGGTCATCAGGTTTGGCAGTAAATGCCTTAACCCACTGAGCCCACTTTTAAACAAAACTTTTTTTCCATTTATTTTTACTTTATGTATATGAATGGTTTGCCTTTGGAGGCCAGAAGAGGGCATCAGATCCCAGGAAACTGAAGTTCGAGATGGTTGTGAGCTATTATTTAGGTGCTGAGAACTGAACCCTGGTCCTCTCAAAGAGCAGCCAGTACACATAACCACTGAGTCGTCTCTGTAGCCCAATGTTTTTGTTGTTGTTTGATTATTTTTAACATGCCTCTTTTATAAATGACAAAAGTAGAGCCCAGAAGGAACTTACCTGAGGTGACTTAAATTATGTTAAGGACAAGCCATATTCTCATTCAAGTTCAGATTTCCTTTTTTGCTTGTTTGTTTGATGTTTTGAGATAGGGTTTCTCTGTGTAGCACTGGCTGTCCTGGAACTCATGCTGTAGATCAGGCTGGACTTCAACTCAGAGATCTGCCTGCCGCTGCCTCCTGAGTGCTGGGATGAAAGGTGTGCACCACCACTGCCCAGCCAAATTTACCTCTAAGTAGAGCTGCTACAGGGCTGATCTCTGACATGCATTCTCTCCTTTGAGCCTCACAGAAGCCCTGTGGATGCCTGCTGGAAGAATCAAACTACCAAGCTCAGTGCAAAGTCATTTGCCCAACTCTTCACCCAATGCCTTACATTAATGCCCCCCTCCCCACTACTCCATCACACGCCCAAGAACAGACTGTTGCCTAAAGAACTAAAGCACAGACTCACAGGGTTGTGCACCCCTAGAATCCCAGCACTCAGCAGGTAGAGGCAGGAAGATTGGGAGTTCAAGGTCAACATCAGGACATAGCAAGTTTTGGTATGTGATCTTGTCTAAAACAAAAATTAAAAACAACCAACAACAATAAAACATGGAGCTGGAGGTACAGCCCAGTTGGGAGACTGCTTGCTTGGCATGTGCAGCGTCCTGGGGTACCATTCCCAGCACCACATATACCTGTGTGGTGATAGACAGTTGCAATCCCAGCCCTCTTGGAGGCAGGGCAATCAGATTAGGTTATCCTTGCCTACACAGAGAGTTCAAAGCCACCTACCTACGCTACACATGACCCTGTCGTAAGCAGCAAGCAAGCAAACAAACACACAAAGAAACAGAACAACCAAAAAAGACCTGGCTGGGAACCTGAATCTGAAAAATAGGCTGGAGGCATCCCTCAGGAGAGGCAGCAGTCAATAGGCTTCTGTCAGTGGCAAGGTGGTTGTCCTGAATGTGGAACTCTCTGAGAGGAAACTTCACGAGTCCAGAAAAAGGCCGCAGAGGTGTCTGCCCCTCTCAGGTTGAGTCCATGCCCATTCGGCCCATCTTTCATCCTTGGCTATGGCTCTGGGTCTGGCTGATGAGGAGCAGCAAAGATGAAAGGTCACCTTGTCAGGTTAGAGTCTAGAGGACCCCTGGGTATCTCCTGGACCCCTGGAGCCCCTGAGGGGCCCCAAAAGGAGACAGATCATGTTGAATTCCTTTGTGATTTCATATAAAAACTTTGTGTCTCCTAAGACCCAGCCTTCACAGAGGAACCTGTAAGGCGAGAGGGAGGAAGGCTTTAGGCTTCTTGCCACTTCCGAGGAGCAACTCCTTCCTGGGCCCCCACACATAGCAGTAGTCTCTAGAAATAAGAACTCTGCTGTTGAGAAACTATCACTGCGGGTGTTTGGAAGGTCCCAGACTAGGCCCCCTTCCTCTGTCATCTAGGATTCTGAGGAAGCTCAGCTGCACAGGCCCTCCCTACACCCACCAAGCACCACTCCCTGCTTCTCCCCAGTCACCAGCCTGGCTGCCTACAGCCTCGGAACAGGAGCCGGCAGAGCACCTCCCCTTGGCAGTGGAAGTCCTGGTGTCCCTGCAGGGCCATCCTATCTTGTGATGTGACTGGCTGTGGGCCCAGACAGTGTCTTCTGTTATAGACAGGCCCTCCCTTCCTGGGTGAGCCTCAGCAAAGTAATGGAGCTGGCCCAGGGACTCTGCGGACAGGGTCAACCTGGGGCTGGGACCAAGGACATGTGACACCAACTGCTGCTGCCCTCATAGTCCTGGCCCTGCCTCCCACCACACACACAGTTTTCAGGGAACAAAAGGAAGGAAACATATGCTTATTTATTTGTTTAAAGAGAATTTATTTTAAAAAAAAATGTCCAATGTGGTGGCTCATGCCTTTAAGCTCAGCACTTCTGAAGCTGAGACAGGAGAATTGCTGAGCGTTTAAGACCAGACTGGGCTACAAAGTTAGACCCTGTTTCAAAAAAAATGAAGAAAGAAAAAAAAAGAAAAAAGAAGAAAAGGAAAGGAAAAAAAGAAAAGGAAAGGAAAGAAAAAGAAAAATAAAAATAAAGAAAAGAAAAATAAAAAGGAAATTTAAAAAATAAGCAAATCAATCATGAAGGGATGGAGGTGGTGGTGATTATGCAAGGATCTTAAAAAAGTGTTTCTCAACCTGTGGATCCCGACCCCTCTGGGTGTCAAATGACCCTTTCACAGGGGTAGCCTGAGACCATCAGAAAACCACAGGTATTTACATTACACATCATAACAGTAGCAAAATTACAGTTATGAGGTAGCAATGAAAATAATTTTATGGTTGGGGGGGTCGCCACAACATGAGGAACTGTATTAAAGGGTTGCAGCTTTAGGAAGATTGAAAACCACTGTCTTAGAAGAACTCTCCAAAGAGAAAGATAAAAGAAAAGAGAAAGAGTGAGGGAGGGAGAAAGAAACAAAAGAAAGAACCAAGGAGCAAGCAAGCTGAGCTGTAGCTGAATTGGTAAACAGCTTGCCCGAAATGCACAAGACCATGGGGTCTAGTCCCATACACGCCCCCCAGAAATGTTGGCATATTCCTGTGATCCCAGCACCAGAGGTAGAGTCAGGAGGCTTAGAAGCTTGAGGACATCCTCTGACACACTTGCAAGTTTGAGGCAACCCTGGGCTACATGAGACCTGTCTCAAAAAGAAAGAGGAAGAGGTTTTCAGTAGATGTCACATTGTGTGTCTTTTCTAGTAAGTGGACAGAAATAACAAAAATAGAAGCAGCCCCATTTAAAAGGTGCAAAGGACATGAATAGAATTCCTCTAAAGGAGACACACAAGTGGCCAGAGCCCTGAAAGGATGCTCAACCTCATTAGTCATCAGGGGACTGCAACTCTAAACCACGGCAGTGCATCACTTCACACCCACGGGAACGGCTATGACAATAACAATCTCGCTTTGAAAAACCAGAAGATAACAAGTGTTGTCGAGGAGGTGGAGAGACGATGGGAGGTTGTTACCGACACTGTAAAACGGTGCAGCTGATAGGCGAAAACTGCTTGCTCAAAAAAGGTACAGAATTACCTCATTATCCACAGTTCTGGTATGTGTGTGGCCCCAACGAAATGAAAGCAGTGGCCCAAATAAATATATAGACACAGTTATGCACTACAGTATGTCTGTAAGAATCAGTGTGAACAAGCTAAGTGTCTCCGTGCAGGTGAAGGTGCAGATGAACCGCAGTGCATGCATGCAGTGACTCCGTGCTGAGTCACTGAAATCAGTGATGCGGGCTGGGTGAGAGGGCTCCTTGGCAGACTGATGACCTGAGTTTGATTCCCGGGATCAAAATAGTGGAAGGAGAGGAATCACTCGTTCTAGTTGTCCTCTGATCTCCCACCTACAAATAAAAACAAAAAATTAGTAATTTAAAAAAAGTAAAGTAGTCGGCATGGCAATAAAAGAGGTGAACCCCATAAACACTGTGCTTGGTAAAACAAACCAGATACAGAAGGTCACATATTAGGTGAAATCTTCAATACAAAAATATGTAGAATAGATAAAAATCATAGAGACAGCATGCAGGTTTGTAGTTACGAGGACCTGGGGGGGACGGCTCGGTGATGAAGAGTGATTGCTGCTCTTCCAGTGGGCTGGAGTTCAATTCCCAGCCCCCACATAGTGGCTCACAAACTGCCTATAACTTCTGTTCCAGGGGACACCCACTTCTGGCCTCCATGGATACCAGATACCAGGCACACACAAGGCACACATATGTGCATGTAGTCAAACTCTCACATAAACTAAAAACAAATAAATCTTTAGAAGGTTAATAAATAAATCTGGGGGGTAGAAGAGCTGTTAAGTTGATAGAATGCTTACTTACCTAACACCTGGATTTGACCCCCAGAACTACATAAAATCAAGTGTGGTTGGTAATGTATACTTGTAAAACCTGCACTCCAGAGGTAGAGGCAAAAGTACTAAGAAAAAGCTCAAAGGTAATCCTGGCTACCTAGTGAATTTAAGGATAGATAGATAGATAGATAGATAGATAGATAGATAGATAGATAGATAGATAGAAGAGTGGTAGAGCAGCAAGAGGTCTGAGTTTGAGTCTTTCTCATCATTAGAAGAAAAAAGAGAACAGCACAATTAATCCTGTTTATTAATCTCATAGCTCAAAGTCCAATGCAGTTTTACCCAAAATATGTTTACCCTGCATCTGTTTCTCTTTCTGTATTACTTTGGAGTAAATTTGTTGATTATATAGTTCCATTTGTAAGTATTTCAGTGTTTACCTCTGTAGGGAAGGGGATGTTTACCTGGGGGTTAGACCCAGCTTGCCTCTAGTTTGCTTCCATTTTGTCTATCCAGCATTCTACCATAGAGAAATCTCAACCCCTAGTACAGATCTCTATAAGATAATATTCTTTAAAAAATAATATAAACAACAAAAAAGTGGGGCAGTGTTGCTGTGTGCCTTTAATTCCAGCCCTTCAGAGGCAGAGGCAGGTGGATCTCTATGAGTTTGAGGCTAGTTTGGTTTACAAAGTAAGTTCCAGGACAGCCAGGTCTATTTTAAAAAAAAAAAAATCCTGCCTTAGGGAGAAAACAAAGCAAAACAAACCACAACAACAAAAATCCTACCATACTTATACCTTAAAAAATAAAATATCAATAATAATTTAACTTTATTTCATGTGCATTTAATTGCCGGTGTCAGATCCCCTAGAACTGGGGTTACAAATACTTGTGAGCTGCCATGTGGGTTCTGGGAATCAAACCTGGATCCTCTAAAAGAGCTGTGCCAATCTCCAGCCCCTGTACCTTAAAAATTTAACAGTCCTGTGATGTGGGAGTGATTTCTTACTAATAAAGAAACTGCCTAGGCCCATTTGATAGGCCAACCCTTAGGTAGGCGGAGAAAACAGAACAGGATGCTGGGAGAAAGAAGCTGGTCAGGAGTCGCCATGATTCTCCCACTCCAGACAGACGCAGGTTAAGATCTTCTCTGGTAAGCCACCTTGTGGGCTACACAGATTATTAAAAATGGGTTAGATTAATATGTAAGAGCTAGCCATTAAGAAGCTACAGATAACGGGCCAGGCAGATAACTGTATTTAAAAGAATACAGTTTCCGTGTAATTATTTCGGGCATAAGCTAGCCATGTTGGGCGGCCGGGTGCCAGGGACGCAGCCCTGCCTCTCCTTCAACAGTCCTGGAAAGCGATTTCTTTTACTTATTTGCTGAATAGAGTATGAATGATTCAAAAAAATAATTTTAATTTCATATGTGGGTGTGTTTGCCTACCTGTATGTAGGTGTGTGCCACTTGCCTGCAGAGCCTGTAGATCCCAGAAGAGGGCTTCAGATTCCCTAGAACTGGAGTTCCAGAAGGTTGTGATCCAGCATGTGGTTGCTGGAAACTGAACTTGAGTCCTGTGCAAGAGCAGCCAGTTCCCTTCATTGCAGGTTTCTCTCTCCAGCCCCTTGAGCTCAAATTTTTAAAACCATAAGAGTCCACCTGTTTCTGGTCCTGTCTATTACTCCCAACAAACTCACCCACAAGAAGAAGGGTAGGAACAGTTTTAAGTTCTTTAGAACTTAATTATGTGAAATTATACAAATATAAATATGTGGAGTTGAGGGTTTAGCTCAGTGGTAGAGTGCTTGCCTAGCAAGCACAAGGCCCTGGGTTCAGTTCTCAGCTTTGATTAAAAATAAATATATATTTAAATATATAATATATGCAGACGCTTATTAGTCTCCTTTTCTTTCCACAAAAAAAAATAGGATGCTATTCACGCTATTTNTAGATACATATAGATAGATAGATAGATAGATAGATAGATAGATAGATAGATAGATAGATAGATAGATATGAGAAAATGTCTTACTTTGTAGCTTGGGCTGGCCTTCAACTCGCTATAGAGTCCAGGCTAGCCTTGAATTCAAGGCAATCTTGGTCCCATCCTAGTCCCCCAAGCACTAGGATTGCAGGCATGAAGCACCATGTCCCAAGCATTTTTAGTTATAATGAGGCCCCAATTAGGTCTGGCGGCATAAGCCTCTAATCCAGGTTACTAGGGAGGCTAAGGCAAGAAGACAGCAAGTTCAAGGTCCCCGCAGTGGTTTGAGTGAGAATGGCTCCATACTCATATGTGTGCATGTTTTGTCTCCAGCTGATGGAATAATTTGGGAAGGATTAGGAGGTATGGTCTTGTTGGAGGAGGCATGTCACTGGGGGGTGGGCTTAGAGGTTTCAAAACCCCAAACCATTCTGTGTGCCTTCTCTTCACATCCTGCTTCTGAATCATGATGCGAGGTCTCAGGTGTTCCTGCCATGCCTCTATTCTGTCATCACGGATTCTAACCCTATGAAACCGTGAGCTCCATTAAGCACTTTCTTTTATAAGTCCCTTGGCCAGGGTGCTTGGTCAGAGCAACAGAAAAGTAGCCAAGGCGATCACGTGGTTGAAAACAATCGATACAACATTGCTATCTGGCAAACCTGGAATTACACTCACATTAAACAAGACCTCCCTATCTTCTCACCTCCAAGGCTTGAGTCATCACTTCTGCTATATCTTTTTGTTGTTGTTGTTGTTGTTGTGTTTTGTGGATTTGACTGGTTTGGTAGTCAAGTGAGTGAAATCACAGTATTTGTCTTTTTGTGACTGGATCATTTAATCTATCATAATGGGCCCTAGCTTCTTCATTCACGTTGTAGCATGTGGCAGGATTTCCTTCTTCTCTCGAGCTGAATCATGCCCCATCGTGTATATAGTAGATATCCTAACTTGCTCATTTATTAGTTAACAAACCCTGGGCTGTTTCCCTCTCTGGCCTGTTGGGCATGCTGCTGCTGAGAACAAAGATGTGTTGTTGGAGATCAGTGGTCTAGATGGTCAAGGATTTATTTCGGGCTTTCTATTCTGTTGTAGTGGTGGGTGTTTGGGGGTCATTGTGAGTGTCTGCTTGTATGTATATATTTATGCTTATGTGTGTATGCATGAGTGTATGTAAGGGACAGAGGTTGAGATTGTATGTCTTCTTCAATCACTTTATCATATTTTTGGGGGACAATGTTGCTCACAGAGCCTGGAGTTTGTCAACTCAGTGAAGATTAGATGACCACAAGCCTCTGGCATCTTTCTGTCTCTTCTCCCCACTTCTAAGATTACAGGCAGGCCGCGCACAGCTTCTTAGTGTGGGTTCTGGAGATTGAATTTAGTTCTTCACACTTGAATGATGAAACCATCTCTCATGCCCTATGTATCTGTATTTACATAAATATCACAGCTTTGGTAACTGTTGCTTCGTAATATTTTTTAAAGAGGGAAATGTTTTCAAATTTGTTTTTTTTCCTCAAATTATTTTAACTATTTGGGGTTTCTTAGACTTTCATATGAATTTTATTATGGAATAAAAGTTTCTATTTCCACCAAAACATGCCACTGGAATTGTGAAAGGAATTGCATTGATGCGCTAGACTACACTGGGTACCAGGGACATTTTAGCAGCTTTGTCCTCTTGTTTATGAACATGGGATGCCTTTCTGTTCATTAGTATCTTCTTTAATTTTCTTTATCAATGTTCCATTGGTTTTAGTGTATATATTTTTATGTCTTTGGTATAATTTCCAAATTATGCACTATGTAAAAGTAACAATAATGAAACCACAGCCTTAGATCTGCCTGCCTCTACCTCCTGTGTACTGGGATTAAAGGCATGTACTATGACCACATACAGAAATATATTTTGTATTTAACTTTGATGTTGATTCTTGTAACCTTGCTAAATTTATTTATTAGTTCCAACAGATTGCTTTTGGGTGTGAAGATTTGGGATTTTCTAAATATAAAATCATGTCATCTGTAAACATAATTTTCCTCTTTCCATGCTAATTGAATGTCTTTTATTTCTTTTTATTGTCTGAATTTTTCTGCTTAGGACTGACTCCTTAAGAGAGGTGTTCTGATAAAAGAAAGTAAGTGTTCATTAGTCCACAGCAAACTATAGGATAAGCCCAAGATCTCTGAGTTCGCTCTGATAGGTAGCTGGGACAGAGTGCAATGCAGGAATGTCAGGGATGGCTTCCCAGAAAGGAGGAATAAAGGGTTGAGAGAGGTGGTGGGCTCATGCCCAGCGTTCGTTCACACCTTCTATTTCCCAAGCCAGCTGTAATTCTTGTCTGGAGTGCTTACCTCCCATCATATTCTGTTCAAATTACTCCAGGGGAACTCCCTCTAGCACCAAGGGTAGAATGAGACTGAGGGACAACTCATTAGAATCTGCATTCTTGCTGGCCCCAGCAGCATCTTAAGAAAAGGATTCAGGACAGCTTCAAGTGCCAATGACATAAAAAGAGACTTTCCTTCCAATTCCTGAAGCAAACGTAGGCTTGCCTTATTGCCTGCAACCTGAGGGGGGCACTCAGAATGAAACCACTGCTGCCACCATCGAGCCGTGAAACTCGAAATGGATCCGAGCACACTAAAGGGCTGAGCAGAGAGCTGGCATGACCGTGAATGTGGATGGAAACCAGCGCTACTCCTGATTTTCAGGGATGGGAGCCCTCCCCCAATTCCTTGCATGCCTAAGTCAGTTTGGGTGGACATTTCTGTCACTTAGATAAGAGTCTAAGCTGACTTAGAGGCCAGCGGTCCTGGGCACAAGCGTCCAGCCAGCAGAGCAAAGGGTGCTGATATTGATCGATGTGGCCCTTGGGCAGATTGGGTTCCTAGTTGGAATCAGTGCAATTCAAAGATGCCCCCCTTTGCAGACCTGTGTGAATTGCCACAGTCCTCAGACCTAGCACACCTGACATATCCTCACAGGTTACATTCCTCCATCCCTTGTGCTTTCAGCACCAATTCTCTTCCTGCTAACTATTCTCCAGGAAAGGCTTAGCTAGTTCACTCACTCTGAAGATTACGTGACTCATCTTATGTGTCCAAATACATACATTTCAAAGGGCATAAAGTATACAATAATAAATAAACTTATTTTAATAAATATATATTTAAATATATAATATATGCAGACGCTTATTAGTCTCCTTTTCTTTCCACAAAAAAAAATAGGATGCTATTCACGCTATTTTACACTTATTTAACTTAATATCCATGTGGGAACCTATCCACATAAATACATAGATATTCAATTCTCCCTTACAACTTCATAATAAATGCAATCCATGCAATTCACTGTACAGATATACTATCATTTGACTAGTTCCCTATCAGGCACCCCCCCCCCCGTGTGTGTGTGTGTGTGTGTGTGTGTGTGTGTGTGTGTGTGTGTGTGGTGTTGCTGCTGCTGCTGTTGCTTTTTGAGACAGAATCTCATATAGTCCAGTCCGGTCTCCAGTTTACTAAGTAACTAAGGATGACCTTGAACTCTGATGCCCCTAGCTCTATCCAAAGTACTAACTAGGTTTGCAGGTGTGTCATCTCGGCTAACTTTTTTCCCTTTGGAATAGGTCTCACTATCATCAAGCTGTGAATTTGTGAACTTCCTACCTCCATTTTTGATGTGGGAGTGTCATCTATCTTTCTGTTGCTTTCATTGGTTAATTAATAAAGAAACTGCTTGGCCTTTGATAGGCCAGCCCTTAGGTGGGTGGAGTAGACAGAACAGAATCCTGGGAAAAAGAGAGCCAAGTCAGGCAGTCGCCATAGCTCTCCTCTTTGAGATGGATGCAGGTTAAGAATATTCCTGGTAAGACACCACCTCATGGTGCTACACAGATTATTAGAAATGGGTTAATCAAGATATGAGAGTTAGCCAGTAAGAGGCTAGAGATAATGGGCCAAGCAATGTTTAAAAGAATACAATTTGCATGTTTTTATTTCTGGGGCTAAGCTAGCCATGTGGGAGCCGGGCAGCAGGAACTCAGCCCGTGGCTCCCACTACACATTTCCTGAGTACTGGGCTGCATGGACCACCCTGATGCTTGGCTATGGGTTAGTTTTGATGGTTTGCCATTACCAAAAGAGCTGCAGTGAGGGACTGCATACAGATGCCACTTTGCAGATGAATAATAATATTTATGGGGGTGAAATCTCCCTACTGAGATTTCTTGGAAAGAAATATGGGCATCTGGTCACACACACCTACACATGGGCACCAGTATCCCAGGACGTAGGAGGCTGAGGCAGGAGGATTCTGAGTTTGAGGGAGGCCTGAGCCTACATAGTAAGACCCTGTGTGAGACCCTGAACACCACATAAAAAGACTTCTTTTGCACCCCCTTATCTATGTGTCTGTCTGTCGATCATCTGTCTGTCTGTCTGTCTGTCTGTCTATCTCAGGTCTTCATGTTTGCAAGAACTTTACTTCGCCCACTAAGCCATCTCGCCAGCCCTCTTGTTTTTATTTATTTACTTATCTGTTTGTTTAACTAATTATTTACTTTTACAATGTAATTTTTGTGATATATATTACAATAAAATGAACAAAAAAGAGAATGGAATTTCAAATTCATCTTTAAAGTCTTCACCCAGTGATTGCCAGTAGGTGATTGTACAGAAGCGGAAGTGTACTAGGTTCTACCAGTTCTGGGCCAACAGGGCCAGCTCTGCACTCTGGGAAGAAAGCAACTCCACCCAAAGGGGAAGGGAAGGCCCTGGGCTATGAACAGAGAGGGAATTTACACTCATTGGAGAGACGAGCTGAACGTTTACACACACTGTGCAGCCCCAAAGAGTAAGTGTTGTCTCAGGCTCTGTTGTGTGACCTTGAGAAACTTTGTTACCTCCTTGAATCTGTTTCTTCAATCATCAACGGGGCAGTCTTAGTGATCTTCTAAAGACTGCTGTGACTTTGAAAAAAAACTTGTGGAGTGGACGTGCAGCATCTAGGGCAAATTAACCTACAGTAGGTGATTCAGTGAGTTCACAGGCACTTACACTAACGTGCAAATGGTTGATAGCGTCGTCTTTCCTGAGAAACACTAGAGGTCAATGGAGAGGCGTAAGGGGAGAGACTGCGAGAGGTCTCTTTACAACCACACACTACTGATGCCACACAAGGCAGACGTATTCTTCGGAGCTCCATTTTACACTTATACAAATCCAGCCTCAGCGAGATCGAGTGACTCAGCCAAGGTCATACAGCAAGCAGATGGCACAGGCAGGGTTTCAACCAAGGCATGACTCAAATGTCCTTGCTGACGGAACATTGGATACCAGAAGAATGCTGGATGCCAAAATGGACAAAGATGTTGGGAAGGAAGAAAGTTAGGAAGAGTCCCTACTTCATGCACAGGGCTGATGGGCCCACTCGGCCCCAGCTTCCTGCGTCCCCCATCCTGGAAAACATTTTCTCTCCATAAGAGAGGCAATGAGATTATCCTATGAGAAGATTCATGGGCCCATGAGATGGATCAGGAGGTAAAGCCTGATGACCTGAGTTCAATCCCCAGAACCACATGGTGGAAGGAGAGAACAGACTCTTGCAAGTCAGCCTGACCTCCACATGCACACTGTGATGTGCATGCACATACACCAGCAAAAATAAATAAATAAATAAATAAATTTCTTTTTAAAAAAAATCAGTTCTCATGGAACTTGCCTATGTTAAGTTTAGAGCTATGTTCATTTAGCAATTCCTCTGAGGAGGGAAAGATATTATGCTAACTCACACCTCAGTCCATGAGGACTTCTTCAGGGGTCCTGGAGCTTCTCTAGACCTGACCAGCCAGGATTATACTAGGACCTCTCAGAATGGGAGGGATAAGAAGATGGGGGCGGGAAGTCTAGTGCTGGCCTCCCCCTGGGGCTCCCAAGTCTGGCTGTGTATGAGTGTTTTCCAGGGCGGTGGCCTTGGCTCCCCTGACCCGTGGCTTTGCAGTGAGCAGCCTTGCAGACAAGGCGCTCACTGTGCAGGCATGTTCCGAGCCACTGGCCCAGAGTCTCAGCCAGCTGGGGCCTGCTACAGTGAGTCAGCCCTTCACGGGGGGAAAAGACGGTGGTGCCTGGTTCCTAAGTCACTTTTTCCAGGCCCTGTCCTGGACTGGCTTTCCGAAGGACTTCATTTTCCCCTTTGGGATTCAGTATGGGGTATTCCCAGGGGTTGCTGACCAGCATGGGGGACAGGTCATATTTTATAGCTTAGCCACATACAAGTCATTGGAAATGGCCACCTGAAATATACTGCTTTTCCCATCCATAAAAAGAGTGAAAAGCTACAAGGGGTGAGTCTCTGTCAGTACTACAACTGTGACCAAATGGTCACATGCTTGGAGCAAATGAACAGGACAATAAAGTCCACCCTTGTCTCCTGTCACAGGCTTCCGTGGCGCAGCGGGTCACCTGGAACCTAGGTGGCAGTGGAGTCTGAGCAATCAGCTTACTTTTCTGAAAAGCGATGCTCCCTCTGGCCCCTTGGGTGTTAAAGCAATCCTCGTTTATCTCCCCTGAACATCTTCCCTCAGCTGTGCCCCATCGTCCCTTGCAACCACCCGGGCTAGAGTTTCAAATCAGGTCAGCTTGCCTTCCCCTCTGTACTCCTGGCTTCCCACGACTCCTGAGGCCACTCCACCTACCCAAGGTGGCCTTCCCTGGCTCAGCATGACAAGCTTTTGGGACGGTGTTTCAGAGTTGGCCCCCAGTAGTCCGAGGTACAAATTCATTTTGGCTAGAGGAGAGAGGTACCTGTCTGCCCGCCTCCAAGGCCTGGCTTGGTCTTGCTGATGAGTGAAGATTGTCTTCACCCCCCAAGGAGGGGGCTCAGGGGTACAGAAAGACTTGCTCCTGTCCTCATGACAGCATGGGGAGGACATCGTGAATGAAATAATTGCACAAAGAGAAGCCAACAATCTAAAATAAAGTGAAGAAAGAACACAGGAAAGCAGGTCTCAGGGCTGGGTATGGTTTGCAGTATTTGGGGAAAGGTTGACCTAGTAGGGATAGGTAAGCAGGAGTTGTTTGATTGAGGTAGCAAAGAGTGTAAAAAAAAACGTTTATTATGGCTTCAACAGCCCACCCTCACTCCCACCAAAAAGCTGTCAAAAACCATAGACTCCTATGTACTTAGAATATGACCTTATTTGAAGTCTTTTGCTACTACTGTGTGCCATCAGCCATGGTTTATACTTGCGATCGAACCCAGTACTTTGTATATTCTAGGCATTCTGTATCAGCTGAACTATGTCCCGGTTTCCCCCTCTTCTTTTCAGGGTTGGATAGGAAATCCAGGCCCTATATGCTAGCCAAGCCGTCTGTGCCACCGAGCTACATCTACAGCCGTTGGTTTTTTTAGAGATAAGCTCTCGATATGTAACTAGTCTTAAACTCATAATTCTCCTACCTCACCTCTGGAGTGCTAAGATTATAGATAGGTGCTACCAGGCTGGCTCAGTGAATAGGGTCCTTCAGAAGTAATCAAGATAACACGAAGTCATAAGACTAGTCTGTAAAACTGATTAGTGGCTTGTTTTGTTTCATTTTTGTTGTTGTTTGTTTAGTTGGTTGGTTTGGGATTTTGAGACAGGGCCTCACTACATAGGCCAGGCTGGCCTCGAATTTCAGGTGATGTCTCTATCTCAGTCACCCACTTGGTGGGATTACACATGAATCACTATAGCCTACCTTTTGGTAAAAATGGTTTCCCTTTCTTCTTTTTTGATAGTAGTACAGATTGAACCTTGGACCTCATGTATATGAGGCAATCATCCATGCTAGCTCTCATATACAACCTTTCTGATTGGTGATTTATATAT
>NW_026068113.1:357388-391868 GCF_014885135.2 Alexandromys fortis
TATATATAGGGCTGGTTTTTGAAGATGGAGGCAGAGACGGGACATTTGCTAGGGTGACACAAAGAGCACCCTCAGGAGGAAGCGGCGATAGACAGGCCTTGCTCTAGGACTCCTAGGACAGAACTCCAGGCCTGCCATCCCTGGTATTTGAAGATACCGGATTGTAGTCCTTCTGAGACAATCCCAGCTAGAAAGTCAAGGGTTGAGGGCTGACGGGCCGAGGGCTGACGGGCTGAGGGGCGAAGGGGCCAAGGGGCAGAGGGGCCGTGGAAATAGTCCTGGCAAAAGCTGGGAGGCCTCATGAGGCAGGTTTGACAGCAAAGCCACCCGCCTGAAATGTGGTCAAAATTCCTTTCCACGAATGAGCATTGAATCAGTGTGGGCACCTCCTGCCACTATAGAAACAACATTCAAAATAACAACCTTGAAGACACCTAGATTGTTCAAGATAAGCTGGGTGGGGGTAGGAAGTGACTGAGCTCTCAGGGGCTTGCTCTGAGGGTGGGGACTGGAATCTTCAGTCTGTGTGTTGGCAGGTCAATGGCCTTCTGTCTCTGGGCCTCAGTGTTCTTCCTTCTTTACCCAGGGCATTCTGTGATCACGACTCCGTAATGTGGCTAACTTGTGTGCAATGCACAGGATGAAGACAAGGGAAGGCCATGCGCCGCACACAACCTTGTTCTTTTGCTTGCCGTCTGATTGGGTGGTGTCACTCATTCTGACAGTGTTTAAGGCAAAAATAGCAAGTTCAGGCCTCCTAGGGCTGAAGCAGCAGCATCTTCTCGCACAGGAATCGCAGTACCTCCTGGGCTGAGCCCCTGAGTGCCCAGGGCTGTATTTCTCAACTTTCCCTGATTGGATGAGACAGTCGGCACATGATCTTGTCAGGCCAATTGGGATTTTTCCCTGGGGGACCTGGGAGTGGAGTGTGTGTGGTAGAACCATATCTCTGTTTTGGCTCTATTTCTAGTCTTGGAGTTTCTCTGTTTTGCTTAGGATGGGCAGGGAGCAGTTTCTGTCCAGGTGTTCTGCCTCCCAGGAGTTAACTTTGTCAGCTTCAGTTGACTGAGACCCTGCAGCTGGCTTTGGTGTGTGTTGTTCTGGCATGAGGCTGTCCCTGTCCTCTTTTGGATCTCTCCCTAGAGTTGAAAGACTCATGGTTGATAGTAAATGAAGTACTGAGCCTCCAGAACACTCGGCCTGCACTGTTTCACTCTGCAAACTCTTTGAGAAAGGAGTCAACATTCCCCTCACTCATCTTGGAGTAAGGGAAACTGAGTCTCGGAAAAAAAAAAAATGACACACACAGAACATAAGGAACCCAGGATAGTTCAAGCCCTGACCCAGGTAGAAATAACCCTTTGTCCGCAGATAAAGAAGAGGAACTGCCAAAGGCTGGGTGGGAACCAAAGTGAGCGCAGGAAAGCCACTGCCATCTTCCACCCTAGGCACCTAGTAGTCCTTATACACTAAGATTTGAAATACATTCTGTACTCGGGAGACGGTTAAAAAAAAAATAAAATCACCATGCTATTTATTGAGTACCTTACTATACATGAAGCCTTCTTCTATCCCCTGTTTTTATGTTGATTTTCTAGACAAGGTCTCATGTAGCCCTGTATGGTACTGCGACATAACCTTGAACTTTCGATTCTTCTGCCTCAGAGATGATAGGCATAGACCACCATGCCAGGCCTTTTTTTTTTTTTTTTTTTTTTTGCTGCTGTGGATCCAGTCCAGGGTTTTGTGCATGCTATGAAAGCGTGTTACAAACTGAGATGCATCCAGGCATTGTGCAAGATCAGTCAATGTGACACAGCAAGAGCCTGTCTCCAAAACACAATAAAATCAATCGCTGGCTTCCAGCCAAGAGTGGGACTTCTGCCTCTAATCACAACTACTTGGAAGGCAGGGGCAGGAGGACTGAAAATTCCAGACCATGTTGGGCATTTGAGACTCTCTCTCTCTCTCTTTAAGTACAAAGTAAAAAGAGAACTGGGGATCTAGTTCCGTGGTAGAAATACTTAGCTGACTGTCACCTGACCTTACATGACTGACGCTGTTCCCATTTCTGAAAAAGACAGGGCTACTGTGCAGAGGAGGAATCAATTTCCATGAGTCCACATGGCCAGTGAACAGCAACCATTAACTATCTGGCAGTGGTTAGAGTGTACTTCTAACCACTGGGATACACTGCCTAGCCTCTAATGGATGGGTGAGCTCGAACATGCAAGATACATACGTAGACATGCGTGTGGAAGGAGAACAAGAGAATGTGAAGTCTGAGAAACATAAGCTTCAGAAAGTTCTCTGGGGAAGCAGAATAGCCTAACTGTATGTCTAGGTAAGAGTTCTGAATCCCTGGGGCGGTACGTAACTCATTGATAGGGTACTTGCCTCCCCTGGGTTCTGGGTTTTATTACTAACAATAACATAATTGCACACGAGTCATCTCTTTCCTTTCAAAGCTGCCATACATTTCCATGATGATGGTCAAGTTTCTCTTTTCTCCACCCCAACCCCCTCTGAGAAAAGTTTTGCTATCTAGCCAGGCTAAGAATGACCCTTGATCTCTTGTCTTAACTCACACTGTTGAAAGTGTTGTGATCCTCATGCCTCAGCCTCTAAAGCAGAAGGATTACAGACATTTGCCACCGTGGTCAACGATCAGAAACAGTTTTCTAATAAAAAAAAAACAGCAGAGGTTTTTCGTCTCTGTAGGACACAAAAGATAAGACCAAGGCTGAGGACTGTGTGGAGTAGTGGGGGCATGGTAGTGCAGGTCCCACTAGGGATGGCGGGTCCTGAAAGGCAAGCCTTTCGTCTGTGGACTGCCTTTGCTGCAAGTCTGAGTGTCATTTATTTTGGGCATAAAGATCTTGAGAGTACCCACTTCACCATACAGCAAGGACAGGTTACCTGTTTATGTTGAAGCCAGACCAACACAAAACAGACCAAAGAACAGTCAACAGTCAAAGAAAGACCTACCGGGGACCTGGGACCCAGCAGTGTCTACTGCGCCAAAGTCACTCCCGCAGCCATGGGACAGAGTAGGTGCAGACTGGAGTGAGGTTCTGTCTGTTGGTCCACAAGGTCTCTACATTGCTGGGAGATGTGTTAGGAGTTTGTTTCCTATATAGCTTTATCCTTCAGGGAAACTCATCAGAGGTCTTGTTGGAGAAGATATAAAAGTCTTCTGGGAGGAAAGTAAAAGGAACCTTAGAGAAATGCATCCTGCCTGCTAGATGCATTGGAACTGCGAGTAGACGTGGAACATTTTCCTTGTCCTGGAGCTATCGGAAGCATTTTAGAAACAGTACTCCTTCAACCCTCAGGACACTCGGAGGTAGAGATTGTCACTGTCCTTGTAAGTGCCAGGGAAGCTGAGGCTGAGACTTTCAAAGTTACATAGCTAATAAGTGGTACAACCAAGAGCTAAGCATACATGTGACTCCACATTTTCTGTCTGTCTGTTTGTCTGTTGGTCTTTTGATACAGGGTGTCCTGTAGATGGAGCTGTGGGCTGCGTTCCAGCCAGGTTCCTGCATGGCTAGCTTTATACCCGAATTAATAACACACAAATTGTACTCATTTAAATACTGCCTGGCCCATTATCTGTAGCTTCTTATTGGCTAATTCTCACATCTTGATTAACCCATTTCTATTAATGAGTGTAGCACCACGAGGTGGTGGCTTACCGGGAAGGATCTTAACTTGTATCCATCTTGGAGAGGACAGCTATAGCGTCTGTGACTCACTTCCCTTCTTCCCAGCATTCTGTTCTGTCTACTCCACCTATCTAATTTCCTGTCCTATCAAAGGGCCAAGGCAGTTTCTTTATTAACCAATGGAAGTAACACATAGACAGATGACCCTCCTCCATCAGTGTCCTGTATCCCAGGTTGGCCTCCAACTCAATATATAGCTGAGGGTTGCCAGGAATGGTGGCCCATGACTTTGATCCCAACACCAGGGATCAAATTTACCTCTGAATTCCAGGCCAATCTGCTCTACAGAGGGACTTCCAGGTTTCAGGACAGCCAGGGTCTATACAGAGAAACCCTTTCTCAATGTGTGTGTGTGTGTGTGTGTGTGTGTGTGTGTGTGTGTGTATGGCCTCCATTTCTACCTCCCAAGTCTTGGAATTACTTGTAGTTGTGTAGGTGTGCACAACTACAACTACACCAGGTTCAAAACCAAGCCTTCAATCACGCTAGATGAGCACTCTAGCAACTGAGCCATTTGGTTTTTGACACGGGATATTATGCAGCCCATACTGTGCTCAAACTCAAACTCAGGATGTAGCAGAAGATGACCTTGAACAGCCAATCTTTCCACCTCAGTCTCCTATGTGATAGAATTACAGGCACATACTACCTATCACTCCTGCCTAATTTCAAATTCGTCAGTGCTGTGTTCAGTCTTACGTAGGTGTTCGTCTTTATTCTAAGCATCCATCAACCCTTCAGTCCACACCTACAGGAAAGTTTTTCTTGGATGCTGGGGATGAATGGAGTGGACAGAAAGCCCTGCCCGCATGGAACTCCCATGATGCCATCCGTGAGATCTTTAGAGTTGGGGATTATGTCTTCTGTTTATGGATGAAGTGTCCAAGGAAGATGTTCCAGAGATTTTGCTAGTCCTCATCACCCTGCATGCGTGTGTTTGCCTGGCCATTGCTACTGTTGGACAAACATTCATTTCAAACTGTCTAGGGGTCAAGTGGAGACCCAAACACATAGAGCTCCTGTCGCAGGAGGTGTTCATTATCTGTGGATTGTTCTCAAATGTCTTCCTGACCTGCCCTTTCAGCTGAGGCCGTGGAACAGCTGGACTGACTCACACCCCAGGAAGCTGACACTGTCCTCAGACAAGCCCCAAGTAGAAGTGACAAGGCCAGGGATGTCTGGAACAGCAAAGCCAGTAATAGTGCCTGGGGTCAGAGAAGCTCTTTGCCTTCCCGGGGTGGCCTATGGCCAAGAGTAAGCCCTGTCCCTAGGTATGTTAGGAAAAAATTTAGAGGAGAGGTTAGTGTTCCTTAGCCAGCCCCGTGCCCTTACACATCACCTTCCTCATCTGGAACAGGTTCCAAAACATGATGAATTAGAATGAAACTATAGCTTTTTGACCCCGCCCCCATGCCTTTTCAGTTTATCTACAAAGTTCTGCACTCTGCCTTTGTGTCTTCCTGTTCCTCATTTCTTGTGACCAGTGTCTCTAAATAAAGTCATTCACATAAAGGTATAAATAACTGATAAACATTTCAAATGCTGTATCTTACAAAGAAATCTTTTCATTGGAATATTGTTTCTTTCTTATTTTTATTTTTTTATTTGAGACTGAAGTATATGTTGGTCTAGAACTCACTATACAGCCCAGGCTGGCCTTGGATTTGTGGCAATCCTCTTGCCACAGCCTCTCCAATGCTGGTGTTTACAGGCCTAAGCCATCACATATTGTTTCTACAAACAATTCACAAATACCTAAGTGTGTTCTGGACAGAGCTAAATTCTATCTATAATCATACAAAATAGCCAGTGCCCAACAATGTGAAGTGTCCATGTTGGCTTCCCAACCACAATGAAGAGATGTGGAAATTATTTTTTTCTCCATTTGCTTTAATAAAGTAAAGAATGAGCCTCAGTAAAAGAATGCTGGCCTAGCATTTCATGGCTTGGGTTTCACACACACACACACACAATATTATATTATTTTATATATTATTATATATAATAATATAATACATTATACTTATTATATCAGTTTTCTCCTTCTATCATGTGGGTCTCAGGCTTGGCTGCAAGCATCTTAACCTGCTAAGCTATCTTGCTGGCCCCTAATCATCTTGTCATACTAAGAAAGATGAGCCTTGGCTTTAGATCCTCCGCTCCACAGTGAGTGAGAATAACTATTCTCAGGGTAATTTTGTTAGACATGAATACAAGCTCTCTTTTGATCATTTTGTTCTCTAAGGTAACCCCAAATCTTAGGACAGGGGTCTAACACATAGGTAGCATCACAAATGGCAGGTGTCTTCCGGCATCAGGAGCATGCAGGAAAGTACTGATTTAGGCAGGGGTCTCTTCTGGAGGCCTGGCTGGTAGATGGCGTCTAGAATCAGGCAGAACCAGGAAGATAAGGCCCTCTGCAGTGACAGGCTCAGGGGGGGAGACCTCCAGTGAGCCACACACCACAGCATGCAGGAAGAGGGACGTTTTCACTCATTGACAGTCATCACTGTGAACTCCTCCCTGACACCCCTTCCTTCAAGCCCTGGCCTGCTTACTGGAAGACAAAAACTCCCCCTTTTCTACATCCTGAGCTGGAGGCCACACAGACTAGGCTGGTACTGCAGACTCTGGAAAGTCTTGGCAGATTTGGGGTGCTTGTGGTGTATGCATAAGGGAGGCAGGTGATAATACTGTGGTCTAGGTTCAATGCACTAGCTCTAGCTCATTTCTTCCCAGACCTTTGACAGTGGCTTGGATCATGCCTTAAGCACGAGCATGCAGGCATGCTCAAGGACACAAGGTGAAAAAGGACAAACCTGAAAGCCGTGGTGACTGACACAAACCACAAAAAACCCTACTATGTTCGGAGACAGTCTGACATAGTCCAGGCTAGCCTTGCTGTAGCAAAGGCTGACCATGGTGCCACAGAGGATGACCTTGAACTCCTGATCCTCCTATCTTTTCTTCTTCTCAGATGCAGGGATTATACGTGTGTGCCAACACATCCAGCTGGAAACAGTATTCCCCCTGAAAGGCAATGCTTGTACAGTTAGGATCCTGACCCTGAGCTAGCCTACTGGGCTCCTAATCTCAGACCTCCTCCCAGGCAGCTCTAGGACTCTAAGCAATTGACCTGACCTCTCTGAAACTCTATACCCTTCTCTACAACAGACCTCTATAAGCAAATGAATTAGTGAGTTCACGGCCCTTAGAATGTATTCTCGCAGGATGTGATA
Organism: Alexandromys fortis; assembly: GCF_014885135.2. Classification (NCBI taxonomy): domain Eukaryota; kingdom Metazoa; phylum Chordata; class Mammalia; order Rodentia; family Cricetidae; genus Alexandromys; species Alexandromys fortis. Next base: position 364,356 of record NW_026068113.1, read on the forward strand.
GCTCATCCCCGTAATCCTAGTACTAAAGAGACTAAAGAAGGACTACTGAAAGTTTGAGGCCAGCCTGGGCTACACAGTAAGTGCCAGTGTAGCATGTGCTACAGAGTGAGATCTTGTCTCAAAAACAGCAAAAGGAAGACAAACAAACGAACAAATCATAAAAACAAGACAAAAATGACAAATAAAAACAAATAGGGTTAACAAAAAGCAGGTTGGGTGAGAGGAGGGATGGGGGAAGCGAGGGGAAACAGCTAATTTTGGTAAAGTATTTACCCTGGAAATATGTGGACCTGAGGTTGATCCTCAGAATCCATATAAAAATCCAAAGATGGGGAGAAAGAGATTGAAGAATCTTTGGATGGAGGTAGGGAGCTGTGTGTCCAGCCAGCCCAACCTACTAGGTGAGTTCTAGGCCACGGACAGACTCAACAACAATAGCAAAAAGATAGACCGTGACCAGAGAACAAAAAAGCACACATGTGGGCCAGCTTGCTGTGCATGCACAGGTCACGTGTCCATGAACTTCTAACACCACGCAGCCTACACAAGAAAGTGAGTTAAAGTGTGTAAAGGGACGAGGGTGTGTTTGGCCCAGAGTCAGCTCCCGTGCTCTTTGCTATTGCTTCTACATCATTCATTATCGGCAGCCCTGCAGGGAAAAGAAATGCCCAGTCCCATTTCACAGCAGAAGGAAGTGAGGACCAGAGAGGTGATTGACTGGCCTGTTCCCTGACCCACTGCTTAGGAGTGACAACGGTAGGATTGGAAGCCAGGTCAAGCTGACCTTTCTCCTGTGGCTGAAGAGCTGTGGGTGGAGAAAGGTCAAAGCCCCAGAGGCCACTGGGGAGGCTGGCAGGGAAGAGCCCTGAGTTTGACAAGGATCCTTTGAGGGCTGATAGTACGATTGCCCAAGTTCGCCCCTGTGGCCCTGTGAAGAATCCACAAGCCCAGACAAGCTCCTGTCTGGAGGTAAAAGTAGCCCAGCCTGTCCTATGACACAATGTACTGTCGAGGGGGCCACCACAGGCAGGAATGTAGGGAATCATACTCCCCTAAGCCTAGTCCTGCTAATGAGGGGCAGACACCCAAATGGCCATGGTGACCTGAATGGTCAGATCACCATGTGCCTCCTGTCCCATGCAATGCCTTCTTCCTGCCCCACCTCCCTCCCATGTCTTCCCTACTTATTGTAGTCCCACAAATCTCTTTGGCTATCTGGTGCCCACTCTCTTCCACCCCAGGGCATTCGCTTTTGTTCCCCTGCTGCCATCCACCTTTGCCCAGCTCCTTTGTACCCTCAAGTCCTAGCTCCCTTGTCACTTCCTAAAACTACCTTTCCTTTCTCCTTTCCGGAAAGCTGCCATACTTACACAGTACTGCCTCTCCTCTCTGTATGTTTCCTGCCTCATCTGGATTTCCTTATTGATCTGAGTGTCAGTTCACTGACTAGCTTCCTTAGAACGTACAAATAAACCTCAAAAAACATGAGCGACATTGAAGACTATCCTGCTTGTCTTAAACAAGTAGCCACTGTTATAATTTTAAACATGCCACAAAGAGAAATCATGCCACACCATGGGGCTCACGTGGGAGGTTTATTGGAAGAGGAGAGAGAAGAAGGGTCAGAAAAGGGGGCAGAGACAGGTCCCTGGGGACAAGAGTGGTGGATGAGAGGAAGGGGGGAGGGAGGGAGGGAGGAATAATGAGAGGGAGGGGACAGATGGGAAGGGGAAGGGAGGAGAGAGGGAGGGGACAGAAGGGAGGGGAGGAGAGGTGGGCAAGGTCCACCTTTTATAAGGAGGTGCTTTTTGTGGCTGCAGCTGAGGATGAATCCTATTGGGACCCCAACGGTAGGCTAGTGCAGATGCCTGAATACTAACATTCCTCCTTTTTGCTTATTATAAAAAGGTGAGGAGTTAGAAACGGGTAGCAGGCGAGGCAGGGATGAGGGCACTGTGCTCTAGAGACTGCTTCCTGCTGACCTCAGGGGCGTGGATCATCTTTAGGGGCCCTGAGAAAGCTGGGTGCTGGCCACATCCTGGAGTATCTGACTGTTTCACTTTGCTGTCCAGGCCCTATGGAACTGTTCAAGGGTCACTTGGACCTGGCAAAATGCTGTTCAAGGTGGATCCAAGTTGACTCCCTGGAGCTCACAAGAACTGAAAGCCCCTGTTCCTTTCCCACCACCACAGCATCACCTGGACACCTTCTTTCTAGCCCATTTACCAGGAGACACAGGTGGCTGATTACTGAGGGGAGTCAATAGTAAAAAGTGAAACAACCAATTTACCAAACTGGTAAGGTTGTCTCCTGAGAAGGCAAGGAAAAATGTCAGGGAAAGGTCATCAGGGGTTTAGTAAATAGAAAGAAAGGGAAAACCTGTGTGTGCTGAGCAGGAGGAAGCTGTCTTCTCCACCTGACCTGCATGTTGCCGCAGACAGGATATTTAGAGAGGGAGAGCAAACAGACTCGAGCGGGTTTGGAGCAATGAAAAAGAAAGTGGAGAATTCTCTCTGTTCCCCGACTGTCGGGCCCAAGGAATACTGAGGCCAGGTTTGATATGAAAGGAGTGGTCAGGGAGTCTCCAAAAGACATCCTGCCGGGAGAGAAGAGGTGTATGACGCAGTAACCAAGGATGAGGCAGGGGAAGGTTGGGCATGAGTGAGGTCGAGAAAGAAAATCCAAAGGCCTGAATACCCTGGCATCCCAGGGACCCAGGGAGGGTCAGATTGAGTGGGCACAAGCTGCTTGGTACATCATCATGAAAGAACAGGGGCCAAGGGCTCTGAGCAGGAGAGAGACACAGTCACCTGGAACCAGGACTTTGAGAAAAGCCAGAAGGCGAGGAGAGGCCTGTGCTTGAGAAAGGAAGCCTCACATCCCGAGGAAGGGTCAGAGGTGGATAACCCGGCCAGACCCAAGTGTTGGTAGTGAATGGAAAGCAAAGCCATCAGCAAACGTGAAAGCAGATTTGTTGCAGGTAGAAGAGAGTGGATGAGAAAGCAAATTTATTGCGGGTGGAAGAGAGCAGACCAGAAAGCAGTATCTAAGTGGTGTTTGGGCTAGATCTGACTGCAAAGGCAGATGAGTTTAGAAGCCCTTAAATTGAACACTGAGTGCAAAAGTCTGAGGTTTTCCAAAAGGCATCGCAGTGGGGATCTTGGAGGGACAGACACAGTTCCCATGAGTGAGACAGAGAAGACCCAAGGGTCTGCAATTCCCAGCGTCTCGGGAATTCAGAGAGGATTAAGTAGGCACAGGCTATCCTGCGCATCATCATACAAAGAACAGTGGCCAAGGACTCGGAACCCAAGAGAGCTGTGGTTGCCTGGTACCAGACTTGACGAGGCCAAAAGGCGAGAAACCACACTTGAGAGACAAGTCCTCACTAAAGGGAAATGGCCAGAGGTGGAGAAGAGGGGGCTCACCAGTCATGCTGGTGTGGATGGGAGGAGCCCAGTGATCCGTTAGTTGGAGAAGTAAGGCTTTTGTATGTGGATCAGGTTCCAGGGTCTCTGGTGTGCCTCAAACTGCTGGCAGGCAGGAGAAGACACAAGGAGAGCCTGCGGCCCCAATGATATAATTTTTAAAATGTCACGAAGAAAAGTCATGCCATACAACAGGGCTCACGTGGGAGGTTTATTGGAAGAGGAGAGAGAAGGATCAGAAAAGGGAGCAGAGAAGGGGGCAGAGAGCGGGGCAGAGACTGCTCCCTGGGGGCAAGAATGATGAAAGAGGAAGAGGGGGGAGGGAGAGAGAGGGAGGGGGTAAGGTCTACCTTTTATAAGGGAACATAGCAAATGTGCACAGGAGGTGCTCGCAGGCGAGTAAAGACACCTGAATACTAACAACCACTACACAGCAAGGCACAAGAAATATTTGCTAATGAGTAGAAAAGTGCAAAGATGCATCATGGTGGAGAAATGGTGTCTACTTTTGAAGCCTCAGTTCCCCCTTCTTTGAAATGGGGTTGATACCTATTGAAGCAGGATTGAAATAAAGCGGCTGTAATTGAGGACTTAACTATGTCCAGCTTGACACGCCTGTAACCCCAACACTTAAGAGGTGCAAGCAAGGAGAACCAGAAGTTCAAGGTCATTTTCAACTATGTCAAGAGTTTAAGGCCAGAAATGAACAGTTTCTATTAATGTGTGTGTGTATAGCCTTCATATATATAATATATATTAGTAATATATATTCATATGTATATAAAATATATTTTAAAAGATATATAAAAGCTAGAAGAGTAGCTCAGTGGTAGAGCATTTGGCTAAAATGCCCAAAGTCTGGCATCTCAAAACAAACGCCTCTCCTCAAATAAACCTTGCATCTGGAGAGGCTTAGTTCAGGGCAACTATCCCTAAAGATCGCAGGAGAGATTGGGGTCCTTGACTGAGTGGTTCTGCGCTATGATTCTGAGATGTAACTCCATCCCCCTCCTACCTCCAGGAAAGGAGATGAGGGGCCGGCCGGGGGAGGCTGGAAACAAAGGGATGAGAGAGGTTCTCAGGAAGGTTCCCCCTTTGTGGATTTCTGTCCTCTCGTCCCACCCCTCCCCCATCAGCCCCACCCTTCCCAACCACATACCAAGAATAAACCCCACACCCTGCCTGCCTCCAGTGTCACAGTTTCCTGCCTCTATGGTCACAGGCTGCTTGGGCTCTGAGGGATTTTCCAGCTGGGGCAGTGCCTCTAGGACTTGGGGCAGTGTCATAGCTGAGGCACTGTGAGGCAGACCCAGAGCCAGGAAAACCCCAGGCAGGCCGTGACAGAGAACTGGAGTGGGGCCCTTAGAGGGAGCAGGGCGGAGGCCCCCGGGAAGCCCGACTGGGTCTTGGTCTTCTCTCTTTCATTGCGCCACTTGCCTTGTAACTTGCTGGTGATGGCTGGCTCTCCACCAACGTGAAGCCACGGCACGGTGACACACACCTAGAACCCCAGCATTCAGGAAGTCGAAGCAGGAGGACCATGAAGCCATCTTGGGCTACATAGAAAAAGTAGAGGAGGGTTTTCTACAGCAAACAGAGGTGTAAACGGATTCTGGTTTCACCGTGCACCCGTGCCTGGGGGAAAGACTGTTCTCCGCACGTTCTCTTCCCCTAGAGCAGAGACTCCTGTGTCCTGATCTAACCCTCCTGGCTCCCAGCCACCGATAGCCATCACGGTGAGATACCAACCCCGGAGAGCTCTTTCCCTGCCCCTTCTCTTCTCGTTTCCACTCTTGATAGCCGTCTGCTCCTGAAGCTGCCAGGGGACCCGGTTTCTAGTCTTGCTACGGCTTCGGCTTGACCTAGCTCCGGAAATAATTTTTAGGCCTTCTCTGAGCCTCAGTGGCCACTTCTACACACTGAGCCTCAGGTGACCCTTTTCAGCTCTTACGGAAAAGTGCAGAGGTCATTTTGTCTCTGCTAGGTATGCAGGCTAGTCTAGGCCATAGCCCCAGGCTTGAGAGCTGCACGCATTACCTACCGTATTTGCCTGGCCAGGGTTGGAAAGTGCTGTTTTAACTTAGCTAACTGGAAGACCACGAGTTTCTGTTAATGGCCAAAGAATAAGAAGAATTAAAAAGTCAAAGCCAGGTTTGGGAGATGGCCCAGCAAATAAAAGTGTTTGCTACCAAGTCTGATGACTTGAGTTCAATTCATGGGATCAACATGGTGGAAGAAGAGAACCAACTCCTCAAAGTTGTCCTCTGACCTGTGCATGTGTGCAGACATGTATACATACACATGCCTGCACGCGCGCGCGCACAAACACACATACGCACACATGGATACTGAGCATCTACATATACTTTTTTATTTAAAAAAATCAATTTATTATTTATTTTACATCCCCACTACAATTCCCCATTCTTTCTCTCCTCCCAACTCCTCCCCCATCTATTCCACCTCCTTCCCTCCATACTTTGCACATTGCTTAGCTTTCCTTCCTCAATGGGTCTAGTGCATATGGTATCTGCAGGGATTGCTTCCGCTGTGGGTAGGCCCTCTGTCTGTCTGTCCAGCTAACAGTGCTCATGTCCCAGTTCTTCTCTCTCAGAAGCCTTTGAATCCTCCTCAAAGCACCTTGGCTGAAACAGACCACGTTTCTTCTTACTCCCTTGCACGTCACACTCCTCAAAGCATCACACTAAAGATAACTAAATGTTTAGGAACGTAAAGCCCAGGACCTGTTTGGCGATGTGGCTCAGTTAATAGAGTGCTTGCCCAGGCAGCAGTAGGCCCTGGGCTTGATTCCCAGCACCACATAAACCACGCACAATGACACATGCCTATAATCCCAGCACTTAATAGGTTGAGACAGGAGAATCGGAAGTTCAAGGTCACATGTTGGACCACATATTGAGTTCTAAGCCAGTATGGGCTATAATGAGACCCCGGTTTACTGTTTTATTTTTAAGTTCAGTACATACTTTCTTTTTCCAGGAAATAAGAATATGGAGACCAATCTGTTGTTGATAACTAAGCATACACAGATGATAGAGATAGATAGATATAAATTTATCATCTATCTTTCCACTCATCCATCTTTGTTGCTGTTGTTTTGAGACAGTTTCTCAGGTAGCTGAAGCTGGTATCAAACTTACAGCGACCAAAGACGACCTTGAATACCTGAACATCTTGCTTCGACTCCACAGGTGATGGAAATTTTTATCGTGTTCCAAGAGACCTGGCTTTATTCACCCATCTTCTGTGTTACCCCGGATCATACAGTTGATGCTCAATAGATTATTGTTTTGTTTGGAGACATGGTTTCATTATATAGCTCTGGCTGGCCTTGAACTCATAGAGATCTACCTGCCTCTGCCTCTTCTGGGTTAAGATTAAAAGTATGTACCCTCGCAACCAGCAGTAATTATTAAATAAACAGATGGCTATAACTAAGCACAACAAAGGCCATGTTCTCCAAGTGTCAAAGGAGTCTGGAAGGTCAGGTCCAATTCTTTAAGGTACTGGGTCTGTGCAGGAGCAGTGTCCTAATGATTTTTTGTTTGTTTGTCAACTTGACACAAGCTAGAGTTACCTGGGAAGAGGGCCTTCAACTGAGCACATTCTTTCATCCGATTTCCTGTAGGCAAATCTGCAGGACATTTTCTTCCTTAATGGTTAATGTGGGAGAGCTAAGCCCACTGGAGGTTGTATCATCACCAGGCAGGTGGTTCTGCGTTGTATAAGAAAGCCAGCTAAGTGAGATGGAGAGATGGCTCAGCAATTAAAAGCACTTGCTGGGGGCTGAGAAATGGCTCAGAGATTAAGAGCACTGACTGTTCTTCCAGAGGTCTTGAGTTCAATTCCCAGCAACCACATGGTAGCTCACAACCATCTATGATGAAATATGGTGCCCTCTTCTGGTCTGCAGGGATACATGCAGGCAGATGCTGTATAAATAATAAATAAATAAATAAATAAATAAATAAATAAATAAATAAATATTAAAAAAATAAATAAAAGCACTTGCTGTTTTTACAGGGGACCTGGGTTCAATTACCAGTATCTATATGGTGGCTCATGGCCACCTGTAACTCCAGTTCCAGTGGATCTACCCTCACAGGCACCAGGCATGTATGTGGTACACATACACACATGCAGGCAAAACACTCATAGACATAAAATAAATACAGAGCTGGAGAGATAGCTCGGTGGTTAGGAATACTTGTTGCTCTTGCAGAGGACTTGAGTTCAATTTCCATGACCCGCTTGGTGGCTTACAACCATCTGTAACTCCCATTTTAGGGGACCTAAAGCTTTCTTCTGACTTCCTCAGGCACCAGGCAAACATATGGTGTACATACATCCAAAATGCAGGCAAAACATTCGTACACATAACACAAAATGAAACAAAACAACAGACTAAAAACAAAAGCAACAACAAAAGAAAATGAAACAGGCTGAGCAAACCAGTAAGCATCGCTCTTCCGTGGTGTCTGCTTCAATTGCTGCCTCCAGCTCCCCGCTCTGACTTCCCTCAGTGATGGAGTACAACCTGAGAGCTGTATGATGACATGCCCACCCCAGGGTGTTTGTGGTCTCACTGTTTCATTACAGCAATAGAAAAGTAATCAATACAAGAAGGATGTGCTGTGCCCAAGGGGCCTACACAGACGGACACTTGGTCATCAACTGGGAGTCAGAGATTTTGGCTTCCCCAACTGTCTGGGAGTCCTAGGATGTGGGCAGCCATGGATCCTTTAGTGGGAACATTTATAAGAGATTCCCTAAGTCTTCAGACTGGGTAAATGTAAACCATAAATGGTTCCAGGTTCTGCCAGGAAACCACACTGCAATGTCAGGAGCCGTAACACACAGTCACCACGACACCAGCAGCCATTCTCCGGGATGCAGAGCTTGCATCCTCCTTGGGGGCAGAAGCAGGAGGCCATCATGAAAGCCTTCCACAGGCAGCCCTAAAGTGCTCTCAGTTTCTAGCTGATCTGAGACACCGCTACCCTCACAACATCTGAAATTACAGTTGCCCTTCCCTATCTGTGGATATAGCATCTACAAATTCAGCAACCCATGGATCGAAATTTACTTGTTTTAAAATGCAGAATATCTGCCCAGTGTGCATAAGGTCTGTGCTGAAAGTGTCATTTTCCCCCAAACAATATGGTTGAAGTATTTACATAGTGTTCTAGCATTTACCTTGGTGAGGTATTATGTTATAGACAATTGAAGGTTTACAGGAGTGTATGTATAGTGTCTTAATTAGGTTTCTACTGTTCTGAAGAGACACCATGACCACAGCAACTCTTACAATGAAAACATTTAATTGGAGTGCCACTCTTACAGTTTCAGAGGTTCAATCCATTATCATCACGGTGGAGAGCATGGCCGTGTGCGGGAAGACTTGGTGCCAGCTACGTCTTGATCAGAAGGCAACGGAAGGACTGTGCCACCTCAAAGTCCACACCCACAGTGACACACTTCCTCCACCAAGACCACACACTTCCTAATAATGCCACTTCCTATGAGATTATGGGGGTCAATTACATTCAAGCTATCATGTATAGGATCTAAAAAAATACCATCACACTCCTTTAATCCCAGCACTCTGGAGGCAGAGGCAGGCATATCTATGTGAGTTTGAGGCTAGCCTGGTCTACAAAGCTAGTCCCAGGACAACCAATGCTGCCCAGAGAAACCCTGCCTCAAAAAACAAAAACAAACAAACAAAAACTCACAAAAGGAATAATATTTTATATCAAGGACTTGAACAACATTGGATATTGATACCTGGGAAAATCCTGAGTGAATCTCTCTGAGAGACTGAGAGATAATTGTAATTAATTAAAATTTAAATTTAAAACATGGGAGGGGGGTTTTGGGGAGGTAGCTCAGTTGGTAGAATGGTTGCCCAGCTTGAGGTCCTGGTTTGTTCTCTGATACTGCATAAACTGAGCATGTGGCCAATAATCTTAGTCCTCAGAAGGTGGAGGCAGAGACTCATCCTTCCTAGTGTTCAAGGATATCCTGGGATACAATGTTCAAGTTCATCCTCAATGTTCAAGGACAGCCTGGGATACACAGGAACCTATCTCAAAAACAATTTTTTTTTTAAAAAAATTGCCATCACGACGTTCAAATGTTCATAACAAGAAAGAATAGTATAATAAAATTCAGACCCCAAATCTAACTTGCAAAGTTATGAATTTGTGGATACTTATGCTTTCTTTTTATGATTAAAAACCAAACAAACAGGGGCTGAGGAGTTGGCTCAGTGGCTAAGAGCATTGTTCTCCTTCCGGAGAATCCGGGTTCAATTCTCATCACCCACATGATGCTTAACAACCATCTGTAACTCCAGTCTCAGGGGAACCAGTGTCCTCTTCTGACCTCCATGGTCACTGCTGGCACACAGTGCGCAGACTTACCTGCAGATAAAACAACTGTACACACAAAACAAAATGAAACAAATAGGTTTGTTTAAATCAAATTGTAAGTAACACACCATGTTATCTGTGAATATCTTCTGAATAGATCTGGATTCATTATAGAAAAAATATTTTTAATTTAAAAAGAAATTTACAGGGGTTGGAGAGATGGCTCAGTGGTTAAGAGCCCAGGTCCTCATTCCCAGCTCACAACCATCTGTAACTACAGTTCCAGGGGTTCAGATGCTCTCTTCTGGCCTCTGGAGGCATCCAGCATAGGCACACATGTTATGCAAACATTCATTTGAGCAAAACGCCATATACATAAAAAAAAATTTTTTTTTTAAAGAAAACTATGTAGCATGCACTCACTTAGCATTGGTCGAATGGAGTAGCTGAGGCTGCGTATGAACCTCTTTGTCACCTTATTCTGGGCAGGGTGTCTCTCTGAGCCTCAGCTTCCTGAAGTGTGAAATGGGTACGAAAAGTGTGTGTGCCTTTATGTGAGTGGTTCGCAACCTCCCTAGTGCCGCGACTCATGTTCCGGTGACCTCCAACCAGAAAATTATTTCATGGCTACCTTGTAACTATAATTTTGCTACCGCTATGAATTGTAAAGTAAATATCTGATACAGGGCTCCCTGAGGGGTCGCGACCCACAGGTGGAGGACCACTGCTTTATGTGGCAGGTGTTAGTGTAGAAGGAATTGATCGCTATTGGTGGGATGCCTGGCCCACTGCAGGTGCTCAGCTCAGGTGGGCGTGGTTACTGCTTTGGGAGCATCCTTCCCACCTGGGCTGAGACTCACACATCCTGAGTTGAAATGCCAAAGAAAGCAAATGGCTTCCCCTAGCACGCAGCAGCGTCGCTCCGGAAGGGAGTCGGCCTCGTGTGGGAAGACACACTTCTGCTTGTCTGGGGTGGGGGTTGGTAATCCCTGGTCCCACGCATCCAGAGGTTAACTTCAAGGCCAGCTTTGTTTTGTTCTGTTTTGTATTTTGGTGCTAGGGATGCAACCCAGAGCCATACTCGTGCTAGGAATACTTGCTACCATCTGGCCGCCTACGCGACTCCCGTGATGGCTTATTGACTAATAATATGTTCCATCTGACAGGGTGACTTTTGCCTACGGGTCCCATGCCCTGGGTCCCACAAGGAAGGAAAGAAAGGAAAGGGTAAAGAGTAGATGACAAGACTGAAATCTGCCTTACAGATGGAGAACAAGTCTGGCTTTGGATGCCAGCTAATGACGGAGCTAAGAACGGACAGCGGAACCCAGTCCAGCTCTCACATCTGTAAAATGGCTGGGCTGAAAGTGCAGGCAGCCATCCTGAGATGGCCAGACGGACCAGGTGGAGGCCCGACCCCGATAGCGGCAAGATGTTTATGCACATACGGAGAAGGCAGCTTCTAAGAACCAGTAGCTTGTACTTTCTCTGAAGAGGCTTTTGAAAGCGAAGGTTTCAGAGACAGTCTCTCCCCCCCCCTCACCCCCCACCCCCTCCCCCCTTATAGATGGAGGGCACTCAGCTAAGGTGCACAGCCAGGGGCAAACACTTCCCTTTCTGTTCTTGTTAATGCAGATAAAAGTACTTCCTTCCGCATTCTCGGGACCTGCTCTGCACCCCTTGCCCATTCTGGCAGCCTCCTATCCTCACAGCCTCCACCCTCCCGCTGCCCTGCACTTGACCTAGTCTTAGATGGTCCACAGGACAGGAGCCCTGGGCCGCCCTCACCTCAGCTAGTTCCTTCTCTCCTTTCCTGTGCTGGTGCCCGGCCTTTCACTTCTTCCAGCAGGGCGCAGGGCGGAGGTGGCCACTGCACCTCTTTCCTGCAGCTGTGGTGGTCTGAGGGACAGACAGTGACAGGATTGGTTCTGCTCTCAGGCAGATTTCTCCACATGCTTAGGTTTCTTCTTCAGGACGCTGCAGATCGTCACCTCCACTTCCCTTGGTGGAGGACGGTAACCATTACTGACCATGTTCGTGCCCCTCCAAGAGGGATTTCTCTCATTTAAACCTCTCTCGCAGCATAGGGTAGGAGGATGGCTCAGCTGTAAACCACTTACCACACAAGCTTGAGGCCCTGAGTTGGATCTCTAGAGCCCATATCAAGTTGGGTTCATCTGTAGTCCCAGGGCTCCTGCAGCAATATGGAAGGAGACAGGGGAACCCCCAGAAACTGGGGGACCAGCAGCAGATAACAAGAGCCCCTGCCTCACACAACGTATAAGGCTCCATCCTGACACTGATATCTGAGGTCATGATCTAACCTTCACACAGGCAACATGATACGTGTGTGCGCACACACATGCACACGTACACACACACACACACACACACACACGCTCCTCCAGAACACCAGCTCTTCTTAACCACACCCACACATCAGCATCTTACCTACCTTACCATCTTTGAAGTGACAGCTAGTCATCTAGACTTATAACAGCCCGTCCCCATTGTACTGATGAGGGAGACAGCAGATTTCAGTGATGGCAGTGCAGGGAACCTCGGAATCGGCTCAAGACACCCAAGACTAAGTTCTCTGCACAAAGGAGAATTATTTGCCCCAGAGGAACAAAAGACAGGGAATAAGAGACAATGACAGAAGATAGAAGAGGGAGAAGGGGAAGGGGGAAGGGGACAAAGGAGAGGGAAGAAAAGGGGCAAGGGCAAGGGGGTGGGATATTTGTCTTGGAAGGGATGAACGAAAGACTGCCTTTGGATCGAGAGGAGTCAGATGCAGCACCTTGGAAAATGGCAGTTTATAAAGGTATGAAAGAAAACCCACGTTAGGAAGAGGTTTTCATTTTAATGGGGCATGTTAATGAGATAAGACAAATGGGGCTTCTGGTGCTGGACTTCAATACCTTGATAGCTGGACCCTGGTAGTCAGCCTCAGAAAGATGAAGTGGCCGAAGAAAGGGAACAGACCTTGGGGGCTAGTTTCAGTACCATAATCGGCCACTTTTTAGCAAGGCAGAGGGAATGAATAGGGGACGAGCAAGGCCTGCCAGAGCCACATGCTCTAGTGGGCTCATGTCCGTTGAGGCAGAAGGGTCCTGGGAGGGCTTACTACTCCACTCATCTAGTTATGAGTGCCTGTTGTCAAATAGTGCCAGATAGCAAATGCTGTATATGCAGCGGGCCCTAAGGTAGGGTTCCTGTCCTCTCAAGGCTTACTTACAGCTAAGGGGTGATGGTGGAGGTGGTCACAGACATGGAAACAGAACTTCATGGCAAGCTGGTCCTCTCCCTTGGGCTGTTGACACTGAAGTCACTACCATGCAGTGGACAACTCACCGTGAATTAGCCAGGTGGATGAAACCACTCCAACAACAGGGCCGTTGGAACTACACCTTGTGGTCACAGGTGCTTTGGAGTGAATCTCAGTGGCTTTCCAAGTCATTGCTGTCTCGATTGCTCCCCATAGCCCACACCTAAAAGCTGGCAGAGGCTGGGTGGGGACATGAGTCACCATCACCAGCCTAGAGCCTTTGTCTGACACTTTCCACCCATGGCCAGGAACACCCTTCTGGAAACCAACGTGAAAGGGAGGGTAGCGTGCAGTCTGGAATTACAGACCGGGCATCCACAGCTCTGTGGTTCTCCTTGCCCAACTCCTCCCTACCTCCTACCTCCCAGGGATTCATGAGCACTCACTGGAAGAGTTGTGCAGGAGCTGCCTCCAGCTGCAACAGTGTGTGTGTGTGTATGTGTGTGAGAGAGAGAGATGTGTGTGTGTGTGATATGTGTGTGATATGTGCGTAAGAGATATATGTGTGTGTGTATGATGTGTGTGTGATATGTGTGTGTGTGTTTGTGTATCAACCCAGAAGTGGTGAGTGGTGATTGGGTGATAGGTGGTAAACAAGAAAAGAGAAATGAAAATAAGAAAAGAAGAAAGGGAAAGGAGGTGGGGAGATGGGGGCCGTGAGAAAGTCTCTCAAGAGAGGAGTGTGGGAGCAGGAGGGTCAGAAGTTCATCCCTGGTTATACACACAGACACACACACACAGACACACACACACACACACACACACACACACACGCCAGAGCTGGCGAGATGGCTCAGTGGGTAAAGGCACTTGCCATCAAGCCTAAGGAACTGAGTTTGATCCTCAGGACCCACATGGATAGAAGAACAGGGTGTTCTCTGACCTTTGCATGCATATCATGATGTATGTCCTTATACACGTTCACACACACACATACACACACAAAAAATAATGTAAAAAAAAAATCACTTTTAAATCTCTGTCACTTTCTCCCCTGACACACTTTTACCCCCCCCCCTTACACCCAGTTTCTCCCTACAGTAAGAGCCTTCCAAGAAAAGAGTCAGGAGCGGGGAGAATCAGGGGTCTACGGTTATTCTTAGCTACATCATGATTTTGAGGGCAGCCTAGGCTAGGCGAGACCCTGTCTCAAAGCAAAACAAAACCAAAAGGAAAGAAAAGCAGAAAGGATTGCTAGTCTCTCGACCTCCTTCCCCTCTGTTGGTGTGAAGGACCGCTTCCTCCCATTCCTTCTTTTTCCTCGCTATTTACTGGTTCAGCAAAAGCTACCTTTTCCTTGGCTTCAAAATAATATCTGAAGAGTATTCTCAACCTCCCCCAATTCCTTCACTTCGCGTGCTTAGACAAGATGCATTGCAGGGGTTACTTTTGTGAAACATAAACCCTTCACTTGCAGACACCAAAGACTGTGCCATTCAGTCTGCCCCTCTTGTCCGCTGTGCAGAAAGGCTGGTGTGAAGACAGCTTCTTTTGTGGCAGGCCTGCCTGCTGAAAGCCAGCAGGACACTGGCCAGCTAATTGTTCACAGAGAGCCCAGAAGCACAGGCGGGAGAGTGGAAGGGGGCTGTGCTCACCCACAGGATCGGAATCTCACAGCTGGAGACCTTTGTGCCTCTGTCCACACAGACAGTTTCAGCAAAAGGGCAGAGAAATCACAGGGCCTGTCTTGTTGGGGGTTTTGCAAGCCAAGTCCCAGAAGGGGTTGCTGAAAACATCCTGCTCCCCCAGAAGTGTTGAGTGGTGATTGGGAAGAATTCATGATAGCTGGTGAGCAAGGGATGAGGAAAGAAGAAAGGGAAAGGAGAGAGAGACAAGAGATAGAGAGAGACAGAGAAAGAGAGACACACATACACAGAGACAGAGAGAGAGGCTGTGAGAAAGTCTGACAAGAGAGGAGTATGGGAGGAAGGAGGATCAGAAATTTAAGGTCATCCCTGGTTGCATAGTGAGTTGGCAGCTAACCTAAATAGTCTAAAAAAAAAAATAGAAGAAGAGTAAGGCTAATTGTGCTAAGTGTGGTGGCACATGCCTGCAATCCCAGCGTCTAGAGGGAAGGCCCCCTAGCATATATTGTGACACTGTGTCTCCAAAACCAAGGGCTAGGAACGCTCAGTCGTATGTCCAATGTGTATGTCACACACACACACACACACACACACACACACACACACACACACAAATAAATCTAGTAGTGTGATTTATGGCCATTTATGGAACACCTATTTGACAGTAAGTATGTGCTGTAACACTCCAAGATAACTAAGGTCATGTACTCTGCAATGGAGAGTGACTCCCCTGGGCTGGCTGTCAGGTGTCTTCATGGTTGCCCCTTTCACTCTCAAAGGTGCTGGGACTGAAAGATTTATGGAGCAGGTGACCCCGGCAGGTCCCACTGTGGGAGACTGCTGCCGAGAGAGCTTGGGTATGGAGAGTTTATTCAGCGGGTATTGGGAGGGTTTGGGAAGGTAGGAGGTATGGGGAGTGGAGGGGAGGTGAGGAAAGGTGGGGAGGCCCACACCATAAATCATAACACTGACAGGCATGATAGCTTTACGTTATAATCACCTCTTTTGGGGTCCAACTGAGTAATGCCACTTGCTGGCCGACTGGAAACTCTCCCTACTGGTGACTCGGCTTCAGGTTCATGGCAAGACCCTGGTTGTTTTCCAACACAAGCCAAAAATCCAGATTTGTATGTGATCAGTAAAATCTGGGAGATTCTCATAGCCCAGGTCAGCTTCAAATTGACAGTGTAGCTGAAGACACCTTTCTAATCATCTTCCCCCACCTCACACACAGTGTTGAGGTTACAGGGAGGTACCGCCTGCCGTGTCTGGTTTATACAGGGCTGAGGACCAGACCAATGCCTTTGTATTGCTAGACAAGCACTCTACCAACCAAGCTACAATCCGTTTATTTTAAAGAAAGTATACTTTTTAGAATCTGAAAAACTGGGCTTTAAAAAAATCATGGGTTGAGTTGAGGGTATCTCAGCAACATAGCCCTTCTCTAATATGCTCAAAGCCCTGGGGCTCAGCAACATAAATCAACACAATTTCAATATTTCCATGGTCATTATCTACTTTTCAAAGTTTACTTGCTGATTAAAAATGCCTATATTCTGGATTGGAGAGATGGTTCAGTGCTTCAGAGGATGCAAGTTTGAATCCCAGCAATTACCTGGTGACTCACAACCATCTCTGTACCTCTGGTTTTAGGGGAATCTGACACCATCCTCTGGCTTTCAAGGGCTCCTGCATGCACACAGTATACACATACTCACTCAGGTTCACACACATACACAATCTATATGTATGCCGATATTCATCTAGTTAGGTGGAGCCTGATTGACTTAGAGCAGGAGATGTTTCTTTCCCATTTCTAGACTAGAGGACATGACTTTTTTTTGTTATTGTTTTGGTTTTTTAGATAAGGTCACTCTATATATCCCTGGCTGTTCTGGAACTCACTATGTAGACCAGGCTGGACTTGAATTCACAATGATTTGCCTGCCTCTGGAGTGCTGGGATTAAAGGCATGTGCCACCACACTTGGCCAGTGACAGTCTATTGAGAAGACCTGGACAAGTAAAATGGCAGTTACTACACAGACCATAACGGTGGTGACAAAGGGGAGTCCAGGGTGAGTCAGGTGTCACAGGAGAGGCAGCTGGCTCAGCCAGCCACAGGAAGGAATCTGGGAAGGCTGCCCCAAAGAGGGTAACCACTGTGCTGATGTCTACGGCATGACTGAGACCAGGTTCTGGAAATGATAATGGGGCCAGGACACCTTGTCCCTTGGTGATTTCTGGATTTGGGGCAACTCGGCAGACACCAATTCATTTAACCTGAACAATGGCCTGTGAGTCAGGACCATGGTTATTCTAGTCTTCCAGGAGGAGAGACTGATTTGCGACCAGCTCAAGTAACTTCCCCCTGGTCGCTGACCATACACGTGATAGTGATGTACCCCCTGCACTCCTTGTGATCGTGCTGGACCGCTGTGCGTTCAAAGAGCAGGCAGGAGAGAGTGGGTGCAGCTATCAAGTTGAGGGGGGCCTCATGGGCTGAAACTGTGTGCGTGCCTATGCATGTGTGTGTGTATGTGTGTGTGTGCGTGCGCACATGGAGAGTGACACAAGACATACTGGGGAGCTTTGCTTTGTTTTTAAACCCAGTGGAAAGCTTTTGCAGCCTTAAAGATTCGTTTGATCACACACACACACACACACACACACACGCACGCACGCACACACCCGCCCCCTTCTCTGGAAGAGGAAACTGAGGCTAAGAAGGGGTTCCCCTCATCCACCCTTGCTCACACAAACCTAGGTCTCTGCCGTTCACACAGAGAGGGCCCCAACCAGGGAGAACCAGAGAAAAGGGAAGGCGCAACAGCGGCTTCCAAGAACTTCAGCTGGAGACTGCAAAGCTGCACAGGAGAAACCAACCCGCCCCTTGCGGTCCCTTGCACACCCTGGGTGGACCTGTGCTGTTCCTTTGGCCTCACCCTTTCCACCCACAGGTCTTGTAAGAGGGCACGGTGCTCAAATTCTCAGTCCGGGGACACAAAGACACGAGGTCCGGGTCGGGCTGTGCAGCCCCCACAGGGAGTCAGGTAATGCTGCTGTAAAGCGAGGCAACCTGGCTGCAAGCCTGGCTGGCCATTCGAGGCCTAGATGAAAGAGCTGGCAGGGCCCCCACTGTGGTGCAAAGAGCCCCCCACCCCTCATCCCCAGAAAGCCTTTGATGACAAAGACGATCTGGGTTCCCAGGATACCTGCCAGCCCACTGATAAACTGATTAATGTGCAGTGTGTGTGTGTGTGTGTGTGTGTGTGTGTGTGTGTACCTCTGACCTCGGGTCGGAGCGGCCTTTCAGTGTTCCAAGATGCTTGGCTGGTGGGCCGCTACTAATTTGCATGGGTGAATTCAAATCATTTGGTTAGCTCTGGTGGTTGGAAAGACAGACACTCATTCTGCCTGCTTGGTGGCGAGCCCTGTTCTAGCTGCCACCAGCCCTCAAGGCCTCTGATCTCACTGATCTCATGTCCTGTTCTACTAGAGCGACAAAAAGGAGAGACAAGGTGACAAAGAAAATAAAATTACTTCAAAGGGGGCTGGTCCTGGATCAGGATGGCCCAGCGATGGCACTATTGATGGAGACTTTTTTGTCCAAAGGGCTGTCCTGATAGGAAGTTCAGCATTCCTTGTTGAAGCCCGCTGGATGCCAGGAGAAACTCCACCAGTTATGGACGACCACAGTAAAAAGGTCTCTAAATTGCCATGCCCACACCTTTAATCCCAGCACTCTAGAGGCAGAGACAGGAGGATCTCTAAGTTTGAGGTCAGCCTGGTCTACAGAGTGAGTTCCAGGACAACCAGGGCTACATAGGGTAGAGAAACCCTGTCTTGAAAAAAAAAAGTTCCTAAACATTGTCAAATACTCCTAGGGGTCAAAACTTACTATCACCTGGCTGAGAACCCCTGCTCTAGATCCGAGATCCTCACTAAAATCATATTGCAAGCCACAAGAAGTTTCAGTATTTTACATTTAAGAAGTAAAAAGAATAGGCTAAAGGCCACAGGTTTTGACATCAGTACAAACAGAAAAAGGAACAAGTGACTTATTTGCTTAGTTTTTCTGTGCTGGGGTTGCAACTCAGGTTCTTCATATGAGATGCAAGGGCTCTACCACTGGGCTGCATTCCCTGCCCAGGGAAAATCAATTAGAAATCTTTATCATTTTAAATTGTGTGTGTGTGTGTGTGTGTGTGTGTGTGTGTGTGTGTGTCTGTGTGTGGTGGTGGGTGGTAGGGGATGTGGCATTAGCTCTGGTGTCCCTACAGACAGAGGCATTAGATCCCACTCAAGTTACAGGAGGTTGTGAGCCATCTGATCTGGGTGCTGGGAAGGAAACTCAAGTCCTCTGAAAGTACAGTCCATGCTTCTAAACACTCAGTCATTTCTCCAGCTTCTAATCAATAAAAACTTATTTTATTGAGCATATGTGAGAGAGCATGGTCATGATGCCATGGAAGTAGGGGGCTCATAAAAGCTACACGCACTAGCTTACCTCAGTTCTGGATCCCATAACACTTCCTTACTACTGACGCCCAAGGTCAAGAAGGAAGATGAGGCAGTTTGCGTCCTGATGTCACTGTACCAGGAGAACATGGACATGTGGAGCTCCCTGAGGGCCTGAGGGTTCGGTTCCCCAGCACACATGTGGGAAGGGAAGATGAGGCAGTTTGTGTCCTGGATGTCTCTGTACCAGGAGGACATGGACATGTGGAGCTCCCTGTGGGCCTGAGGGTTCGGTTCCCCAGCACACATGTAGGAAGGGAAGATGAGGCAGTTTGTGTCCTGGATGTCGCTGTACCAGGAGGACATGTACATGTGGAGCAGCCTGAGGGCCTATTTCCACAGCACACATGTGGTAGCCTCAGCCTTGTCACATAGGTGAACTTCCTGTTCCCAAGGCCAGAACACTCTAGAAAAAGTTATTGAGGAGTTAGAGGTTTACTGCTTTCCAAGGTCAACCCTTTCAGCAAGAGCAATTTTAGATCTCCCCTGGGGAGCCACCCTCCACTCCCAGACAGTGTCTGGATAGAGCCCCATGCTCCCGTCTGAAATCCTCTTCCTTTCTACTTAATAACACGGCCCAGACGAAAGGTGTTTATCGCCAAAGCCCAGGCATGGCTGGCTTCTTACTTCCTCTCCCTTTCAGCCTCCCTGGGCAAGTGGGAGGTGGAGGGAAAGAGAAGCGGGAAGCCTGACTCTGACAGGTGTGAAAGGGAGCCTCAGGCTGGTTAAACCCCAAGGGAGCCAGAACTAGTGGAACAGAGATCAGAGCTCCCAAGGACATCAGGAATGGGGGTGCGGTGGAGAGCACTACCAGCCTGTTTCCCTTCCTGGTGGTCATGGTCAAGGCAGTGTGCTGGATTAGAGACCAGAGCTTGTGGGTCTCCTGGGGATGGCAGTCATCTTTATAAAGGTGACCTTTAAAAATGATAGAAGCTATTGGACTGGATGTAGCAAGAGTTAGACCAACTGTATGTGTAATAGAGCCACTGTACGTGTGATAGAGCCACTGTACGTGTGATAGAGCCACTGTACGTGTGATAGAGCCACTGTACGTGTGATAGAGCCACTGTACGTGTGATAGAGCCACTGTACGTGTGATAGAGCCACTGTACGTGTGGTAGAGCCACTGTACGTGTGATAGAGCCACTGTATGTGTGGTAGAGCCACTGTACATGTGATAGAGCCACTGTATGTGTGATAGAGCCACTGTACATGTGATAGAGCCACTGTACGTGTGATAGAGCCACTGTACGTGTGATAGAGCCACTGTACGTGTGATAGAGCCACTGTACGTGTGATAGAGCCACTGAATGTGTGGTAGAGCCACTGTACGTGTGATAGAGCCACTGTATGTGTGGTAGAATAACTGTATGTGTGGTAGAGTCACTGTATGTGTGGTAGAGCCACTGTACATGTGATAGAGCCACTGTATTGTGATAGAATAACTGTATGTGTGGTAGAGTCTTTGTCTTATATACAGAAATCTTATGTTTGAGCACATTTCCCTGGAGTGGTATGTGAGAGAAAGAGCAAGAAAGTGGAACCAGGGAGGAAAAGGATGGGGGATAGACATAATAGTTTTAGACTTTATAGCTGGACATAGTGGCACACATGAGCAATCCTACTACTTGCAAATAGACACTAGAGAATCAGGAGTTCAAGGGCAGCCTGAGTTAAATAAAAAGTCTGAGGCCAGTCTTAACTACTTAAGATGCTAACTCATAAACAAACACTTATTCAATATTCAAAAAGAAAAAAAGCATGGGCTGGGCGTGGTGGCAGGGACTTTAATCCAGCAGGTAGGTGGAGAAATCGGGCAGTTCTTTGTGAATTCAAGGTCGCTGGGCTATTCTGTGAGTTTCAGGTTGGCTTGTGCTACCTGAGACCCTGTCTCAAACAACAGAAACAATCAAACAAAAAACCCTCAATCCAATTTTAGAATAGAAGAATGAAATTGGATTTATCTCATATGTAATATATTCTGGATGTTTTTTTTAATTATGTTGATTTTATTTACTAATGTGGTGTGTGTGTGTGTGTGTGTACATGCCTTGGCTTGTATGTGGAAGTCAGAGGACAACATGCAGGACTGGGTCAGATCCCTTTTTCCACCAAGTGGGTGCTGGGGATTGCAGTCGGCCAGGCTTAATGACCACTATGACCACTGACTGTACATGCTGAGCCAAACCCCCAGTCCCTCTGTATGGTATTTTGTACAGTTCTGAGGATCAAAACCCAGGGTCTTTTAAACGCACCCTCAACGCTCATTTTACTGCTGCTTTGCCTTCTCCTCCATCTGCCTCTTCACCTCACGCTCATTTTGAAGCATTCATTATGAGAATGAGGCCCAGTGAGCCCACTCAGGTGACAGTGCCCTGTGCTGGAGTGGCCCTTGCTAGTTTCCCGACTTTATGTAGGCAACCAATTCCATTTGTTCTTCTGTTTTCTCCTTCATAAGGCTTAATAAATACTTGGCAGGATGGGTTTGCAGAGCAGCAGCAGAAGACTCCCCACCATCACCCCGGCACACGTGAGGCTCTGGGTTTGAATGCCAGCCCACCTGAAAAGAAACTGAAAAGGCCAAACTACTTTGCAGATCTCGATAAGGTGGGTTAACATAGACCTAGAATTCTATCCTGGTTCTGTGTGAGCACAGTTGCTTTTAAGTGAGTTGCCTGAGGCTAGACTTCTGACTGAACCCAGTCAGAAGTCCAGAGTCTGCATTCCACCACACCAATTGAGTCACTAGTGACAAGGCAGGAAAAGTGACCGTATACTTCAGTACTACAGACCGCCTCTCCCACAGGCGCACCTTTGTGTTCAGGGAGGGACACCTATTGTTGTTGTCTGCCTAGCAACCATTCCCTTTTATTTTGGGAACCTCTCAACGTGTGAGGTTCAGATAGTTTTAATGCCATTCGCAGGCCTAGGGGCGAGTGTGTGACTCAGGCTAAGGGTTGATCCTGGATCGTTTTGTAGAGAGGCAGGATTTCCTTGCAATGAGGTTATTAAACTGGTGGAATAGAAGCCTAGAGCTAGTGGGAAGAGTCCTTGCCATTTTAGGTTCCCCGAAAACAGGGCAGACAGATAGAGACCAACAGGTTCTAACACCAGCATCTAGTCAGTCAGATACGGCTGTGCCTGAAGCCATCCTCTGGATTTCCCCTATTAGCTGGTCCAGGCCCTGTCATCAATCAAAAGTCCTCACCGATTAATCCCAGGCATATCTGGCACCCAGGCTCATCTTGTACCTTCAACCACAGCAGCCTGACTCAACATGTAAATACCAAAGAAAAGGCAAAAACAAATAAAACAAATACTTTCTCTTTCTCTTTCATCTTCTCTGCTCAGATCAAAGGAGGACCCTAGCAATGGCTAAGAATGGTTCTTTTTCTACATTACCTCTTTTTTTTTTTGGTTTTGGTTTGGTTTTGAGACTGGGTCTCAGGTAACACTGGCTAGTCCCAAACTTATATAGCCGAGGATGACCTTGAACTTTTGATTTCCCCCCAACTTCTAATGTGACTCTACCAAGTGAGCAGCCACCCCAGCCCTCTTCCTTCTTTGGAAGATGAGCTTTTCCTATGTAGCTTTGGCTAGACTCAAACTCTAAATCTTCCTGCCTCAGTCTCCCAAGTGCTAGGATTATAGGTGTGTAACGCCTATATTACTACACCGCACACACCTATGCCACCATTTATGAATGACCAGGTTAACTGCATAACCGTGGCTGCTTTTGGGTCAGTACTATGGCTGTGCCCATAACATCTGAGTCAATCCCACGAAAATGAAAATGAGGCTGCTCCAGTTTTGACATCCCTGGGAAAACACTAGATACTACCATGAAACGAAACAAAGAATATCTATGGTTCCCTTCACAGTTTGGAATTGTATTTGTGCCTGAATGTCTCCAAAACTGTGATCATTGAATAAGTGTTCACCCTTCTTTCCAGAAGCCAGGTCCCCTGAGCTCTGCTAAAACCATTAAGATAAGAAGAATCTTTCCTTCATTTCTTAAATACTTAGCATTCCAACAAAGAGCAAAGAAGTCCTCTCCTCCCTTCCTCCCTTCTCTAAGACGGGAGGAACCTTCCTGTTCTCCATTAAGGACAGACAGGCTGTGGCTGCGCAGGCCCTAACCTTGATGCTGTCTTCAGCCAGAGATCCCCGTCTGTTGGGGGAGTTGAGTCACTGAGTCATCTAGAGGAATGTGCCCCACCACACCTCACCTCATGGCTGAGAAGCCAGACTACCAGCTTAGCCGGCTGGAGAGCTTGGCAGCCCCTGCGAGGACAAGCTGGGAGAGCTGCTCCGTGCAGACGGTCACCCCCTGATGACCTCACCTGCCCAACTGGTGACTCACCTCCCAATTCTCTCGCCTACCAGCCAAATCTTGCTCATTTGGAATACCTGAGGGGAATACCAGGCTCCTGGGGTTGGTGAAAACACATGATTGTGCTATTTTTGAGGGCATGATGTTGTCTTTCAGGTGCAGGCAGGAATCCTGATAACCTTGGCAGATAGATCTCAGGGGAAGGGCACAAGGAACCTTTTCATACAAGAATGAGTTGAATAAGAATGAAAACTGCTGGGCTGGGCGTGTAACTCAGTGATGGAGTGCTTGCCTAGCAAGTGATGGGCTAGGATTTTGACCTTAAGTTGAAAAGCTATTTTTAAAAAAATGAAGATTACTAATGTGGCTGATTTTCTCTCAATTTTTTGCTTTTAAGATATGTATGTGAATGTTTACATATTACATATATATGAAATATTTATCCTTTGAGGGTTTTTTCCTTCTGTAATAGGGTCTCATGTAATCCAGGCTGGTCTGGAATGTCTGATATAATCAAGGATGTCCTTAACTTCTGCCCCCACCTCCTGAGCTGGGGTTTCTGGTCACACCACCATGCCCAATTTCTGGTAATGGGGATTCAACACAGGGCTTCACGTATACTAGGCGAGCACTCCGCAGACTGGGCTCCATCCCCAGCCTCCCTTTCCAGTGTGAAGTGTGCAGGCTGGTGTCATGGCAGCCCAGTCCCAGCACTGTGTCCCCACATGGCTGTCTGTTTCTAGTGCTTGCTCATCTCCACACACAGGACTCCAGTTACATCAAACAGAAACTTCCCCACCCACTAGGAACCTCGACTCCAAATCTTTGTCTATATCAGCGGTTTTCAGTCTGTGGGCCGAGACTCCTTTAGCAAACCTCTGTCTCCAACAATATTTACTTTATGATTCGTAACAGTAGTAAAATTACAGTCATGAAGTAGCAGCGAAAAGAACTTTATGGTTGGGGGTCACCACAACATGAGCGATTGCATTAGGGGTTGCAGCATTGGGAAGGCTGAGAATCACTGGTCTCTGAGGATGTGTTCTAGGTATCTCACGGACATGAAGTCACAAGCTACCACTCCACTCTTTTGGGTCTGCTTTACTTCACCTGGAAGTCTGTCTTCACGATTCGCTTACATGGGGGCATGTCTCTGCACCCAATCTTTTTCAAGGCTGACTAATATTCCATTGCACGACCGTATTTCATTTTATTTATCTATTCATCTGTTGGTGAGCCTTTGGGTTGTTTCCACTTGGTTATTGTTGGGGGTTTCACTTTGAGTGCTTGTTTGTTTTTTGAGACAGAGTCTTGCTAGGTAGCCTAGCTTACTCTGGAACTTCCATCTTCAGACTGCTGGAGTACATTTTTGGTGGAAATGGCTCAAACTAAAGGAGTTGTTGTGGGGTGATTGTAGATGTGGGCCACCACAGAAGCTTTGAGTCTTTTTATTAAAGACACTGCCGTCATTAGTAGGTAGAAAGCCGTCTGTGTATAAATCTCTTGGAGTTCACACGGAAATTGGGACGGAGAGGAGTGAGTCTGAATACTTCTCAAGGGTGTGGCAAGAAGTTAGATTTTAGGCAGAAAAAAAATGCTTTCTAAATTCTGAAGACATTGACAAGGTGTTCTGACATTGTTGGTATTACTAGCTTAGCTTTTTTACTGGTAGAAAAAAAATGAATATAACAATCTAAATAACAGTACATTGCTGGCTGGTGAGGTGGCTCAGCAGATAACTTGAATTTCATCCCTAGAATGCACTGTGGAAGCAGGGCATTGGCTCCTGCAAGCTATTGTCAGGTCTCCAAAAGTGCACCATGGTGCACGAACATCTATGCACACACACACACAAAATCAATAAAAATAAAATTAAAATTAAGAAATATAGTACATTTTTGATGGAA
Organism: Alexandromys fortis; assembly: GCF_014885135.2. Taxonomy (NCBI): domain Eukaryota; kingdom Metazoa; phylum Chordata; class Mammalia; order Rodentia; family Cricetidae; genus Alexandromys; species Alexandromys fortis. The sequence continues at coordinate 389,853 of NW_026068113.1, forward strand.
ATGGCTCAAACTAAAGGAGTCGTTGTGGGGTGATTGTAGGTAATGTACTCTATTCCCCCCAAAGCTGAAGCAAGTGTACAAAATACCCACTATAGACCAAGATGTTATTCTATTATATATTAAACATTCATCCATAGCCGTTGGACACAAGCCAATTATTTTACTTTGTGCCTCAGTTTCCCCACCTGCAAACGGAGGGCCAATAGCGACTTCATAAACTCATAGTCCTTAATGTGAACATCACTGTAGGGGCCTCAGAACTCTGCCTAGAGTGTGGTAGCTTCCAGCCAATGTTAGCAGTGTGCATAAGCTGTTACGGATGTCTGTATTTTAAAATGCTTTTATTAAGGGTTAGCTTTGTTCTAACCTCAGATTATCCGCCCACAATTAGAGAATCGATGCCTAGTCTTTGTACAGTCACAGTGGAGTATCAGGAAAAATCGTGCGTGTGCTTGTGTTGTACCGGGAAATGGTTATAGACCCTGAGCGTAGGACTGAGATCTGACTTGACTTCCTAGCAGACGCCCAGGAACTGCACAGTTCTCTGGAAAAGGGGATAGCGGCGCATTAGTCCTGAGGAAGACCAAAGGTCTTACCTGAGTAATTTTGCAAGCAGCTTTTCCGCTCTCTGCACAGGCACACCGGCACACCCGGAGCGCTCCACAAATGTTTACCTAAGTGAATTAAGACAAACACTGCTTCAAGGAGCGCTGATGAGGTCGGGGAACATAGAGTCCTAAGAAAAGGATCTATGGAAAGATTGGGAAGAGAAGATGATGTAGAGGAGAAGCGGGAGGAAGAAGAGGAGCGGAAGAGGGGGAGGAGAAAGGAGAAGAGAAAGAAGAGGGGGAGCTGTGGGGAGGAGGAAGAGGAAGAAACTTTTGCGAGCCACATGCTTTGAAGCTTTTCTCTGGACTGTAATGTGCTAGGGATAAGACTCCTCTAGTTTTGAAATCGGAGTAAAGAAACTGGTCCCTCAGCCCTCCCATTCCACCCCAGGGCAAATTTAGGGACCCGTGGCTGCTGTTTCCTTGACCCAGCACCCCATACAGTCAGTGGTTTCTTGAGTTGTCAGTGCCGGGATCATTTCTTGTGGGCGAGTTGGCCTCTCCAGGGCTGTCAGGATGCTGTTGGTCTCCATGACAACAAAGTGTGCGCGAATGAAGAGACGCAGCAAACGAGTGGTGTCATCCTAAGAAACCAACCGTCCCCACCCCCACACTGCTGGGGCCACAGGAAGTGGAATTCTTCTGGGAAAGAGGCTGACGTTGCTGGTGGCCAGGTCCCTGCCCCAGCCGAGGCAGGCGCTGATGCAAGCGCAGCCCCGCCAGTAGGCAGGCAGTCCCCAAGGACCTGGCACAGCACTGTGTCTTGTTCCTTTCCGGCCACCCCGCCCAGTTTTCTCTTTGGAGTAAATAGCTTCTGGGTGGTTTCTCACCCAAAGATCGAGTGCAGGTGGGGACAATGTGTCTTCCCTCAAAGCAAATCACTGCGGACCTTCCCATACTGGGACAGGAGGAATCTCAACATCCCAGTCTGGCCATGATTGGGTCAATATGGAAGACGCCCGGAGCTCATTCTCTCACTGGGGACCGCCCAGGTAGCCTGGGATACCAGTGTCAGCCGGTGCCAAGGAAACCGCCCCAAATCACGAGGGAAACTTGTGTCTGGATCAGGAGTCTGTGCACCTCCCCTCTGGGTTAGAAGAGGTTCGTTCGGTCATGATGGGTCTCCATCGCCCTCTTCTGGGAAAGAGGAGAATCGCTCTAAAATTCTCTCTGGGTCCTCAAAGACACCTAGGGAGGGCTAGGAGACCTTCCTAATAAAACAGATCAGGAAACTGGGCTCAGAGAGGGCAAAAACGTGACCACAGTCTCGCAGCGATGCTACGAACAAGTCAGGACTGGAATTTGAGGCTGACCTCCCGTTCAGTATTTTCCTGTCTTGGCCTTCTGAAAGACGAGAGAGAGAGAGAGAGAGAGAGAGAGAGAGAGAGAGAGAGAGAGAGGGGGGGGG
>NW_026068113.1:392650-421901 GCF_014885135.2 Alexandromys fortis
GGGAAATGGGAGGCTGGGAGGAGGCGGAAACTTTTTTTTCTTATTCTCAATAAAAAAAAAAGAAAGACTTGGTTTACTTATTTTTCTTTATGAGTATATGGATCATCCTTTGCAAGAGTCCTAAGTGCTGTACCCAATGAGCCATCTCTCTGGCCCCAAGTTATAGGTATTTTAAAAACGTCAGCAGTTTTAATTTCTACTATGGTGAATACCGGTAAGCTGTAATTTAATGACACTTATTCTGGTACCCAGGTTTTTAGAGTGGAAATGGGGCCTGAACCCCAAAACTTCTAGAACACCCGCAGCTTCAGGTGGCATCCTCCCTGCCAGCCACTGCACCCTCCCTAATTCACAGTTCTGTTCACGGGCAGCACTAGTGATTTTCTCTGCACGTGTTCACGGCCTTGTGAAGAAGTAGATTTGGGTTCTGGGGGCCTGAGGTGGGGCTGTATTTCTAACAAGTTTCTGGACACCTACTGGGCTGGAACCCACATTTTGAGAACTGAACCTCTAGACTTTGGTCTAGATGCTAAAATTAATGCTCGTATCTGTTCCAGGCGAGCAATGAGAGGCTCTCCACAGTTAGGTAAGGAGGAAAAATGGTATCAAGACTGAAAAGCAAGTGGGGGCCATATGCTGAGTTACTGACAGGAGACATTAAATTTAGTCAGTTATGACTCTGTAAGAAACTAGAATTTTCCACAAATCTCAAAGCACATGCCGGGTAGTTGAATGGTGGAAATTTCAGATGTCCAATGTCAAAAAGCAATCTAAGAAAAGACAACACAGTCTGCACAGAGGCCGTGAGTGTGGCTCAGCTCCTGAGCACCTGCCTCGAATGTTTAAGGTCCTGGGTTCGCTCCCCAGCACCCTAAAAACAAAACAAAACAAAACATCCTAGGGGGTGGTTGGTGGGGGATTTCTCAATATGCCATATAAGATTTTTTTTTCAGTGAGGTGGAAAATATATTTAAAACCAAACTATAAATGCTTCTGCTATCTAAATTGGGATGTGATATAATTTACATCAGTGGAAAAATGAATATCTTTCTGCTTACAGAATGGAAGAAAGACCAGGTGGTTCTGCTTCCAGAGAAGGGGCTGCATACCCAGATGTTTCCAGGCCTCCACAGGTCTTGAACCAACCAGAGAGGCTGGTGGGTTCTACTGAGAAGATTATCATCTTCCTTTGCCACTGGGAAAGCCACTCAACTTTCCTCGATGGTGGCCATGTTTGGTTGAGGACTTTCTGTTGTTGAGTCTTCCAGTTGTGGTGTGTGTGTGTGTGTGTGTGTGTGTGTGTGTGTGTGTACCAGAGGGTAACATTGGGTGAAATCTACCTTGCTTATTTGACCTAGTCTCTCACGAAATCTTGGACTCACCCATGATGCTAAGCTGGCTGGCCAGCAGTCCTCCATGGTCCCTCCTGTCTCTCCTCCGCCAGTACTCCTCTCCACCTGGCTTTTAAACTTGGGTTCTGGAGTTTGAACTCAGGTCTTCATGTCTGCATGGCAAACAAGTTACAGACTGAGGCATCTTTTCTGTTTCAGAGCATCTGTTTTTTTTCCCTTTGTTGTTGTTTTGTTTTGTTTTTGAGGAACCTGAAACCAAGATCATACATGAACTGTAGTTATTTATTCAGTGTTAAAAGTTCATTCATTTGTTTGTTTTAAGATAGAATTTCACTGTGTAGATTGGCTTGACCTGAAACTTATTATGCAAACCAGGCTAGACTAAATATCCAACAGAGAGTGGTCTTCCTCTTCCACCTGAGTGCTAGGATTAAAGGCATGTGCCAACAAATCTGCATAATGGTTGTTTGTTTGTTTGTTTGTTTGTCTTGCTTTTGGAGACAGGGTATTGCCTTGTAGTGATACAGTGTGACAGCGCATGAACTGGCCACATAACTACTCCATACGGTTAAGGGGAAAGGGTTTTGTTTTGTCTTGTCTTGTTATTTTGGTTTTTGTTTTGGAAGATATGAGAGTTGGAACGACCAGAAGCATCTGGAAGAGTCTAGAGCAGAAAGAGAAAGTGGTAGAGTGAGCATGGTCAGCTGACTCGACCTGTCCATGAAAGACCAGGAGCAGAGAAGGGTGGAGGAGGGAGGCAGAGGAAGGATGACAAAGAGAAATTAGTAAAAAGAAAGAAATATCTAAAGTAGCGGGGGTAGAAGGAGAATGAACAGGTGGGGGACAGAAGCCCTGAGCTGGAGAATTTAGTGTGTGGAGGGAGTGAGAAGGGCTGAGAACAACCAAGATGCCCGCCCGGGCTTCAAAATAAGTAATAGTTACTGTGATCCTGAGGGAGCCTGGAGGCCAGCGTGTGCTGTAGTATGCTGGTAAGTTCCACCAGGCAGCCATTTGTTTCCTCTGCCAATGATAAGGAAAACCACTCCTTTTGGTGGAGGGAACAAGCTTCGCAAATTCCTGAGGAATTTTAAGTACCAAATTTTGGAGAAACGGAGTTTCGTTCGGACCTGACAGCTGAAACTCACAATCCTCTTGCCTCTGTACCCTGAGGGTACAGACACGCACCACTGTGTGTAACGAGCGATTGCTTTTAATGTAAGAAATCAAATTTTCTCTCCCTGCTTCGTTCCCTTTCCTCGCTGAGTGTGCGTGCATGTGAGCATGCGCACACACTGGACCCTTTCTTTAGCCAGGCACGGAGTGTTCTCCAAGGTAGACCATCCCGGAAGACAGCAGGAGCCGGAAGAGCTTTGCGGGCTCACAGAAGGGTATTTGAGTATTTCTGTGGGAGAGAATACACACGAACTAAGAGGAACCTTGGAAAACAGAGAAATAGGAAAAGAACAACAGGAGTACAAGAGAGAGGGAGACACACACAGAGAGAAAGAGGTGGGGGGAGGGCTTGAAAGGAGCCTGAAGAGGGGCATATGTGAACTGTCTCTGTTGAAGGCAGCCGGTGGCATGTGCCAGCACAGCCTGGGCTAGAGACGCGGCTGCACTGTGCCTTGGCCAGGTGAGGAGGCATTGGGGGGGTGGGGGTGGGAGGGGTTGGGATGAGGGTGGAAGAAAACGTGGCTGCTTTCTACCTCCTTGGTGTGTGGGAGCAGAGCTGACAGAGGTTAGCAGTTTCCTGAGGCAAGACGCTGGAGACTACAGGATGAGGACAAGGCTGGGCCTGTGGGCTGGAAGAACACGGCGTTCAGGAACTATCAGAAAGAAAAAAAAAATCCCCAAACTTGGACTTGCCTGAGAAGGTGTTAGGAACCTTCAGCCCTAGTTTATGTTCCAGAGAGCAGGCAGGGTCCCAGCAGGTACCTTGGCTAAAGGCAACAGACAGCTGTTTAGGGTATGACCCTGGCATTCAGGGTCACCTTGCTACCCCCTGAGTCCTTTCATAGCTCTGAACCACAGCGTCACTTTAAAACAGGCAGTGATAATGCTCGAGTTTCTCTTCAGACTGTAGAAAATCGTTCACCTTTTATTAGAATGTGTAACTATCACATTGGCCCTGGCGCCGTCTTTGCTGATGAGCCCCTGCTAGGCACTGAATTTCAGAAATGCTTCCTGAAAAGAGAAGGGACCCTATCTCAAAAACTAAAAGACACACACACACATGCACACACATACACACACACACACAGAGAGAGAGAGAGAGAGAGAGAGAGAGAGAGAGAGAGAAATTAAAAATCAGCATTTAAGCTATAACAGAAACGAATCTGTAAATGTATCTGAACCACTTTCAAAATGGAACATTGCTGTCCATTTTGTGGAACATTACACAGATAAAAAGATGGGGAGTAGGGGTGGGGTTTCTTAGCAACTGGCAGAACCAGGTGTGAATGATCCTGAATATTATTGTTAACTACATTGTAGTATGGGTTGTTTTATTCCTTGTTGAGGTATCTGGCGTAATTTTTTACATTATTTATTCATGTATGTATGTATGTAGGTGTGGATGGATAGATGGATGGATGGATGGATGGATGGATGGATGGATGGATGTTGGTCTACATGTATGTCTGAGAGCCATGTGCATGCAATGCCCCCAGAGGCCAGAAGAGAGCATCTGCTGGCCTGGAACTGGAGTTACAGATAGTTGGGAGCTGCCGTGTGGATTCTGGGACCTAAACATGTTTCACAGATAATAAAAACCCAGAGACAGATAATGGGGTTCAAGCTGAAGATCAGAAAAGCAAAGCAGCCAACCACTAGAAAGACCAAATCTTCAGACCGAAAAGGCGAGATCCTGTCTCCACGAATCCTCAGACTCCACACTCCACTGAGTTCCTATCGCTTCTCCTTTATATTCCTCTCTCCTCCCATATCGCTCCTGGCTCCGCTTTGCTAGTGCTGGGATTAAAGTTGTGAACCGTGACACCTGGATCTGTTTCTGGACTGATCTTTTGGTAGCCCAGGGTAGCCTTGAACTCACAGAGATCTGCCTCTGTCTCCCAAGTCCTGGGATTAAAGATGTGTTCCACTACTCCCTAGCCTCTATGTCTGATCTTCAGGCAAACTTTATTTATTAAAACACAAATAATATACCACTATCTGAACCCAGATCCTCTGCAGAGTAACCAGTACCCTTAACTGCTGAGCCATCTCTTCAACCAACATAAACTTTTTTTTCTTAAGTCCTAAATCACTCTGTGCAGTGGTGGTGCATGCCTTTAATCCCAGCACTCGGGAGGCAGAAACAGGCAAATCTCTGTGAATTTGAGGCCAGCCTGGTCTACAGAGAGAGTTCCAGGATAGGCTCCAAAGTTACAGAGAAACCCTGTATCAAAATAACTGGGGTGGGGGTGAGGGGAAGACCTAAATTATAATTATGCCTTGTACTTTAAAATAAAAATTGTGTTTGTCAAAGTATGGCTCTGTGCACTTGAGTGAACGCAGGGGCCTGAAGAGGCGGGAGGGCATCAGATGCCATGGTGCTGGATTTACAGGAGGTTATGAGCCACCTGACATGAGTTCTGGAAAGTGAACTTTGGCTTTCTGTAAGAACAACACACAGTCTTAACTGCTGAGCCATCTCTCCAGTCCCCTCACATTGCTTCTGAAGCCTTTTTGAGATATTACTGACATTCATCAAGTGACATCTAGCCATGAGTGACAACAGCACATTAGTAATTCCAGAGCTTGGTAGGCTGAGACAGGAGGATTTCTAGGAGCTTGAAGGTAGCCCGATCTAGTAGAGAGTTTAAGGACAATCCTGACTGTATAAGATGACATTATCACAAACAAATGGTTGGGACAGGATCTCAAGTTCCAGGTCATTCTTGTGTGTAGTTTAGTGGCACAGTGCTCAGTCAGCATATGTGAGGACCTGAGCTCCATATATAGCCACCGGGGGTGGGGGTGGGGTGCAGATAATATTGCTACTTACATCCGGGGCATTTTATAAAAACATCAAATATATGCTTCGGAAAGTGGAAAGTAGAGGCTAAAGCCAAGTTCTCTTCTGGAAGGTGACTTTACAGGCTCCAAGGCAGCCGAGACTGGTTCCTTCAGGTCTTTGCTGCGTAGATTTTCCTTTTTGGGTACAATGGCACCCAGCAGTCGTGCTTGGTTAATAAAGAGCTGGGCAAGAGAAAAGGGAAGCAGACAGCTGCAGTTTGTTCAACCATAGCCACATCTCTTCGCTCTAACCCCAGAGATCGGCGTCTTCCTCCACTGCCCCTCAGATACAAGATGAAATCATCTCTCACACGCAACAGCTGTGCTGTTTCTAAACCAGGGCTTCTCTGAGGCTTCAATACAAAGGAGGAGGTGACCCTGTGCCTTGAGTGTGACGATAAAAGTCTGTAAGGGTTATCTGTATTAATGCTGCCCTTCCAGGGCTCAGAAGGTCGGGAGCAAAGACAACCATGTTTTCTTTTAGAAACTCTGTCCTGTCCTTGTCATCAGGTGAGACTTGGATGAAGATACAAGACCTGGTGCAGATCAGCTCTAGTAATAGTCCTGAAATTAATTTGTCATATATATATATATATATAAAATAAATAAATAAACAAAAATAATATATAAGACAAATTATATATATTTAGTTTTGAGACAAGGTCAAACTGTTGCAGCCCAGCTAAGGCTAATCCGGAAGTTCTAGTTTCCAAACCAAGTGGTAGGATTCCAGGCATGTATCATCATACATGGCTAAAAGGTGTGTGTGTGTGTGTGTGTGTGTGTGTGTGTTAGACATTCTGAGACAAGATTTCACTATATAGAACACAGTGACCTGGAACTCATTATATGGCGCGTGTGTATGTTTATAGTTATATATATATGTGTGTAAATATATAATAACATATAATTACATGTAACATAATTTTTAAATGTGTATGAGTGTTTTGCCTGCACCTATGTATATGCACCATGTGCATGCCTTGTGCCATGGATGTCAGAAGAGGGCATCAGAATGCCTGAAACTGAAGTTATGGATGACTAAGCTGCATTGTGGGTGCTAGGAACCAAACCTGGGCCCTTTTCAAGAGTTAACAGGTGTTCTTAGCCACTGAGCCATCTCTCTAGTCCCTTAACTTAATATTCTCAAAGATAGGACCTCGTGTTGTCCAGGCTGACATTAAACTCCATATATAGCTGAGGATAACCTCTGATCCTCCTGCCTCCTTGTCTTGACTGTTGGAATTATAAGCATTTACCACCACTGTCAGCTTATGTGGTGATACTGATGGAACTCAGGATGTCACGCATACTAGACATGGATTCTGCCAACTGAGCTACATCACCAACCCTATGTTTTTAAAAACACACTAAGACAGACTTTTTTTTTTATAAAAGGGAGTGGAAATATTAAGGACACTTTAATTTTTTCCCTTTTGTGATAGATTTTCACTTTGTAGCCCAGGCTTGCTTTGAACTCACGTCAATCCTGTTTCATTCTTTCAAGTGTAGTGATTCTAAACACAAGTACCCACACTGTTCCTTGTTATCCTCCAACTGAGGATAAATGTCTTCTCAGACTCCATGACAGTGCAGGGAGTCTAACAGGAAGTGTATGCGCCTTGGGCAGAGGAAACACTGCCTTGGATGTGCTGAGGCTGCCATGGGCCCCGGCTGTGTCTTAACAAATTCTCTCTAACTTGAAGCTTTCTGTCTTTATAGCCCTCCTTAAATTGCACCTTGAACAGCCGGCTGCCTATTCTAGGCATCTTACCAGCTGGACATGAGGTCCCATGAGAAACAGTCAGAAGGGACTGGGGAGGCTTCTCGGGTAGCTGAATAGCATTTGAAAACCACTTTCTGCAGGGATGACAGGGAAAGAGTCCCCAGAGGCCAGGGCCTCCTGGCTGAGTTTTACCAGGATGAGCAAAAGGAAGTTTCACCTAAACAACGGAAGTGGACAGCTCTGGGCTTGGTCAGGTGACTATGGTGAAAGTAGACGATGGCCTCTGGGCTTAGTCAGCTGCCTGTGGGAGCTCAGGTGTCAAAGGTGTGAATAAGTGGACTCCTGATGGAGAAAACAGATGTCAGGTTCAGAGGGAGGCTGGGAAAGACAGACAGGACTCATGGTCTGTGTAGTGTTATAATAGAGTCCTCCCTCATTCTCTTCCTCACTCCCTCCTTTCCTTCCTTCCTTCCCTCCCTCCCTCCCTCCCTCCCTCCCTCCCTCCCTCCCTCCCTCCTTCCTTCCTTCCTTCCTTCCTTCCTTCCTTCCTTCCTTCCTGTTTTATTAAGTTGAGCTGCTGGAGATCTGAGAAGAGTATTTGTTTAAATGTGTGTGTGTGTGTCTGTGTGTGTCTGTGTGTGTTGGGGGGATGTTTATTAAACTACTCGATTATATCACCTTTTCTGTGGTGCTAGAGATGGAGGCCACCCCATCCTGTGTACACCCTTTGTAAAGCTCATTCCTAGATCCTAGATTACTCTTGGAAATCTTTTTGGACCTCTGGCCTCTAAGCATATCATTCAGAACCGTCTGCGACCTTGATCTCTTGTCAGAACTCTGTTTTTGGTTACAAGGGTCAAGACACCTCTGAACTTGGCAAAAGCAAGAAGGGGATTTGGTACCCCTGGGGAACCCACAGGGTTGCAGATGACACATATGGTTCACGGGTGGACCCTGCTGCCCAGCCTCTCTAGACTTCTGGCTTTCAGCTTGGTTTTGCCATGTGTCCCTGTGTTCCTTTCTGGAATCTGACATCAAGCATCCCCCAGCCACTGGAAAGATAAAATGTATGGCTCTCAGCATCTGCCTATCCATGCCAGGCAAGGATGACACCTGACTAGATGTCCACCTCTGCTGGATGGGGGGCAGAGCCATGATTGACTCTCCAGAGAAGGAGGTCCCAATGAAGAGTTCCTATTACTATATGTCAGTTTTAGTTCAAGCATGGCACATGCACTGCCTTTGCAAATTGTGATAACAATGATGAGAGATGGTTTGTGTTATCACTGGATGATGAGCGTTGGAGGCCCAGAAATGTTAATTTACTTTCCCACGGCCGTACCATCAGACAGACTTAGGGCAGGCTGTTTATCTGGGCCTACTCTTTGAGTTCCTTCCCATCTCTGACAATTAACATAGAAAATGGGGAAGTTGGTGAAGGGTTTAGACAGAGTGGGACTGGTCTCTTTACACATCAAGGGTAAAGGCAAGGCACAAATTCTGAGGCTGACCATGAAGAATACTGGTTAAGAAGATGAGGGACCAGAAGCTGAGACTTACCTTATTTTTGCCACCTGACAGGTGTCAGTCAGGAGGGTCTTAAGGATGTAGCTCCAAACTGGAACAAGTCAGTATCCTCAGAAGATGTCCAACTGTGGCGAACCCAGCCAGCTCTCTGACCTTGATTTCCTTCCCTCGTCCTTGGTTCTGTTGTTACTGTAGTTTGGATATAAAATAGACCCTAAGTCCTGCCAACCTCCTCCCTTCCAAAACTCAGGAACATTTCAGAAGAGAGAGGAGAAACAATGTAGGAGCTGGGGCATGGGGAGGAGTGCCATTAAATGTCTTCTGGGGACCGGATATGGCTGCTGCACTCTGAAATTCACTGTAGCTCCTGTTATATCCCCAAGACCCATACAAAGGCAAGCCGACAAGATACATCAGTCAGTATCCCAGCAGGCAGCACTGATTGGGCTCAGTGGATGACAAACCAAAAATAAACAAAAGCACACAAAGGACATGAAGGTGGGAAGGGGGATATGTTGGGAGAGTAATGGGGAATCAGAGAGCTGGGAGTAAATAAGATCAGTATATATTGTTTATATGAATGACATTGTCATCTTGTCTTCCCCTTTCCAGAAGCTGAGGACTGAACCCAGGGACTTGGGCTTGCTAGGCAAGCACTTTACCACTGAGCTAAATCCCCAACCCTGAATGACATTGTCAAAGAAAATAAAAGATATTCTGATGTGGGATGTCCTTTTGTATATGTGTCTCTTTTACTGGTTGATGAAAAAACTGTTTTGGCCAATGGCTTAGCAGAGTAAAGCCAGTTGGGAAATTTGAATAGAGATATTTAGAGAGAGTAGATGGGGTCAAAGAGATGCCATACAGCTATCAAAAGAGAAAGATGCTAGAACATTATCAGTAAGCCACAGTCTTGTGATGATACACAAATTAATAGAAATGGGTTAATTTTCCGGGTGGTGGTGGTGCATGCCTTTAATCCCAGCACTTGGGAGGCAGAGGCAGGTGAGCCTCTGTGAGTTGGAGGCCAGCCTCTGTGAGTTGGAGGCCAGCCTGGTCTACAAGAGCTAGTTCCAGGACAGGCTCCAAAACCACAGAGAAACCCTGTCTCGAAAAAACCAAGAAAAAAAAAAGAAAAAGAAATGGGTTAATTTAAGATGTAAGAGCTAGCTAGTAATATGCCTGAGCCATCGGGCAAACAGTGTTATAATTAATATAGTTTCTGTGTGATTATTTAGATCTGGGCGGCTAGAAAATGAAAGCACAGTCTCCGTCTACAATATTCTAATAAAAAGGAAACTCAAATGTTTAAATTAACTCAAGAGAGGGGAGTGAGGGTGGGGAGAGAAAGGAGATTGAGCTGAACCCTAGTAAGCAATGCATGCACCAACTCAATGCTCTCTGTTCTTCACTATGGACGTGATATGATTAGCTGCTTCCAGTTTCTGCTGCCTTTCTTTCCCTGCAATGATGGGCTGTAACCTGGAATTGTGAGCCAAATAAACCCCTTTCTTCTTAAGGAAAAACAATCAAACAAATGACCTCAAAGGCCTAGTCAGACCCCAGAAGGGATCACTATGGATGGGAGTTAGGATCTTAAATGCACTAACTTGTGCAATGGATTAATCCATTAGGAGGTGGAACTTAGAGGTAGAAGTAGGTGTCTGTGGGCTTGCCCTTAAAGGGGGTTACTGTCCCCGACCTCTTTCTGTGAGATGAGCACCTCTGTGCCATCATGCCCTGTCCACTGTGATATTCGTCTTTCCCTCAGATCCAAAGTAATGGGCATGCTAGCTTGAAGTGAACACTCTGGAAGAAAGAGCCAAACAATAACCTTTCCTCCTTCCACTGTTTTCTCAGATGTTTACTTATAGCCATGAGAAATGAACACATCTCCTCACAATCCTGCCAGTTCCCTACAGGCTTTTGGGCTCCTTGTAGTGGCAATCCCCTTCTGCAGGCTCTTTCTTTCTCCATTGGTGCAGAGTGCTTGCTTTCTCTTGCCAGTTCCCACTCTCTCTACTTCTCGGAAGCCTTCCCTGACTTATTTAGCGAATGCTGTTCACTCACTAACTCCTCCAAAGAACATCTCTTATAAAATAAAGGATAGTGCTGTCTTAGTCAGTGTTCTATTGCTGTGAAGAGACACCATGACCGTGGCAGCTCTTAGAAAGAAAGCATTTAATTGGGGCTGGTTTACAGTTCCAGATGTTTAGTCCATTGTCTTCATGCAGACCTGGGAGCTGAGAGTTCTACATCTAGATCCAAAGGCAAAAGGAAGAGAAAGACTCTGGGCCTGGCTTGAGCTTCTGAAACCCCAAAGCCCACCTCCAGTGATATACTTCCTTGCATAAGGCCACACCCACTCCAAGGTCACACCTCCTAATTCTTCTTAAGCAGTGCTACTCACTGATGGCAAAACATTCAAATATATGTCCCCATGGGGGTCATTCTTATTTAAGGCACCACAAACGCTTTGGCCAGTTAGAGACCATTTCTGACTGGTGCTTGGTATGTAGTAACAGATCAAGTCTGAAAGACCCTCCCTGGGCCTTGATATCCCTGGTCATCCATGTCCAGGTGTGTAGGTATCAGATTTCATGGCTGGGCTGGGCATGGCACACACCTTTAATCTCACCACTTGGGAGGTAGAGACAGTAGGTCTCTGTGAGTTTTAGGCTAGTGTGGGCTGCAGAGTGAGAACCTCTCTGGGGGAAAAAAAGGTTGAAACAACATATCCCAACTGTAAGAGCCTTTGGCATGTAACACCCAGGTCAAGAGGGAATGCTGTCAGTGGACTGAATTTAGTAAAGTCACAGAGGGTATTACATTTCCCCAAAGCTTGGGAAAGAAAAGGCTAGCTGGGTCCATCTGGTTTGCTAACAGGTGGACTCAACAACAAAGAGGAGGATTTAATTTTAAAAGCATCCCTGTTGGAAAATTTTTAAAAAAAATAGAAAAAGAAATAAATAAAGAAAAATCTCTCACACTCCCTCCCCAAAGAAGGCTGTCACTTGGTTTCTCTCTCTGGCTCTGTCATATGCTTCTGTCCCTTGTTCAGAAGCGTGGCTGGTATTCTGAGCTTGCTGCCACGAGAACTGAGAACAGCTTCTCTGCCTGGCAATTGGCAGGAGGGAGACGGCAGCATTGCTCTCAGGCCAGAGCCTTTGACTGCAAGTCTCTCTTCAGAGGCTCAAATCAGAACTCCAGAGGCTCAGAGTAAGACAGAGGCCAGGGTATTGTAAAGGGCCAGGCTTTCCGAGGCCATAGCTGGAACAGGCTATTAGATCTGCTCTGTGTGAGCATCTGTCATTTCTTGACTGCCTGATTTACAATGGAGCTGAACGGAGTTCAAATTGTATCTGTATCTCTTAAAACTTTCAGGCTTGAGAAAAATCACAATGTTTCTTTGGTCTTTGGCTTCTTAAAGTGGAAAATAAAAAATAAAAAAACCCTCCTGGGCTGGGGAGATAGCACAGTAGGTAGATAAAGCACTTGACTTGAAAATCTGAGTTGGAGTTTGGATTCCCAGAACTCACACATGGTCACTTGTGACAGCACACGTCTGCAATGCCAAGGTACCAAAGGGAGATGGAAGTGGAGCCAGGAGACTCCCCAGACCTCAGAAAGCCTGATGCTATAGCACACATCTGCAATCACAATGTCCACCCCACCTTCCCCCTTGTTTTGGGTCTCTTGTTCACCTTAGTGTATACCAGGCTAGTTGGCTTCCAGGGACTTTCCTGTCTCTGTTCCCCACCTCCCCCAATCCTATTGCTGGTCCACTGGGATTACAAGTATTTGGTGCTTTACCCAGCTCTATACAAGATCTTCAAGTGTACATAGTAGGTCTTTTACCCACTAGGCCATCTCCCAGCCCCCAGCAGGTATCTTTCCAACTGAATGGTCATTCATATTCACAAAGAGATTTTATTAACATCAAAATGGAGCCCCTGCCCTTCCAGTTTCCTTTGATGTAGTCCTAGCTTTCCTGGAACTCACTATAGACCAGGATGGCCTTGAATTCAGAGATCTGCCTGCCTGTCTCCTGAGTGCTGGGATCTAAGGTGTTTACTACTACAGCTGGCCCCAAATAGAGTTTTTAATTGATCAGTGATTTAATTGACCCCTTGAAGTTTTAAAACTACAAGGTTTCCTGTACAATCCCATTAACATATTCATATTTCTAATGTGAACTTTGGTATTTGCAAGAATCTTTTAAATAATAAAATTCTTCCAGGATTTTTTTTAATAGATCATTCACTGAGAACTGATAGCTTGAATATAGAAGCTATTATTTTATTTCTTGACTGATGATGGATTTTAATGTTTTCAGACAATCTTATGTAGGCCACAGTGGCCTTGAATTTGTTACAGAGCTCTGAATTGGCCTTCAACTCCCGCTTCTTCTACCTCGGAACCCGAGTGCTAGCCTTGCAGGCACATGCCAGCATGCCCGACTGTTTTAGAAGTTAACTTCTATACCGCTGCCAATCACATTAGCGAGGCCGTAGGCACAAGTGGCAGCTTTTTGAACGAAACGAAGATAAGCAGATTCAGAGAATAAATAAACAATGAATTCTGGTACTCCTGAGGGTCTGTAAGTTTCTGGCCTTTTGAGGGGATCAGAAGATGGTTTCAGGTAAGAAGCCTCTCCCCTTTCCTTCTGTTTCTTCTTCTCTTCTCTTCTCTTCTCTTCTCTTCTCTTCTCTTCTCTTCTCTTCTCTTCTGCCTTCTCTCTTTCTTTTTCCTGAAATACGATCTCAATCTTCTCATCTGAGTCTCTTAAGCAGCCAGGATGACAGGCAAATACCACCATGCCTTGCTTTTTTTTTTTTTTATTCTCCTCTTCTTTTCTGTGTTAGGGACCAAGCCCAGGGTTTCCTGTGTGCTAGCTAGCCCCATGTGATTTTATCACTGATCTTTTTTTCTACATAATAAATTATGTCTGCCAATGACCTCACAGTTTTAACATGAAAGAAGAGATGTCTTTCCAAAGGCTTTGGCAAAAATCCCTCTGCTTAGTCACGCCTGGGTCATGTGGTCACCCTTGGGTGGAAGTTGGTGCAGCGAGCTGATCACATTCCTATGGGACATGACAAAAGGGGAGAACTAGAGAAAAACTTGCTGAGCCGACCAAAAGGCAATCAAGCTCCTTCTTCCCAGCAGCTTGCTTATTTTTGTTGTTGTCGTCCTTGTTTCTGAGACAGAGAGTCATAGTCTGTAGACCAGACTGTGGCTTGGGCCTTCAGCTGATGCTTCTGCTTCCAATGAATATTTTTGTTTTTGTAAGAATCTTTTACTTCTGATCAGCATGGGAGTTTTGACCTGCTCTGTTCCCAACCTGGGTTGGTTCATCCCTCCTGAGGCAACTTGGGGGGTCCCCTGCTCCTGGGGAGTCACCGTATTGATTCTGAACTTACTGCAGACACCCCATCAACACAGTGCACTTCAGTCCCCAAACAGAGCTCATGGACTCTGGACCAACAGTTAGGGAGCCCGCAAGGAACCAACCTAAGCCCTCAGCATGTGTGTGACAGTTATGTAGCTTGGTACTGTTTGTAAGGCAGTGAGAGCTTAGCAGGCTTTGGGGAGCCTGTTCCCCATGCTGGATTACCTCACCCAGCCTTGATGCAGGGGGAGAAGCTCAGTCCTACCTCTACTTGATGTGCCAGGCTTTATTCAAGTCCTTGGTAGGCCTGTCCCTTTCTGAATGGAGAAGGGGGGGGGGGGGGGGGGGGGGGGGGGGGGGGGGGGGAGGAGGGAATGGGAGGAGAGAAGGGAGGGAAAACTGAGGTAGGTATGTAAAATAAATGAAAAAATTAATTAAATAAAAAACAAAAACTTTGTGGCAAAGAAAAAGTAAAATTGGCAATAGGAGGCGAATACAGTGTGGTGGTTAGTTTATGTCAACTTGACACAAGGTATCCAAGAGGAGGGAACCTCAGTTAAGAAAATGCCTCCATAAGATCAGGCTGAAGGCAAGACTAGAGGGCATTTTCTTAATTAGTGCTTGATGGGGGAGGATCCAGCCTATGGCGGGTGGTACCATCCCTGGGTTGGTGGTCCTGGTTTCTATAACAAAGAAGGCTGAGAAAGAAATGAGAAACATACCAATAAGCAGCACCCCTCCATGGGCTCTGCATCAGCTCCTATTTCCAGGTTCCTGCCCTGTTTGACTTCCTGTCTTCCTGTCCTGACTTCCTTTAATGATGAACTACAATATGGATGTGTAAATCAAATAAATCCTTCCCACCCTCCAAAAAGAGATTCTTTTGCTTCACTGGAAAGAAACTATTTTGTGCGCGCGCGCGCGTGTGTGTGTGTGTGTGTGTGTGTGTGTGTGTGCAAGGTTTGGAGGCCGAGGGGGTGGCTCAGGGGTTAACAGTGCTTTCTGCTCTTGCAGAGAACCAGAGTTTTGTTCCCCAGCAGGAATGTCTGGTGATTGACAACCTCCTGCAACACCAGCTGTAAGGGATTCAATGTTCTTTTCCGGCCTCCCTGGGCCCAGGCATTCACATACATATACCACCACCTCCTGCACCACCACTGTGATTAAAATAATTTTTTAAATAAAAAAGCAAGAATTTATAGTTTTAGGGGTGAAGATCTGGCTTATTTGGTAGAGTGCTTGTCTAGCATGCATGAAACTCCGGATTTATCCCCAGCTCTACATAAGATCAGGCTTGTGGAGGAGGATTAGAAGTTCTAAGTCATTCTTAGTTATGAGGTAAAATCAAGGCTGTTCTGGGCTGGATTGCATCAGATTCTGTCTCCAAAAAAAAAAAAAAAGGAGGAATAAGAGAGAAAGAAGGCCAACCCTGTAATTTTGCTGATAGATCTGGACCATTCTACAATTTCCAGGTTTTTTAGATTGAAAACCTTGGGGTCACACAGAAAACATAGCTTCTGGTGCCTGTGCTATGGTTAACAGATGTTGTCAGGCTCTGTTAACAAATAAAATTGGAAGTTTTAGATAGGTGATTTATAGCATCTTTTTGTGCTATGATTCTGGACTTGACTATTCCAAAACAAATTATATCTGCAGAGTGAAATGGCTGGCATTTACACAGACCTGTAATTTTCTCAATGATATTGACCTTCAAGGAGTAATTTCATGAAATAAGTTCTTAGGGGGCAAAGAACATTATTATTTGACTCGCTAACTATTCCTTCAGTGTTGACTCACTGTACTCAACAGTATATTACCTCCCTTTTTGAGATGGGATCTTAGGAAGTCTCAGTTGCCCTCAAACTCATTATAAAGCAGAGGATCCTTGGTCCTCTTGTCTCTACCTCCTGAGTCCTGGGGTGATTAATAGGTGTGTGATGGAGGAAGGTCATTGGTTAAGTAATAAAGAAACTGCTTGGTCTCATAGGTTAAAACATAGGTGGAAGGAGTAAACAGAACAGAATGCTGGGAGGAAGAGGAAGTGAGCTCAGAGGCTATGCTCCCCTCTCCCGGGCAAACACCATGAAGCAAGCTGCCAGGTCAGACATGCTGAATCTTTCCCGGTAAGACCGGTGCTACACAGATTATTAGAGATGGGTTGATCGGGATATGAGAATTAGCCTGTAAGGGCTAGAGTTAATGGGCCAAGCAGTGTTTAAAAGAATACAATTTGTGTGTTGTTATTTCAGGTAAAGGTAGCCAGTGGCGAAAGCTGGGTGGCAGAATGCAACCCGTAGCTCCTACAACAGGTGTGTGCAATCATGATAGGTGTGCACTATCATGGAAGGTGTGCGCAACCATGCCTTGTTTTATGTAGTTCTGGAGACTGAACTCAGGGTTTTGAGTATGCTAAGCAAAGGCCAGAGTACCTATGCTACATCCCTAACCCAAAACAGTTTTGTGAGTTTTTTTTTCTTTTCTTTTCTTTTCTTTTCTTTTCTTTTCTTTTCTTTTCTTTTGGTTGTACTAAAGATAGGCCCTTGAGCAAGGTAAGCAAAAACTCTACCCTGAGTTATAGCCCAACTCTTCTAATAGTAGATTTTAACACTCTCTCTCTCTCTCTCTCTCTCTCTCTCTCTCTCTCTCTCTCTCTCTCTCTGTGTGTGTGTGTGTGTGTGTGTGTGTGTCCAGGGGCCAATTCCCCATGTGTGCCTGGGTGTCAAATTAAGGATGTTGTACATAGTAGGTGTCTTAGTTAAGATTTCCATTGCTGTGAAGAGACACCACAACCACAGGAACTCTTATAAAGGGAAAACATTTGATTGGGGTGGCTTACATTTTCAGAAGATTAGTCCATTATCATCGTGGTATGAGATGGTGGCATGCAGGCAGACATGGTGCTGGAGAAGTGTAACAAGTCTTTCTTTGGATCACCAGCTTCCAAAAAAAATGACATGGAGATGCCTAATTAATTATGAAAGCTTGGCATTAGCTTAGGCTGTTTCCCACTAGTTCTTAAACTTAATTAACCCATCTATATTAATCTACGTTCTGCCAAGTGGCTTATTATCTCTCTTCCACACTGTATGTCTGACTTCACCCACATCTCACTGTTGAATTTCCGACCTCTCAGATTCTTCCCAAGTTCCTCTCTCTCTGGAAGTCTTGCCTAGCCTCTCCTGCCTAGTTATTGGACATTCTGCTTTTTGTTAAATGAATCAGAAGGGCACAAAGATAAAACAGACATATCTTCACAGTGTACAAAAAGATCATCCTACAACATTTCCCCATTTTGGCTACATAAAAAGGAAAGGTTTTAACCCTAACACTGTAAAACTATATACGATAAGAACAATTATCAGGCCAGGTGGTGGTGGCACATGCCTTTATCACCAGCACTCGGGAGGCAGAGGCAGGTGGATCTCTGTGAGTACAAAGCCAGTGTGGTCTACAAGAACTAGTTTCAGAACAGGCTCCAAAGCTACAGAGAAACCCTGACTCAAAAAACAAAAACAAACAACAACAACAACAAATTATCAGGTAAGAATTATATTCACAATGTCCATTTGTATTTGGCAAATTCAGAGAAAGTATTCTATTATCTATCTTGTCTTGATAAGTCCAAAGTTTTATATCTACTTTCTTTCATAATGTTGTAGGATATTATTTTAACTATGTAAAGAGGTGTTACGTTTGTTCATGCTGCATTTGTTTAATGATGTAAGGATATGTGTTTAATTATGTAAAGATCCATTGCATTTGTTTCACCTTGCCTGCCTAAGGCACCTGATTGGTGTAATAAAAAGTCGGACAGTCAATAACTAGGCTGAAGATGGATAGACAGGGCTGGCAGGCAGAGAGAATAAATCAGAGGAGAAATATAGGCTCAAGAGGAAGAAGAAGAAGAAGAAGAGAATGAGGGAGAAAAAGAGGGACATGCCCAGGGCATGAAGCCAGGCAGCCACCAGCCAGCCAGACATGAGAAGCAGTGAAAGTAAGATATACAGGAAAGAAGAGTAAAAAGCCCTGAGGCAAAATATAGATGAAGAGAACAGACTAATTTAAGTTAAAAGGGATAGCTAGGAATAAGCTTTAGTTAGGCTGAACATTCAAAACTAATAAGTGAGTCTCTGTGTCATAATTTGGGAGCTGGTTGGTGGTCTAAAACAAAACAAAACAAAACAAAACACAAAAACTGGTATACCATAACTTGCATTACCAGCCTAAAAATATCCTTTTAAACCTTTAAACATTTTCTTAGGTAAATAATTTAAGCTTTTATGTCTCTCAACCTCTATAAACTTTACATTTCTTTTATTTCTTCTTTTGAATTTGGTAATAAAGAGGATGGTAAAACTATAACTATCTCATCTTCAACCCCATCAGAGACCTGAGAAGGATAAAATATTACCTGAGTAAAGAGGAGATGAGCAAGTGACCTCCAAAATATAGAAATTACAGAGAGAGCTGGCTGCAGGACAGTCAACCAAGGTTCTTCTACAACATTGGAGCATCTGTATTTGGCCTAAAGGCCTAGAATATCTGACAGACTTTTCTGTAAAGCAGGAATAATAAAAGACTGGCCTACCTTGTCTTGGCAACATTTAGCAGCTGGCTTCCTTTATGTCCTGCTTGTCCAATTTGGACAGCATACTATCACTATCAGCCCTTGAGGCAAGGGCAGTTTCTTTTCTTTTCTTTCCTTTTTTTCCCAGTGACTAGGTTTTCCACATTTAAAGCCAGCTACATGTGGAGGTTCTTTGAGTCCCATCATCTTCTTTGAAGTAGGTTGGTATTGCCAGGAACAGATGTGCAGATGTCATGAAAAGCCTTATGTTATTAAAACTTTTTTTTTTTTGGCTTTTCAAGACAGAGTTTCTCTGTGTATCTCTAACTATCCTGAAACTCACTCTGTAGATCAGGCTGTCCTCAAACTCACTGAGATCCACCTATGTCTGCTTCCCTGAGTGCTGGCATTAAAGGCATATGCCACCATTGCTCAGCTTTATTAAAACATCTTAAATGTCATATTCTTTACATTTCTGAAGTGTTTGAAGACCACCTATATATCTAAATTATATCTCTGTTTAAGTTTGAAAACATACCTAACATGACTACAAGTTTGATTGTTATAGATGGTTAACTACCAGCCTGCATTTCTTTTGGCGATAATGGGGATTTTCAAGACAGAGTTTCTCTGTGTAAAAGTCCTAGTTGTCCTGGAACTTTCTCTTGTAGACCAGACTGGCTTTGAACTCATAGAAATCCACCTGCCTCTGCCTTCCATGTACTGGGATTAAAGGAGTTGTGCAACCTCTGCCCAGCTTCCTACATTTCTTATTTATTCTAAACAGTAGTTTGTAATAATAGCTTTTAAGAACTAAAACTCCAAATTACATTTAAAATGAGCTGCGTATGTACAATACCTTAAACAAGACATATATACAGCACGTTATAACAAAACAACCTTAAATCTGTATCAATATTCAAAAATCCATATTAAAGTAAAATATTTGAGAGTTGTAATTGCTTTTGATTTTAAAAGTAGATTCAATAATCTACCCCTTTATCCTATTATTCCTGTTCTTCCCTAAACTAAACAATGACACAATGACAAACATCCATAACTCAGTAAAAACAACCCACCTCACCTCTTGTGAATGTGGCCATTGTGTTCTTAAAATTGCTTCCTGCTATCTGGGGGCAATAGCATTTTTAGGAGACCCTGAGAAAATTGGGATATGGTCAAATCCTGAGAGAGCGAACTGTATCATTTGTTTTTCAGTCTCTGTATGATTGGAAGGACAGGGCTTATCTGAAGTTCTGGCTAGAGTAGTCTGTGAGGCTGGTATGAGCCACCACCACCTGCATCTGTTTCTAAATTGATCTTGTGTAGCCCACAGTAGCCTTGAACTCACAGAGATCTGTCTGCCTCTGGTCTCTGAGTCCTGGGATTAAAGGTGTGTACCACCATTCCCTGACCTCTAGTGGCTTAGTTTTGCTCTCTAATCTTCAGGCAAGCTTTATTTATTAAAATACAAATAAAATATCACTACATGTGGTGGGGTGGACCATCTCTCCTGAATGCTGGAGTTACCTCTCCCATGGGGGGGGGGTACAAGCTCTCCTGCTACAGATACATGTCTTATAGGTTTTTTTTTTTTTTTTGGTTTCTTCCTTAATGTCTGCAGCCAAGATTTTCAGAAGGTCTCCCCGATCAAATCTGATCTTTAGTAATTTTGAAAGAATCCAGAACATTTTGTTTCCTGTGGAAACAAAGGAATAACCTTTCCCCCAGTGCAATACATTTCTTGACTTCCATTCTAAAGATAAGACATCTTTTAAATATATAGGCTGGTTTAATTCAGCAGTTTCCCTACCCCCACAATCCAATGTCTCATAACAGCTGTTTTTTTTTTTGTTCATTAGCATTTAAGAATTTTAAATTAATAAGGCATTATTTAGGATCCAGATACCTTGTGTTATACTATTTTTCATCCTTATATAGTTTATTTTTTATATTACTTTATTCTCTCTTTAAAGACTTTGCTATTATTTTTTAAACTATCTTATTTACTATAATTGTCTTTATCCATTTTCTTTGCTTTCTTCAGAACCTCAGCACATTTTTAAGCATACTATACCTATTTAGAGTTTTTTTTTTTAGGTCTGAACATGGCTTTCTGTGTGCCCTGGCTCTGGGAAAATGTGACAAAAAATGTTGCGAAATTCTTCTGTGTATCTGCAGGCTCTTCTTGTAGGTATGCTCAGCACACTGTGTTGGAGGTTGGCTCTGCCTACCTCTGGTCCACAAGAACCAAACCTTACACCTGCAGGCATGGCCAAGAGCTGCATTTACTGACCCAAGCACTGGGACTTTGCAAAGCCTGTGCTGCAGCAGGCAATTCTATCTAGTCTTCCATGGAGTAGCATGCCAGCTGCTCAGAGGCCATAGGTTTGGATATATAAGCCTCCACATTGGATGCCAAATGTAACAGGTCTTTCTTTGGAATGCCAGCTCCCAAATAACAACAAAGAGACTTATTAATTATGAAAGCTTGGCCTTAGCTTAGGCTTGTTCCCAACTAGTTCTTAAACTTAAATTAACCCATTTATATTAATCTATGTTCTGCCACATGGCTCATTACCTCTCCTCCATATTGTATGTCCATCTCCCCCCATGTCTTGTTGGCTAATTCACAAGAGAAGTAGCTGAGTATTCTACCTTTTTACTTGTAGGCAACAGGAAGTGGTCTGAGACACTGGGCAGTATCTTGAACATTTATGCAACCTCAGAGTCTGCCTCCACAGTGGCATACTTCCTTCAACAAGGTCATACCTACTCTCACAAAGCCATACCTTCTAATAATGCTACTCCTTTTGGGGGCTATTTTCTTTCAAACCACCACAGTAGGCAAGCACTCTGTCTTAGTTAGGGTTTCTATTTCGGTGAAGAGACACCATGACCATAGCAACTCCTTTAAAGAAATTGTTAATTGGGGTGGCTCACTTATAGTTTCAGAGGTTCAATCCATTGCCATCATGGCAGGGAGCATGGTGGCATCCAGACAGATGTGGTGCTAGCTACATCTTGGCCTGCAGGCAACAGGAAGTTGACTGAAACACTGGGCAATATCCTAAGCATAGGAAATCTCAAAGCCCGCCCCCACAGTATCACACTTCCTTCAAGAAGGTCATACATTCTCCACAAAACCCCATCTCCTAGTAGCGCCACTACTATGAGATTATGGGGGCCAATTACATTCAAACTATCAAACACCCTATCACTGTGCTATACCCAGGCCTTCTTTGTGGAGTGAGCTCTCTCCTTTCACCTGTATGTGGGTTCTGGAGAATGACAAACCATCTCACTGGCCCTCCAGCTTTTTTTTTTAAAATAGATTTTGAGATATTATTGTTGCTGAGAATCAAACCCAGGACCTTGAATATGTCAGGGAAGACCTCTACCACTGATCTATATCCCCAGATCTTTTTAACAGTAGATTTTCACTTTGGGTGTGTTCCTTTCTGGGGAACTGAACTCAGGGTTCAATTCTTACTAGGTAAGCACTCTACACAAGCCATCCCTCAACTCTTGCTTATTTTTTTTTTTCAGTCTTTATCAGCAGTTCTGAGGAACAGTGCGAAAACAAACCAGCCTCTTGCCAGAGGCATCACATACTAACCCTAGAACTTATTAGTTGTATTTTTTTACTTTTGTGTTCCTGTGGCAGAACATCCAAACCAACAACTAAAGAAGGATTTCCTTTGGACCTTCGGTGCTTTTTGGCTCAGCCCTACCATTTGGGCCTGCAGCAACACAGCACATACAGGTGAGAGCACATGGCTGTGCAACTCATGGCTGTCAAGAAGCAAATGGAGAAAAGGGCCAGGGCCAAAGCCAGGGCCAGGGCCCCATAACCCCTTGCAAAGATGCACCACTAAGACAGAACTTCCTCGCATTTGAGCCTGCCTCTAAGACAGCATGTCCTCCCAGTAGTGCTGTAGGATGATGGCTGAACTTTAATACCTAGGGCTTTGCGAGGCAACCCCAGACCCAAACCGCCACACTACCCCTTGAAAGTTCCCAGAGAGAGTACTCTCTGAAGATAGGATGATATTTTTCCTGGTGAGGCAAATTAGGGTTTAGACTTTTCCAACTCTAATCTCTAATATCCTTTCTTCTCTCTTTTCTCTCCTTTTCCCCCCCAATCTCTCTCCCCTCCCTCCCTCCCTCCTTCCCTCCCTCCCTCCCTCCCTCCCTTCCTCCCTCCCTCCCTCCCAACCTTGGTTTCTTTCTGATGTGGGATTCCCCTCTGTATGATGGGAATATGTTTTATTAGCATTGGTTAATAAAGAATCTGCTTTGAGCCTATTGCAGCAAATACAAACTCAGGAGTCAGAAATTGAGATAAAATTCTGATGAATCTGCCAGGCGATGGTGGCACATGCCTTTAATCCCAGAACTTGGGAGGCAGAGGCTGGCAGATCTCTGAGAGTTCGAGGCCAGCCTGGTCTATAGAGTGAGTTTCAAGACAGGCTCTAAAGTTACACAGAGAAACCCTGCTTTAAAAACCAAAAAAAAAAATAAAAATAAAAAAATCCTGATAAATTGATGAATCTAAGGAACAGTGGAAGGACTATTGTCTGATCCTACTTTTCACGTTTTCTGGATCCAAAACCCTGGAAATCTCCCTCAGAGCCCCCTTCTCTCTTCCTGCTCTTCTCTATCCAACTTCCTAGTTCTTCAATGTCTCCATGGCTAATCCTGGTCAGCGAATTGCTGACTCCTTCATGTTTCAAGGTGGCTTTGTTGCCACAGCAGGGTGGCAGTGAGAACAAGTCCCTGCAACACACACACCCAACACCAAATCAAATGAAAACACCACAGACAACACAAGGAACTACAACCGAGTTTCTACTGTGTCTCTACCCTGGGAAAGAGGATGAGCGTGGAGATAAGGAAAGGGACCACTCTCCGCCTGTGCTTGCCTCCCTGAATGCAACAGAACCAAGGGAATTTAAGTGAGCTTACCTCAAAGAAAAAAAAAAGCAACAATGGCTAAATCGCTCCTGATGTGCTGAGAACCTTGTAAATTACCCAGTCCTTGAGGCTGAATGCCTCAACAGATGGAGCAACTCAGTCCGCAGGCATGGGTGTCTGAGTCCTGTAAGTTCCTAAAGAACTGTTGTTCTATTCCTGAGGGAAGCTTGGGAACCCTGGCTTGACTGTCTCCTAAGGAAGCAGCAGCAGCAGTCACCAGGCAAATCAGCTCTCAGTGGAAAGAGGGAGCCAAGCAGCTAAAGGCAAAGAATAGCCTCCCTTCAGAAAGTGCTTTCAAAAAAATCTGTCCTCTTCATTTAGCAACTGATGACCCACAGCCTAACATTAGGCAGAGCTTGGGGATCCCTTAGAAGAGGAGGAGGAAGGACTGTAGAAGCCAGAGGGGCCAAGGACGCCACAAGAACACGGTCCACAGAGTCAAGTAAGCAGGGCTCCTAGGGGTTCCCAGAGACTGAAGCAGCAATCAGGGAGCCTGCAGGGGTCTGACGAAGGTCTTCTTCAGATATGCTATGTTTGTGCAGCTTGGTGTTCTTGCGGGACTACTAGTGTGCATGGCGGGGGGAATGGGCTGTCTCTGAGACTTTTGCCAGATTTTAGGACCCTTTTCCTCCTACTGGGTTGCCTTGTCCAACCTTAATATGAGGGTATGTGTACCTGGTCTTGTTGTAACTTGTTATGGTTGATACCCCTAGGAGACTCGCTCTTTTTGAAGGGAAGCAGAGGAGTGGAGCTGGGGGAAGAGGAGAGGGGAGGAAGGGGATTGGGAGGAAAGAATGGAGTGGAAACTGTGATCAAAATGAAATATACGAGAGAAGAATTTATAAATTAATTTTAAAAAATCTGCCCTCCTGCTGGAAGGTACTGCCCACAGTTAGGGTGGGTCTGCCCATGTCAAACAGGATAATTCTTCCAGGGATGCTTTTTACTCAGGTAATTTTAATTTCTGGCCAATTGACATTAAAGCCAACTATCATGAGTTTCTGAGGTAGCTGTCTGAGCCTGCTTCCAAAATAAAAACCGAGGCATAGGGTACACAGAGATATTTCTGACTTCAAAATCCTCTTTAGTGATTGAGCGTCACCGTCTCTCCATGCACTGCAGTTACAGAGGAGACTAACAACATTCGGATTCTCCCTGGAGGAGGATGGGATGTAGCTCCATAGGGAGAAGGCTTGCCTGGCATTCATGAAGTGCTAGGTCTGAACCCCAGCACTGCAGAGAACTGTTTGTGACAGCGCATGCCTCTGGTTCTTGCACCCAGGAGGTGAAGGCAGAAAGATGAGAAGTTCAAGATCAGCATATTTTTTTAAAAAGAAAGATTGTCATCCCCGCCCCCTTTGTTTTTTTTGAGGCAGGGTTTCTCTGTGTAGCCCTGGCTATCCTGGGACTTGCTCTGTAGACCAGGCTGGCCTTGATTCCCAAGTGCTGGGATTAACGGCATGTGTCCCTACCACCTGGCTAGAAAGATTGTTCTTCATTAATTTTGTTAAGCTGCCATTTCATTAAGAAGGAAAAACTTTGAAACTCGCTGCTCAGCTCTCACTCCACAGAAATCGTGTCAGACACCTTATGGGAAACAACCAGCTTCTGGGAACTGGTTGCAGAAGCTGAGGTTTGTCACCTTCCCAGTCGGGTTTCAAATCCCAATTAGGTACTTGTCTGAAGCCTGTCCTAGGCAAGACTGACTCACCCAGCTGTGGCCAGATGCCCAAAGCACTCACAAAGACTCCTGCGCTCAGACTCTAGGCCAAGGCTGGACGAGAGAGACAACTTTAGGCTGGGGCCTTGTCACGGAGAAATGTCTGTGTCAGGAATCACAGTGTAACTGCATTTGTTACTCGTCCCAGTGCTGGGCTGAGACATCTGAAAGCCACTTAAGGCAGGTAGGAGGTATTCTGGCTCACAGTCTAAGGAGAAAACAGTCCTGGCTGGGGTTAAATCTCAGTGGTAAACTGCTTACTCAGCACAGGTGAAGCCCTGAGTTCGATTCCCAGCACCACACACAAGGCAGAAAAAGTGGCTGAGGTGAGACAGCTTGTGGCTGGGGCAGTTGCTTATGTCACAGTCAGAAAGCAAAGGGAACTCTAGCAAAACCCACCAGCAGGAACTCTGAAGGCCTACCCCCAGTGGTGTTCTTCCACTAGTAAGAGCCCATCTTCTAAAGGACCTACAACCTTCCCAAACAGTGCCACCATCTGGGAACCAAGTGTTCAAGTGCCTGAGCCTCTGGAGGACGTGTTACATCTGAACTCTAACAATGTCAATAACAATGACATCTAAGGGGCTGGAGAGATGGCTCAGAGGTTAAGAGCATTGCCTGCTCTTCCAAAGATCCTGAGTTCAATTCCCAGCAACCACATGGTGGCTCACAACCATCTGTAATGAGGTCTGGTGCCCTCTTCTGGCCTGCACCACAGACAGAATAAATAAATTAAAAAAAAAAAAACAATGACATCTAATACCTGCTGTGCTTTGCATATGGTCCCCAGTTGGTGGCTCCATAGGATGTGGAGCCTTAGTGGAGAAATGGGCACTAGCGGTGGGCCGTGAGTCTTTAGAGCTGGGCCCTACTTGTTCACTCTTTGAGTGTGGATGTAATGGAGCCAATTGACCTCCCACTCCTGAAACTAAGCCTTCTCCGACGGCTGCCACGTCTTTCCTGCCACGAGGCATGCCTTTCTCTGGAACCGTATACTCGTGAATGAACCTTTGCTTTTTTAAGTTGCAGTTGTCAGGTGCTTTATCACAACAACGGAAAATTAGCTGTGATACACCTGCTGAACACCTAGCTTACTGCACTTTCACTGACGTTCCTATTGTTACTACGGTGACGAATGTAATGATCAAAATCTCCCATTGGATAGACTCAGGATGTAGCCCAGATGGTGCTTGTCTAGCATGCACGGAGTCCTGGGTTTGACCTTTGGCACCACATAAAGGTGTGGTGGCATATGCCTAGAATCGCAACACTTTGAGGTAAAGTTCGGGAGGATCAGCCTAGACCACCAGAGATGCTGTCTGGAAAATTTTATATATAGGTAATAAGCACAGCTTCCAGACTGTGGGGCAAAGAAGTATGGGTGTAATCATGCCTGATATTTCTTTCTGGTCACCTTAGTCTTAGAAAGCCCTTAGACTTCTTAGGCCTTAGTTTTCCTCACTGTGAAACAGAGACAGTGATGTTATCTGTCCCACAGCATCATGTCTGATAAGTAGCGTCAGGTCTGTAAAGCATGTGGTAGCTTTTCCACTTCTCCTGAGTATAGTGGGTGGGGTTGATCCTTGGCCGGAATCCCCTGTGTCGGGAAGAAAAGTGTTGTGGAATCTGATAGCTCCATTGCCGTTTCCAGGCTTTCAAGGACAGCCGGCCTTCTAGCTGTTCTCCACCTGTCGCTGGAAGAATCTAAAAGGGTGGTCAGGATGACTCAGTGGGTAAAGGCTCTTTCTGCCAAGCCTGAAAACCCGAGCTGAACCCTAGGACCCATAGAGTGGAAGGAGAGGACCACCTCCTGTACGTGTCCTCTGACTTCCACTTGAGCACTGTGACCTAGGAATCTCTGCATGCTAGGAACGTTTTTTACTGGTCCTAGAGTCTACAAAAATCCGAGCTTTCTTTAGAGATGAAGTGGCAGGAAAAGGAAAAATTGAAATAAACTTATGGTTTCTTGCTCATGAACTGGAAAATGGTCCACAGGTATCTTGACGGCAGACATGCAGACGCTAGGTTGACAGGCGGTTGCACAGTGGGGATAAGGGCCCAAGGAGGGAGAAGGCAGCGCATCTGTGTGCTATTTGGCTTTAATTTCTGTCCTGGGTTTGGTACCAAGGTTTTTTTCTCTTATTTATTTTGTTTTTCTCACCAGCATGCTCCAAAATCAGACAGAAAAACAACAATGAACAGCACCTCAGATCTCTGCCTGATCTTCGTTGTGTTTGTGACAATCTGCAGAATGACACGAAGGAGGAGGAATAAATCAAAGCCTTTGCCACCGTAGCCTCCGTGAGACGGAGAGGATAGCATAAAGCTCCGCTTTGAGGTAGGCCTTGACAGGGAATGAGAGATTGGCTGCATAGTAAGTGTTCAGTCAGGAATGTCGGTGGCTAGGCTTTCTTAAAAGTGGCATTTGTTTGGAGGGAACGCTGGTCAATAGGTAAAAAAACAAAACATTTGAGCTTGCCCTTAGTCTCCCATTCTTTTCCTTATTTATCATTACATTTTTGGTGCTGGGAATGGATCCCCACTGCCTTCCATGTGCGAGACATGATCTCAACCACTACCCCTGCCCCAACCCATGATCTGATTATATTTTAGGACAAACCTTGTGCCTCCTCTCAGAATTGGGACTCCTTCTCTCTTCCCATCTACTTTCCTGTCTCCTGAGGGCTATCCTTGTACCAGTCCCTGGAGGACACACCAGAAGACACAGCATCATGAGTTTGGCTTGGTACCTGCCCTCAACAAAGTACTGATCAAATGATTTCACCCACAATCACAGTGGCAGATGGCGAACAGGCTCAAGCATCAGGTTTAGTTTCAAGACCAAGCTTGATGTAGTGGTTCAGTGACGATCTCTCTGAGGAAGTGATATTTGAACTAAGACACAGCAGGTAGCAGATCTTAGCAAAGACTGGGGGTTGTGGGTATGGATGGGGAAGCTCCACATTTTCAAGAAACAAAGAAACCAGTACAGAATGGTTTCCTTGAAATGAGGAGAGAGAGGCGATGAAGAGCTGGTAATGTGGGAAGCTGGCCTGGCTTACTTTCCTCTCACTGAAGGGTGCCTGTTCAGTTCCTGTGTGCACAAATAGCACAGAGAGGAGGGGTGTCATGGGGCCAATGGAGTGATGTTAGACCCAACTGAGGCCCCCTCCAGAGCTTTGTGGTACCCAGTGACTCTCTAGCTCCATGGCTGTCTTCTCACTATTGATGGGTTGCTCAGCTTTTTTCTTTGGACATCAGCTGCTTCCAAGCATCTAATACTCACTGTGGGGAAATTTCAGGAGCCTTACTTAGCTACCTATATAATCTATTTCCTTCTCTTCTCCCTTCTAGGCAGTGTCTCACATAGCCCAGGCTGGCCTTGAGCTGGCTGTGTAGTCAAGGACGGCTTTGAACTTCTGATCCTCCTGCCTCCACCTCTTGAGTGCTGGGATTACAGGCATACACCCTCATTCCCAGTTTATTCAGGGCTGAGAATTGAACCCAGGACCATGTGTGTCCTATGTAAGCACCCTGCCAGCTGAGTTTGAGACACAGCTCTTGTTCTTTGTTTGTGACAGTATCATGTACCCAGGCTGGCCTCAAACTCCTGATCCTTCTGCCTCCTCCTGGAAAGTTCTGGGCTCGCAGCTGTTTGCCGCCACACCCAGCAATCTTTTTTTTTTTTTTTTTTTTTTTTTTTTTTTTTTTCCTTTCAACCAGTTTCACCCATCCTTGTATCTCAGTATAAAAAAAAAAAAAGTAAATCCCCCTTGCACTCCAACTTCAGGGCTAGTCCTCTCTCCCACGGTCAGTCAACCATTGTAGTAAAAATGGCTGTCTTCTGCAGACCTTCAATCAGTTTAAGACACTGGAGTTGAATCTGAGCCTGCTTAGTGGCCAGGGATCAGGGATAAAAAAGTAGACCAAACTCCACGGGATCCTTCTCCTGAGCAGCTTTCAGATCACGGGG
>NW_026068113.1:421940-438224 GCF_014885135.2 Alexandromys fortis
GGGGGAGGGGGGCATCTTCTCTCCTCACAATCCCACATGGTAGGGACCTTTACGAGTCCCCGTTTTATAGATGAGGAACTGAGTTCAAGAGAGTTCAAACAACGGACCTAAATCTCACTTCTCTTTTTAAAATTGTGTGTGCGTGTGTGATATGCATGCCTATGTGTACGTGTATTTATATATGTGTGCGCGACCGCATGTGTTCGCATGGGTGTAAGCAGGTTCAAGGTTCATGTGATCTTGTGATCTCCTGTTGCTCTCTACCTTTATTCTTTGGGGCAGGGTTTCTTAACTGAACCCCAAAGTTGCCGATATGACCAGCTGGGGAAGTCAGCTTGCTCCTCCAGGGATCCCCTTTCTTTGCCTTGTAAGCACTGGAATTGCAGGCAGGCTTCCTTGCCCACTGGGCATGTCTGTGGTACTCTGGTTCTCATGCTAGAAGAGAAAGTGTCTTAACCACCGAACCATCTCTCCAGCTCTCAAAGGCCCTCTTCTGACAGGTGACAGAGCTGGGATCGTAACTCTCCGAAGCCAAAGCCAAGTTCTTAACTGATGTTCTCTGCTCCTTCCCCCATCTGTCTCTGTAAGGTGGTAATCTTTCTAGAAGTGGGATCCTTCTTACCTGGCTGGTAGCCTCCTTTTGTAAACTTCAGCCCCCACCTTCTCCTTCTTGTCCCCACAGGCCCAATCACACCAATGTCCCAGTCATTGATGGCCTACTTCCTTCCTGTCACAGATACCCCAAGCAGTTTTGCCTGCTTGTCTACTGGTTAAGCCTCAGCCCTTTGCTCCAAGGGTGGGCTAGATTTTTTTCTAGAGCTTTCAGTCTTTCTCCACTTACTCCAGTCCTCTGAGGCTAATCCTTTGATTCTAAGCCAAGTGGTAGAGTGTAGCAAAGAGCCTTGTGGTCACCCAGAGAGCTATTAAAAGAAGCCAAGTCTCCTTAAGATGTGTGACTTTGGGACGTGTTTATCAAACAGGATGGAACCATTCTTGTGGGATGTTTGCTTTGAGGATGCTTTTGATTGTCACAAGGATTTCAGAGGTGTGGAGATGGGGAAGTGTCTGACTTTCTGCTGGCTTTGGGGGTGTTAGTGTGATACAGGTCTGTGGGGCAGAGAACTGTTTTATGAACTCCAAGGTTTCAAATGTCCTATCAGGCATTTGCTCAGGTGGAAAACTTTTTTCATTTTAATTTAAAAAAAAATTATGTGTATGGGTGTTTTGTATACATGCATATCTGTTTACCAGGTGTGTGCCTGGTGTTCAACACAGGCCAGAAAAGAGCATCAAAACCCATTGAGATTGGAGTTGTGAGCTGCCAAGTAGAAAAACTGAACTGTGGTCCTCTTCAAGAGCAGAAAGTAGCCTTAACCACTGAGAAATCTCTCCAGGCAGTCCCAAACACGATAGGGGTGTGTGTATGTATATGTATGTGTGCCAGATCTGTATACCAAACATAGTAATTCATCGAAGACTCCACGACAATCAAGAGTTTACTGTACTAGTGGTGATTCCTAAGGTTTTGGTACTTTGTTCAAATAACTACCTTCAGAGGCAAGGTGGGATTTTATTTGCATCTCTTTGCCACCCACTGCTTGAGAATTTTCTAGAGTTTTATTCGTTAAATAATAGTTTGATTTTTGTGTCATCCTGCCCTACAAGCAAACGCATTTAAGAGATAATATGTGTTGGGTGTGGGGTTCACATCTGTAACCACAGCACTAAGAGGACTGAAGCAGGAAGATCCAGAATCCAGGTTGAGCCTGGCCTACATAGGGGGTTGCAGGACAGCCTAATGTACTGAATGAGACCCTGTCTCACAAAAGGGAGCGGGCGGGTGGCTTATAGTCTATCCACAGAGTGGATGTTGAATCAGAGGAGCTGGGAAGCCATTTATGCAATCCATGCACCTCAGGCAGGGCCCTGAGATCTTCCTGACTCGGTTGCATGCGTAGCTGGAATTATAAGCATATGCCACCCCTGCCCAGTTTATAGTGAATGCCCTGCATTCATCTGAGAAACCCCACTCCCCACAAGTTAAGTATCAGGAGTCATGGTGGATTTGGAAAGTTCCATTCTCCCTAGAGCAGGGACTATTAACAATTTGGTGAAGCTTCTTCCATAGAGACGAAGCCTTCAGGGAGAGGAGGATGGGTATGTTTATGGAGAGCTAGAGACGTTTAAGGTATTTCTGCAGTTATCAAAATGAGATTCTATTACAATACTATTCTCAAGTGCGCTCACTGTGGTTTCCTACGGGCGCAGCCACTTTGTGATTAGTCTTAAGTGCTTTGGCTCTGCAGGAAATTCCAAAGCAAGAAATGACAAACATGTTTTGAAGCAAGGAATCGACAACCAATGGGCTATTTTCATGGGAAACATTATGAATGTATTTTCCTTCCATTTTTCAAATATACTGGACCTTTGGGCTTGCTAGTTCTCTAGAAAATCCCAGTGAAGGGATTTGTCTCTACTGCATGCACTGGCTTTTTGGGATCCCAGTTTATTTGGATGCATACCTTCCTAAGCCTGGATGGAGGGGGGCCTTGGACTTCCCACAGGACAGGGTACCCTGCCCTCTCTTAAGACTGGAGAAGGAGGGGGGGGAAGTGAATGGGGGAGTGGGAGGGAAATGGAAGGAGGGGAGGAAGTGGAAATTTTGAATGGTATTATTTATAAAGCAATAAAAAAGAAAAGAAAATCCCAGTGAAGATTGAGAGCTTATATTCTCATGCAAGAATTCAACACTGAGCAAGTGAACAGGAGAAAAGCCAGCCAGCCAGCCAACAAGCGAGCAAACAAACCCACCATGAACAATAGGGGTCCATGCTATAAGAGTGACTTGTTCTGATTTAGTGTTAGTGGACTTCTCTGGATATTGTACGGAAAATAATCTAGAGAAGGACAATATCTGGAGATCAGCCAGGAGCTACTGCCAGTGTCTAGGCATGAGAGGGTGACAGCTTGGATAAGGTAAATGGAGGTAGGCCCATCAGGATATTTGAGGTAGGAAGTGTGTGTGTGGGGGGTGGGTGTGCGCACGCGAGTGTGCGTGTGTACTTGTTCTAGCAAGAAGGAAGTCACTAAATCACAGTGCCGAGAATTTGAATGACTGTAGATGGCGTTGCTATTTATAAAAATAAGGAAAGCAAGCAAAAAAAAAAATAAGTTTCATTGGCAGAGAGGTCAGGGAAGTGACAGTGCCTTATTTTTGGATGAATTTATTTTGTATTGCCTTATTTGACACTAAAGTGGCATATCAAATCAAATATGTTAGTCCCAAGGATGGCTTAAATCTGATAAATATATGGATGTGTGATATATTTATATCTAAATGAGCTGGGTGTGTAGCCCAGTGGTAGAGCACTTCACTGGCATGCAGAAGGTGCTGGGTTCTATTGACAGTGTTGCAAAAATAATAAAATATATCTCTGCAAACACATATGTATATGTACACACAGACCACACACACACACACTCCTTTTTCTGACAGAGGGATTTCTGTAGCCCAGGCAGGACTCCATCTCACTCTGTAGCCATAGATGACCTTGAATTTTAGTCTTCTTCCTGCCTCTATCTCCCTGGACTGGTATTACAGCCGTAGCTACTACACCTGGTTTTATGTGGTGGTAGGATTTTGACCTGATTCTGGCATACTAGGCAAGCATTCCACCAACTGAGCTACATCCTTATTCCATATATAGATTTATTTAAAGACAGATAGATGGATTTAAAGCTCTAGAAGCTGACATTGGAAGGTGGCTGTTTACCACTTTGCAAAGTTTCTGGATAGCGCGAAGAAGGGACTTCAAGGATTTTTGTCTTTGTTGACTATTTTTTACAAGTATGCCACCAAGTCAGACATGGGCTGTGGACTCCACCTACTGGTCAGTTCTAAGCATTTTTACACCATGCTCTTTAGGGTACAAAACAAATTCTAGTTCATCAAGAACACAGATGGGGATTGTGGGGAGGGAGAGATGGTGTAGTAGTTAAGAGCTAGAACCTGAGTTTGGTTCCCAGCATCAGTTACTTCCTGTAACTTCAGCTCTAAGATCAGAGACCCTTTATATCCTCTCTCTCTCTCTCTCTCTCTCTCTCTCTCTCTCTCTCTCTCTCTCTCTTTCTCTCACATGCACACACGCACAATGCTTTCATACACACATACACCCTTACATACACAATCACAAATAAAATTACCTTGCAGGAAGCCTAGGTTCTGCTCCCAGCACCCACACCGTGCCTCCAAACTGTTCTGATTTCTATTTCCAAGGGATCTGACCCCTCTCTTCTGACCTCCTCAGGCAGCAGGCACATACATGGTACCTATGTGTACATGCAGTCAAAAGTCATACACACAAAAGAAAGAACTCTAAAATAAAAGTGTTTTAAAAGAATACATATAGCCACAAGCTTACAATGGCTTGATTGAGGATTAAACAAACAACAAAAAGCAAAAGCAAAAAGTCAGTGACAGTGTGAAAAGCAGACTTTCCCAGGCTAGGCATATGTGATAAGATAGTCTCTGGTGGCACTTGCAGTGGCAGCAAGCCCCAGCTCCCCTGAAGACGATGGGACACAGCCGAGACTCTCCAGTGTCCTGTGATGCTAAGTTGTGTGTTCATTAGGTTAGGCGTGTTACTGTGTGTTCAACCTGCATGTTTGTAATATAAAGAAGTTCATGGGAAGATAGCCCTGCTGTCGATTGAAGGGCTTGATATAAGCGCCAGTGAAATATAGATCAATGCTGCCTCCCCCAGTAGCTTACAGTCTTTCAGTGGGAAGATAAGAGAAGCTGCAAGAGTGTCACGAGCCCAGGAATAGTTGGGATTTGGAACTCATAAAGAGATTGGATTTGGATTCCATTTTAGCTGTAGCAAATGGCAAGTCTCCAAGTCCCTAGACTGGTGGTTCTCAACCTTCCTAATGCTGCAGCCTTTAATACCGTTCCTCAGGTTGTGAAAATCCCCAACCACAAAATTATTTTTATTCCTACTTCATAACTATAATTTTACTACTATTATGGACCATAATAAAAATATTTGTGTTCTCTGATGGTCTCAGGCGGCCCCTGTGACCATCAGGATCATGTCCTACAGGATGAGGACTGTCCTAGACTCTATAGCAGTCTGGTAATGCTTTCTGGACGACAGACGTGGTCCATGTTTGCAATGCCTACTACAGCAGCCTCTAGTCAGTGTGGCAGACAACACCTGGCATGTGGAGGTTGTGGCTAAGAAACTTATTTTTCATTTTATTTAGTTTACATTTAAAGTGGGTAGGGAGACAGCTCTGTCAGTAAAGTGCTTGCCTTGAAAGTAGGAGGATCTGAACTTGATCCCCTGTTTCCACATTAAAAGTCTGAGTGTGGTGGAACACAGTTGGAACCCCAGTGCTGGGGAGGCCAGGCACGAAGGTGTCTGTAGCCAGCTTAACCTGGCTGGATAGCCCTGGGTACCAAGGAGAGATCCTCATCTCTAAAAACAAAGTGGCTAGCTCCTGAGGAAGAATGGGTTGACCTCTGGACTTCAAAAATGTGCACAAGTGTACCTGCATTTCTGAGTGTGTGCATGTGTGTGCCCATGTGGGCAAGCTCACACACCCACACCCATGCACACATGCACACATAAACAGGCGCACGCACACTCACATTTTTAGATAGCAGATTCTGTATTCGACCACATGATTCTGAAGGATCAGTTTCCCCATTTGTACATCTCTACCGGTGAGGTTTTGTGACTGTTGATTGGGACCATTTGAAGGAGCTTCTACCACTGCGCCTGAGTTGTAGCAGGCAGTCGAGAATTATGCTTTGGGCTTCTACACCTGATGGAATCAGGGCAGACTGTTCCACCCACACCCCTGAACCTATCCCTCCGGGTTTTCATTAATCTCCCGCTGCGACTTCAAAAGGAAAAACAGGGACTATGCATAAGCTCCCCAAGTCTGCTCCTCTCAAAAATATTCTGTTTGGAATGAATCAGTCAGCGTGGTGTTGTGTGTTTATCCCCCTCTTTCTGAGATGGGAGACTGTATCAACTTGTGGTGAGAAAGTCAGCCCAGTCAATGAATAATCAAAGGCAAAGCCAAGCAGATGATGAATCTTGGCCTCCCTCCTGTGAAGCCACCCACTAAGCAGAATTGAATAAATCTGTTTGGGCTTAGCATATTTTTCAGGGTAATTGGTTGCAGTTCTCACTAATTCTTTGATTGGCTAACTTTGTCCTGGGCCTACTCCAAGCTAATAAAACAAGAGAGAGAATGAAGCAAGCTTCTGAGTTCAGCTTTTAGTTTCAGGGAGGGACCGCACAGCCTTAGTTAGGACAATGCTGGGAAAAAAAATAATGTTGGTGCATGCTTCTTCGTCCTGGGTTCTGGCAACCTCTAGGCTTCTGCCGTCTTCCCAGATGGTTGCCTTCTCTGGGGGGACGGCTGTAGGTGACTTGGAGACATCAGAGAATGGCAAGCAATTGTTGTTATTATGGCTCTGTGGTGCAGGCTGGGAGTGTTGTAAACCATGGGGCTCCAAAGCTGGAAGGACCCCAGGGCGCACTCTGGAAGCTGCAAAGCAAGTGGGATCAGAAGATGTGGGATTGAACTGTAGCTTAATCGCCTGTCTTCTGTGTGACCTTGAGCAAGATCTTGACCCCTCTGAGCCTCTGTCTCCCTGTCAGCAAAATGGATGCGCTGCTGCTTTTCTCAACAGGTACTGGGAGAAGAAAGAAAGGAAAGCTCTTAAAAGACACAGTGCTTGGCATGTCATAAGTCCCCCTAAAGCGCGGTTAGAGTCACGCTGCCCTTTCTGTTTAGGATGTGCTCCCGGGAAAGAAAACCCAAAAAGCCCTAGCAAACCAAAAGACCATAACGCTTTTGTGTTCCTACTGAGTATGGATTGAATTTTCCTAGTTTTTTTTCCCTATGTTTGTGTGTGTGTGTGTGTGTCCCCAAATTTATGTCAGAGTTCTCCCCTCCAGGAGCTCAGAATGTGGCTGTGTTTGGAATCAGGGTCTTTTAGGAAGTCACAAGTTAAAATGAGGCCACCAGATTGGCCCCGAACCAATATACTAAACCACTTACTCTCTGCTGTTTAAGTTTTATCTTTCCCTTCTTTGGAAGCCAGGATTTAAAGATCAGGATATTCGAGGCTGGATTCTGGGTCTCAGCATCTGTGATGCCAGTAAGCAGGAGGCAGAAGCAGGAGGACCTTGATTCTAGCGGTGAACTGGACTGCATGTTTCGGGTACCAAGCCAGGTGACAAAGTGAAGATAATGCATATGGGATCATTTAAATGTAAGAGTTAGCTATCAAAAAGAAAAAGACAAACAACCAAAACACAAAGCAAGGGAGGAGGAGAGACAGGAGAAAGAGCAGGGGAGCAGGGGAGGAGGAGGTAAAGGAGAAGGCATTATTCTCCAGGTGTTAGGGATTATGCTGAAGAACAGTTGCCACCTGCTGTCTGCAATTAACCGGAGAAAACTGCCCAGCCATTGGTCAAGATTCCTGCCTGCACCCCACCCACATTCAGAGTCTGCTTAAAGACGGATGCTGTGGCTCTAGCTTGGGACAAACTGGAATGGTCAGAGCTAAGGCTTTGGTTGACATCTGTTTATGAAGGTCTTGGAAGTCAGCTTCTCCATCCAGTCCTGCTGTGTCTCCTCACGGCACCCGGATGCTTGCTGGCACAGTGTCCTCCCTTGAAATGAAGCACGGATGGGTGAGCCAAGGAAAAGAATCTCTGGGTTTCCCCATAGGAGGAGAATGGCTGTGATCTAGGCAGCTATACAGCCAGGGCAGATGGCAAGTGACTTTCAGAGCTCATGGATTCTCTGGCAGTGCTTGTCACATCAATAATCCCCTTGGAAAGGTTCCTTTTGCTCAGGTCACCCACATGACACCCCAGCCGTGGCTCAGGTGACTGAAGCAAGGATGGGCACCTGACTCTGAGGAAGTCACCTTTCGGGCAGTCAGCTGACTGTGAGGTGGCCTTTTGAAGGTGCTCTACCACACAGCTCTGGTCAATTAGTCCAAGGCTCTCAGGTCGTATTCTTTGCCATCTTTGCTTTCCAGCTATTAGGAAGAAGACAAACATGAGCCCAGCAGTCATGAGATAACAGTGACGTCAGTCCTGAGATCCGGAGCAATCTCAAAGAGGAGCAAACAACGTCTTGTCCAGATGGAACCTAAGCAGGGCAGAGGGAGGACGAGAGGACAGAGAGAGTGAGCACTGGGTAGACACAGCTGGACCCCGGGCCCTCTGGGTCCGTTCTCCCTTGGGTGGAGCAGACCTCTGAGTCTATCTTTTTTGCCCTTATTCACTTCCTGCTCCTTCCTTTGTGTCCTGTTGAATTCTTCAAAGGGCCCAAGAACCAAGAGACACTTAACATAGTTATTCTGC
Organism: Alexandromys fortis; assembly: GCF_014885135.2. Classification (NCBI taxonomy): domain Eukaryota; kingdom Metazoa; phylum Chordata; class Mammalia; order Rodentia; family Cricetidae; genus Alexandromys; species Alexandromys fortis. Next base: position 430,340 of record NW_026068113.1, read on the forward strand.
CTTGGGCAGTTTTGCTTTCCCTAAACAGACCCCCATGTGTTGCATTGGCCTAAAATATTCTGTAACCCTCTTCTCTACACTACTCTCTGCCTATTGAATAACTATGCATATATGAAGGTTAATTTTTTTTAATGTTATTTGTGTGTATAGGTGTTTTGCCTGCATGTGTCTGTACACCGTGTGAATGTAGAGACCCTAGAAGCTGGAAGATGACAGATCACCCGGAACTGGAATTCTGAATGCTTGTGAGTTGCCATGTGAGTGCTGAGGCCTAATCCCAGGTTCTCTGGAAGAGCAGCCAAGTGCACATAATCATTGAACCATCTCTCCATCCCCTGTAAGGGTTAATTTTGGTTGCCAACTTGATGAGATTTAGAAATTACAATGGAAAGACATCCCTGGGCATGTCCATGAAGGTTATATAAAGTTTGTTAATTAATGTGGGAAGACTCATTTGGATGGTTTTATTCCATAACCTAGGGTCCAGGGCAGAGAGAGAGAGAGAGAGAGGCATCATATGGTCTTGACTAAGTTGACTGAGGATGAAATGTGAGCCATTGGCTTATGGTCCTGTCACGATGCCTTCTCCACCATGATGGACTTCCCCTTGAACTGTGAGCCAAAATAAATCCTCGCCCCTTGAAGATGCTTCTATTAAGTGTTTGAGACTGAAAGCCAGTAACTCTTCTAGTTAGCTTGAGCTGTCAACTGGACCCAGCTAAGACTTATCTGAGAGAGTCTCAATTAGGAGACAGCCTCCTATGGACCTGTCTGTGGGGCCATTTTCTTGCTAATTGATGTGGGAGGACCCAGCCCACTTTGGGCAGAGCCATTCCTGGGGAGGTAGTCCTGGAAGGTGTAAGAAAGTAGTCTGAGCCTGAGTCAGAGGAAGCAAGCTAGTAAGCAATGATCCTCTGGATTCAGCTTCAGTTCCTGCCCTGACTTTCCTCAGAGACAGACTGTGATTTGGAAGTGTAAGGCACACAAACTTTTCCCTTCCCAAATATCTTTTGTGTTGTGTGATGTTTTGATCACATTCTGACAATAAAGTTTGCTTTGAGTCAGAGGGCGGAGCTAGCTACTAGCTGACAAAAATTAACCATAGAGGTTTTGGAGTACTGAGGACAGATAGAGAGAGACAGGAAGTAGTAGGGCGAGGCTTACAGAGGGTCTCAGCCCTTTTGGATGAAGGAATGAGAAAGCTAGGTCGGTTCTTGGTCACTTCTCTGATCATTCAGGTTCTTACCCCGATATCTGACTCCTGATTTTTTTATTGATAGAGAATAATTAGATAAATACATCACATTTGATCATGTTTTATGACAGCAACAGAAAGCAGACTAGGACAGTAACGAATACAGTTTCTTTTTGTTCCTATCCAAAAGTCACCTCAGTAATGAACCAGTCTTGTGCACTGTTTTGTTTTGGGACCTTTTGTGGTTTTCCTCTGTAGAATGGGTTCCAATCTGTCAACCTTCACTAGTGATTGCCATAGTATCTGTGTAACCCACTAAGCTGTAAGGAACTCAGGACTCTATTCTGATTCTAAGTTGGCTACTGTTGTGTCCTCAGTTCCATTACGTTGCCAGGAAGGCAGACACTCAATGTTGTTTATGTTGACTTTTAAACAGTCTCACTTTCCTGAGTATACAGATTTTTAAAGGTTCATTTTTTCTTTTTCATTTTGCTGTTCTAGGGATCCCAAGGTCCTACATATAAAGGAATAGGTAGGAAGCATCCTACTACTGAGCTACTTCATAGACCCTGAACAGCTCCATTTTATTTTATTTTATTTTATTTTATTTTATTTTAGAGAAGGGGTTTATCTGTGTAGCCCTGGCTATCCTGTAACTGGCTCTGTGGACCAGGCTGCCCTCAGACTCACAGAAATCCACCTGTCGAGTGCTGCATTTAAAGGTGTGCATAAAAAGGCGAAGCTCCTTTTTATGGTCCCAAGTTCTACAATTGTAACTAGCAGCCTACCCACAATGCTAGTGTGTGCCTATAATCCCAGTACTTAGGTGGCTAAGATAAGAAGGTTCCACACTTGAGGGCAGCTGGGCTACATAGCTCTTGACTCAAAAACACCCCCACATATATGTAGAAAGTATTTTTTAGAGATCATAAGCAAATTTTAAAAGCAAAGAGGAGAAGTCCTGAGACCCAAAGTGTTTGAGACGCTGGGGTTAAAAGCAGTGGAATGATTGGGGTAGAGGCGAGCACTAGCCTCTGTGAGCCCATGCGTGCAGCCTGAGTACTGGCTTTCTGTCTGGCACAGACGGGAGGAGCATCAGCAGAGCCAAGCCTCCACACACTATCAGCATCTTTTCTAGTGCTGCAGGGCAGACTGTCACTAGCCTGGCTCCTGTTACATTTCCATCCCTAAACCAGTCACTAGGACTCCCTCTGGCTGGTCTCAGTCTTCTGATCATCTCTGGGATGGGGAGCTGTATGAAGTACTTGCCCTGCACCCTATAGAGTGGCTGACTAGAGGAAAATGAGAAGGGGCTTCATGTAGACAAAAGGATGTAACCATAGCAACATCTTTGTGTGTATGTGTGTGTGTGTGTGTGTGTGCCAACAATGAAACTTGTTTAAGACAAAAGGTCTGGTATGGGCTGGTAGTATAATTTTGGGGTAGAGCATTTGCTAGCATGTTGGGGGCCCTGGGTTCAATTTCTAGTAATGGGAGCAAAAAGATGTAGTCTTAATTAAATGAGTACAACATTGTAGCCTTTGCAACTTCACAGAACAATGAATTACTCACTTATATTCCTTAATTATTTATGATGATACTAGTGTGAAGAAATCTCACTGAGCATTATTTAAAATTAGAAAACTTATAATACGCACAGTACATAAAATTTAATGATGTTAATATGAGACTATGCCCGTGGTATCTTACTATCCTTTGAGTAGTTGAGTTTCAGTTTTGCTTTTTTTTTTTAGTAGTGGTAGGACTTGAACCCAGGGTCTCCACTATTCTAAGCAAGAGCTCTGTTACTATGCTACTTCTTGTTAGGGTTCTTGTAGAAAGGAGCAGCGGGCTGCATTCCTGCCACCAGGCTCCCAGCCGCATGGATAGCTTATGCCCTGAAATAACAACACAAACTGTATTCATTTAAACACTGCCTGGCCCATTATATCTAGCCTCTTCTTGGCTAACTCTCATATCTTGCTTAACCCATATTTAGTAATCTGTGTAGCACCACGAGGTGGTGTCTTACGGGGAAAGATTCAGCATGTCTGACTTGGCGGCTTGTTCCATCGCATCTGACCAGCGAGGAGAGGCATGGCGTCTGCCTAACTTCCCTTCTTCCCAGCATTCTGTTCTGTCTACTCCACCCACCTAAGGGCTGGCCTATAAAATGGGCTGAGGCAGTTTCTTTATTAACCAATGAAATTAACTCCTCCATCAGGTTCTGGAGAAGTCCCACAAAAGACCACGATCCAGTATGCAGTCAGCAAGAGTGTTTATTATTCCACTATGCTGGGACCAACCATCCTATACACAGGCAAGATCGCAGTGACCCTGAGAGGATGTGTGGGGTCCTTTTAAACACAGCCAAGGGGAAGTCCTAAGGCGTTAGGTAATTGTATCTATAACTGATTTAAGAAAGTGGCAATCATATTACTACATTCTGATTGTCCAGGACTAGCCAGGGGCTGGTCAAGGCTACAGTTTTCTATTTTGGGGCAGGCCTGGGCAAGTCCCAGGTTCCTGTCATTGAGCTGCTGTGGAGGCTGGTTGGCCTAGTCCGTAGTGACTGTGGGGGCTGGTTCAGTGGCCCAGACTTGGTGCATCATATCTCCCTTGTCCTTGTAGTTAGAGGTGTCAATGATTAATTGCCCTTTGTCTGTGGCTTATTTAGACACTGCTTGTTCAGTCTCAGGAGACTGAAATTGCTGCCTGATCTCTGAGAGAAGACCAAGCAGCCTGTTATGGCATCTGCTTGGTCCTCTCACTTCCCAGGCCAATGGTTATTTTAGAGTATATTCGTTTTACTTATAAAATATATTGAGCTAAGGATGATGGCTCATGGCTCTACATCCTAGCACGTGGGAGGCCGAGGCAAGAAGACTGCTATGAGTTCAAAGTCAGCCAGGGTTACACAGTGGCTACCAAGTCAGCCAGAGCTCCAGAATGAGGATCCTGTCTCAAAGCAACAACACTCACAGCAGACTGTAGTAGGGTGGAGATGTAGTTGTGCTGGCAAAGCCTTTTACAAATACACATGACTAGCCCACCAAATTAACAGGGTGTAGTGGTGCACACCTGTAATCTCAGCATATAGAAAGTAGGGGCAGGAGGATCACACGTGCAAACTCATCCTCGGCTACATGACAGTAAAAATGTATGTGGACTGTACAGCCATGGCCATGTCACACCGGCCGCCTCACACATCCAGTTTGTGGTGTGTCTTGATTGGGCCCAGAAGCCATGCTGAGTGACTGATTCATACCATCTACGTCTGTGTATGTGTGTTCTATGATGGTCATGTAGCCGTGAGATGATCTGATGACACAGTGTCCAAAGGTTTCTCCATTGTCACAGAGTATGTGACTGTGCTTAAAATGACAGCAACAAGACAAACTCGTGGAAAAAAGAAAACCAGATAGGGACAACAGCCACAGACAGTGGTGTCAGCAGAGTCGGTCTGGGGCAGGGCTGGACAGGAATGCCCACCTGTCTAATTTTCTTTGCTTTCCTTCTTTCCTAGATGGGAAACCTTAGGCGGTTGCTGGGTACAGTTTCCCAGAGGCTGCTCCCATGACTTGTCTCCAAGAATGGTGAGAACTGGACATAGGAATAGGGCTGAGTTTACCCTCTCTGTTGATGTCCTCCTCAGGGCACAGAGGAATGAGGCCATTCTCATCTTTGGAATAATTTGGGTTGAACATCTGCCATCGCTTCTTTTCCACTCAGAGCACCTGGGAGAAGAAAGAGGAAGGGGGAGTTGTTCTTCAGGTTCCTGGTGCCAATGAAAGACATCCTGGGTAGGTGACGGGTGACTGAGGGGTCAACTGAGAGTCTGCAGAAGACCCTGAGTCCAGGAGGCGTCTGGTCTCTTACTACTGGCTTTCTTGTAGAATAAAAGTAAATCAAGAGACTTAGATGGTTGGAACAGAAGTTGATCTAGCAAAGCCAAACTCTCCAAAAGATTGGAGTAGGCTGCCCCAACCTAGGGAGCTGCCTAAAGGGCTCAATGTTGTGCATTTTTAAAAGGTTTATGCAAATATTATGAGGTAGGTGGCCTTTTCCCCCCTCCCAAATTTCCATGAACTGCATCTCTTGGGGTATTTCTTCCCGTGTTCTCCACTAAAGGGGAGGAGGTTTCAAACCTGCAACACAAGTGACAATATCATAGGACTTTTGAGGAGGCGGGTCCTTTGTTAGTGGGCAGGTGTGACAGAAAGACCTGGTGCCTTGGTTTCTGGTTTAGCAGAAACAACACAATGTATCCTTAAAACATCATTCAAGGGTGTGCCAGGTGATGGTGGTGGCACTCGCCTTTAATCCCAGCACTCAGGAGGCAGAGGCAAGAGAGAGGCCAGCTTGGTCTACAAAGTGAGTTCCAGGCCAGGCTCCAAAACAGAAAAACTGTGCCTGGAAAAAAAAAAAAAAAAAAAAAAAAAAACCAGAAAACAAGCAAGGAGGCAAGCAAAGAAACAAAGAAACAGAAAACCTTCAAGGATGTTTAATCACAAAGAGGCACCCTGATCATCAGGAGACCCAGCTGCCCATATGCAGCTTCAGTTTTTCTGTATTTAAGCTCTTTCCCTACTGGACAAAACCAGGAGCTGTGATGTGTGAAGAAAAGGAGGGATGGTTAATCTTGATTGTCAACTTGATTAGACTTGTAACTATTTATAGACATTACTCTAGGTGGGCCTGTGAGGGTATTTCCAGGAAAAGTGAACTGAGTGAGTGTTGATGGAGGTTTTCTGTCCCGCCCGGTCCTGCAGCCATTAAGTCCCAAAGAATCACACAGAGGTCTACATTTGTTATAAACTGATTGGCCCATTAGCTCAGGCTTAATAAAAAGCTAATTTTTATAACTTGCATTAGCCCATAATTCTTGTCTGAGTTAGCCACGTGGCTTGGTACCTTTTTTGGCGAGGCAGTCACATCTTGCTTCCTCTGCGGCTGGGTCATGACTGTGGACTGAGCTTTCCTCTCCCAAAATTCTCCTGTTCTCATTGCCCCACCTCTACTTCCTGCCTGGTTGCCACACCTATACTTCCTACCTGGCTACCGGCCAATCAGCATTTTATTAAAAATAATACAAGTGACAGGATAAAAGACCATTGTCTCACAGCAAGTGAGAAGGCTCTCCCCCAGAATGGGCAGTACCTTCAGGTGGCATCCCAGAAATAAGCTGATGGAGGCAAAAGCTTTGCTGCTTGTTTGCCCCTCTTCTCTTCTTACTGATGACTTCATGTGCACTGTTGCTGTTGCCAGCATTCATCACTTATATCAGACTCAGCTTCTTGGCCCTGAAGCCCATGTGGTGTAGGAGGTCTTTCTGTATTTGTGTGTTGCTTTCATTGGTTGAATAAAGAGACTACCTTGGCCTTTTGATAGGGCAGCCCTTAGGTGGGTGGAGTAAACAGAACAGGATGATGGGAAGAAGGGAAGTGTGGCAGATGCCATGATTCTCCTACCCGAGATGGACGCTGGTTAGACTCATGCCAGTATGCCACAGTGGAGATACACATTAATGGAAATGGGTTAATCAAGATGTGAGAGTTAGCCAATAAGAGGCTAGAGCTAACGGGCCAGGCAGTAATTTAATTAATACAATTTCCGTGTGGTTATTTTGGGGGTTAAGGTAGCCGGGCAGTGAGACACCACTCCTTATACAACATCTATGGACCTCTAGGAATACTCCAGCCTTCATTGCCACATTGGAACAGTTGAAATATTCAGCCTCTTTGATCTGAGTGGCTCTTGGGTTCTCAGCCTCTCCAGCAGGCCAGCAGCCATTGTTGGATGACCCAACCCCTTCGAGGTAAGCATCTTGGTTGTCAGCTTGACTACATCTGGGGTCAACTGAAACACAAATAGCTGTGAGAGGTTTTACTGATTGGAATATTTAAGGTGGGAGGACACACTCTGAACCTGGGTCACATCTTCAGGTGGCAACCCATATATAAAGACATGGAGGAGGGAAGCGTTTGCTTTTGCCTGCTTGTCCTCACTTTCCTTGGCAAGGTAATCTATCCTGCTGCTGAGGCATTGCTTAAGTAGGATTGGAACTTACTTCTTTGGGTTCCAACATAGCTTGAAGACCAGCTGTGATACTGTTTTGTTAGGGTTTCTGTTGCTGTGACCATGACCAAAGCAACTTGGGGAGAAAAGGGTTTATTAGGCTTATACTTCCACATCACTGTTCATCATTAAAGAAAGTCAGGACAGAAACTCTAACAGGGCAGAAACCTGAAGGCAGGAACTAATACAGAATCCAGGTGGGGTGCTGCTTACTGGTTTGCTGCCCATGACTTGCTCAGCCTTTTTTCTTACAGAACCCAGGACCACCAGCCCAGGGATGTCACTACTCCCCATGAGCTGAGACCTCCCCCATTAATCACTAATGTCTTACCGCTGTATCTTATGGAGGTAATTTCTCAACTGAGGTTCCCTCCCTTCAACTTGTGTTATCTATTGATATATCTGTAATATCTGTTGACATATCTGTGTTATCAAGTTGGCATAAGACTAGCAAACACAAGCCGGGCGGTGGTGGCGCACGCCTTTAATCCCAGCACTCGGGAGGCTGAGGCAGGCGGATCTCTTTGAGTTCGAGACCAGCCTGGTCTACAAGAGCTAGTTCCAGGACAGGCTCCAAAACCACAGAGAAACCCTGTCTCGAAAAACCAAAAA
>NW_026068113.1:440394-468199 GCF_014885135.2 Alexandromys fortis
CTCTCTCTCTCTCTCTCTCTCTCTCTCTCTCTCTCTCTCTCTCTCTCTCTCTCTCTCTCTCTCTCTCTCTCTCATAATTAAAAAAGAAGTCCATATTTTTTTAAGCAACAACAAAACTAAAAGGAAACTATTTTATACAATTACTGAAAAAACGTTTGATGAAAAATCAGTTACAACTGCTGTGGACTTGAAAGTTCTCAGGTTTTTGTCATTAATGTGTTTGGAATATATCGGAACCTGTCGAAGACTCAAAAGTTCTTTCAATGTGGCCACATTCTTGCAAGGAATGAAGAAAAACCACCCTGTGGTGGGCTGGGGATGTGGCTCAGTTGGCAGAATGCCTGCACATAAACCAGGCATAGTGGGGCACCCCTATATTTGAGCACTGGGGAGAGGATGGCAAGAGGGGCAAGCATTGAAGGTCATTCTCAGCTACACAGTGAGCTTCGGGCTAGCCTGGGTAAGGAGGACTTGCAAACCTGTGGTAGAAAGAGAGGGGGGAGGAAGAGAAGGAGGGAGGGATGAAGGAAAGGAAACTACGTTGCGGGTACACTCTGCCTTGAGGCATCATTTTGGCACCTGAGAACCGACCATGTCTGAATCCCTTTTGATGTTCTAGTCTGTGTGGTCTGTTGCATGCTTCTGGACAAGTAAAATGGACACCAGAAGCAGTATTACTGAGTGTGGAGAGAAGAACTCAGAGTTTTTTTTTTTTAACATAATGTTTAGAAATAAGCATCTGAGAAGTGTGGAAACATGCTGTCCTGATTTACTCAGCCCCATGCTTAAATGCTGGCATTAGCACTACCCGCTGAATGTGGAAAGTTGTCTAAAAATGAGTCACCTGGCACCAAAATCCACTTATGCACAGACTCCCCCCTATCCCCACCTCCGACAGTCCTTATCATAGCATCAACAAAACAGCTCTGCTAGCTTGTAAATTCTGTGCAGTCTAGGAGAACAAGGGTTCCCCCAAGTGGTGTGTGGTTATTCATCGTCTAGTACAAGGCACCAGTTTCCTGGAACTGATGTGGGATTCTATATGCTCTGAATACCATTGGTTAATAAAGAAACTGTCTTAGGCCTGTGATAGGGTACAGTAGAGCTTAGGAGGGGGGCTGGGAAACTAAACTGAATGCTGGAAGAAAGGAAGCAGAGTTAGGGAGAAGCCATGGAGCCACTGCTGGAGACAGACATAGTGGAACCTTGCCTGGTGCCACGAGTTTCATGGTAAAATATAAAATAATGAAGCTGGGTTAATTCTAGATGCAAGAGCTAGCTAGCAATATGCTTAAGTAATTGCCAAGCAGTGATTTAATTAATGCAGCTTCTGTGTGGTTATTTCGGGAGTCTGGGCAGCTGGGAAAGAAACAAGCAGCCTCCTTACTACTTGGAACCTCAGTGGCACCCTTGCATTTCAACGGTGTGACTTAGGTTGCATGACGGACAAGTGGGTATTCATTCTGAATGTATGTGTACAGGCTGCACCTGACTCCTTTGAGTGGGTATCTTTCCAGGTCATTCTCAGCAATCATTTTGACATACGTGCAATTGCTCGTTCATTCATTTAATTATTTATTGTGTGTAAACACGTGAGTGGAGTTCACAGTTGCTGGAGTTACTTCTCTCCTACTACCGTGTGGGGCTCATGTTTTAACTACTGAGCTATCTTTCCAGCCCTCATACTCAGTATCTTTTGACAGCTGGTGACTTGACCAATTAGAAATATTATTGATCAATGTGATCTTCTAGCTGAAAACATGCTAATTCACCCCAGTAAACAATCAAAAGTCTCTTTGTTCATTTCTGGTGGTTCATTTCTTTTGTAGTTGGCTTACACTACCAATGTGATTTCCCGTGGCTTAGACTGAATTATAGTGTTAACAGCTATGAATATATCTCATATTAAGTAGCAGGGTAATAAGAAGGTGGGGAGGCCCAGGAACATAGCTCAGCTTGGAAGAGTGTTTACTTCACATGCATGAAGCCCTGAGTTCTATCCCTAGCACTGCATAAACTGGGCTTGATGACACACATCTATAATGCTGGCACTTGGGAGATGGTGGCCGGAAGATCTAGGGTTCCAGGATGATTTTGGCTAGCTTTATAGAGAGTCTGGGAGAAACCTGGACTATATGAGACGCTATCAGAAAAAAAAAAAGGAAAAGAAAAATATAAAACAGGAAAAAAACGCATTTGTATGTACATAAATTTTTTCATGTGAAAGTAAGGAGGAAGTACTTAGGACGCAGATGATCCTGGTTTCTGAAATGGATCGTGTGGTTATACTTATGAGGAGAGCATGTGTAGTTTCCAAGTTTATATGTATATTTTATGTGTTATTTATTTATTTGGGTTTTTTTTTTTTTTTTTCGAGACAGGATTTCTCTGTAGCTTTGGAGCCTGTCCTGGAACTAGCTCTTGTAGATCGTGCTGGTCTCTAACTCACAGAGATCCGCCTGCCTCTGCCTCCCAAGTGCTGGGATTAAAGGCGTGCGCCACCACCGCCCGGCTTATGTGTAATTTAAATATAATATTTTAAAAACTATTTTTTCTCAAAGATTCATTTTATGGTTTTATTTCTCTGCCTGTGTATGTGTCTATGCATGTGCCTGCATGTGCCCAAGGAGGCCGTGTGGGGATATTTTGTTTGTGCTCTGACAAAGAAAGCTTGTCTGGAGAGTGCAGAGGTAACCGCTAGTTAGCCTAGTTAGCTTTAGAGGCCAGGCAGTGTGGCACACACCTTTAATCCCAGGGAGGAGGAAACAGGAAATCATATGGCTAGGTGGAGAGAGGAAGTGATAAGGCAGGAGCTCGGCCCCTTTATGGCTAAGAAGTTGACAAGGTAAGAGGTAGCTGCGGTTTACTCCTTTGTCTCTATTCTTTCAGCATTTACCCTGATATCTGACTCCGGGTTTTATTAAGACCAAATAGAATTTGCACTTCAAGGCCAGAAAGGGTGTCAGATATGCTGGTGATGGAATTACAGGTGTTTGTGAGACGCCTGGTGTGGGTACTGATAACTGAATTGGGGTCTTCTGAAAAAGCAGCAAGTGCTTCTAATCACCTAGCACCTATAAAATCTTTTTTAATTGTAGAGATCTGTTAGTATTACCTGGGGGTCAGCTGCGCACACTTGCTACAGGGATGGGCCCTGTCTCAGAAAACCCAAATGTTCATAGAAAATAAATTGAATTTAAAAAGTGTCACATATAAGTACCACATGCTAACCTATTGCGCCACTGGAGCCGGGCGTTGGTGGCACACGCCTTTAATCCCAGCACTCGGGAGGCAGAGGCAGGTGGATCTCTGTGCGTTCGAGGCCAGCCTGGTCTACAAGAGCTAGTTCCAGGACAGGAATTAAAAAGCTATGGAGAAACCCTGTCTCAAAAATTCAAAAAAAATAAAGTGTCACATGCATATTGATGGCAGCTGTGGAAAATAATGTCTGATCACACTGGGGAAGGAAGAAAAATAAGAGCTAGATAGTGTTCAGGACCTGTAGGGTTAATTTCTACATATTGAAACTGTGGTATAAAAATATCTCTTATTGCTGCATGGTGGTGGCACTTGTGAGTTCAAGGCCAGCCTGGTCTAAAAAGCAAGTTCCAGGACAGCCAAGACTATATAGAGAAACTCTGACTTGAACAACAACAACACACCCTTACATTCTAAGAAACTGGGACTTCTGTTGTATTTCACAGCTAGGGTTAATAATACAACATGAGGTCACTTAATACATAAGACTGCTATCTTACTGTATACTTGGGCTCTTTGTTTAACCCGCTTTTAAGAGAACAATGTAACAGTCAACCTCACTGGCCTTGGATTTCCCATGTAATCAATTTTTACAACTCAAGATAATGCATAACTATAATCCTAAATTATGTACTCTTCCATACTCCCAACCCAGGACAATATGTGTGTATCATTTGCTCAGAGCAGTAAAAATAGAGGTTGAAAGTAATCTTATAAAATTAATACCCACCATAAATGTTTAATATAACATTTGGATATGGGTTGATAAACAATTATGTTTGTAATACTGTTTGTCATCTGGGTCAGTTGGATTCAGTGAATTAATCTTTTGAAAAACACTGCTAAAGATTTCTGTAGAGTCTCCTATTCCTTCCCCATGAGGTAAGTTCTGTGCTGTTCAATAAAGAGAGAGCAAAGTCCTTTGTTAGGGACACACACAAAGACACAGACCTACAAGGACAAATACAGACCCAGGGACAGATTCACAAGACAGCCTCCAGGTAGGCATAGATTCAGACTCACGCAACAGACAGGACAGAGGGTGGAAGGCACTGAGAGCATGGAGCAGAGAATGAAATCTGGGCTTTTCTTGATTAAACAACTACAAAGGGAAACACTTCTCTCTCTCTCTCTCTCTCTCTCTCTCTCTCTCTCTCTCTCTCTCTCCTGGTTTTGTTTATTTGTTTGAGCTGAGTAGCCCTGCCTTTCTTGGTACTTACTCTCTAGACCAGGCTGGCCTTGAACTGAAAGAGATCTGCCTCCCACTATGATTAAAGGCACTGCTTTGATGGAGGAAGGTCATTGGTTAATTATAATAAAGAAGCTGCTTGGACCTCATAGGTTAAAACACAGGTGGGAGGAGTAAACAGAACAGAATGCTGGGAGGAAGAGGAAGTGAGCTCAGCCGCTATGCTTCCCCTCTCTGGGCCAGACACAGTGCAGCTCCGACCCAGGATGGTCGTAGGCTAGAATCTTCCCGGTAAGCGCACCTTGGGGTGCTACACACATTATTAGAAATGGGCTAGTCCAGGTGCGAGAGTTAGCCCAGAAGAGGCTAGATATAATGGGCCAAGCACTGTTTAAAAGAATACAGTTTGTGTGTTGTTATTTTGGGTAAAGCTAGCTGGTGGCAGGAGCTGGGTGGCGGAATGCAACTCGCAGCTCCCACAACACTGCTTGGCTTCTTTCTTTACTTAATTTGACATGACAGCATTGTTGATGACTCAGATTTATTTACTAGTATGTTTAATCCATATACCAACACCAATAATAATGGTTTTGATAAAGTAACTTTATGACATGAAATGTTGAATTGGATAAGTTTTCTTTTTAAGATTTATTTAGTTTTATTTTGTGTGTATGGGTGTATGTGTTTTAGATTATTTATAGAGAGACAGAGGCTTGGTCTGACTATAGGCAGGATCATGTTTATTCACAGCAAGGGGACACTTCTGTCACCCATGTGCAAAGATAAACAAAATGCCGACAGAAGAAGATGAGATGTGGCTCCTTATAGGGGTGGAAATGACTACTACACTATAGTTTCTCTTTTCTGGAACTGGAACTGTTTGATCTGGCTGCAAGAGGAGCTGGGAAATGTAGTCTTTCATCAGGAAACTATCAATTTTGATCACATATATGTTATGCACACGCGTGTAGGTGCCTGTGGATACCAGAAGAGGGTATCAGATCACCTGGAGGAACTGGAGTTACAGATGGCAGTGAGCGGCCACTTTAGTGCTAGGAATTGAATTCAGGACCTCTAGACGCACAGCCCGTACTCTTAACCATGAAGTCATCACTCCAGCCCCTGCAAATGTGTCTTAAAAAGCCTTACACCAGGTGGCTAAGGGTTAGGACATAGTTAGGGAACAAGGTTCCAGAAGTCTACAGTTTGCTTTTTTTTTTTTTTTTTTTTTTTGAGACAGGATTTCTCTGTAGCTTTTTTGGTTCCTGTCCTGGAACTAGCTCTTGTAGACCAGGCTGGCCTCGAACTCACAGAGATCTGCCTGCCTCTGCCTCCCGAGTGCTGGGATTAAAGGCGTGTGCCACTACCGCCCGGCCATTTTGCTTTTTTTTTTTTTAAAGTGGTTGTGCAACAGTGGAGATGCAGGATAAGTAGGAGAGACAGCTTTTGAATTTAACCTTTTACAATCACTGGCAATATGAACATGGAGATCTCTGACCCTCTGTCTCTTCCTTTGTGAGACTGTGTTCAGGATGAAAGGAGATAATTGAGATGAAAGTGGCACCAATCCAGGCACAAAGTCTTGTACCTGGAAATTCGAAAACCTGTTACTTAAGGGGCTTTGATATAAATGAGTGAATAAAGAGCATTGCAGCTCAGAGGCTTGAGAAACACAAGGCTAGAGTGTGTTTACGTTGAATTAGGAGCGGCGGGGCTGAGTCCCCGGCACCCGGCCGCCCGCATGGCTAGCTTATGCCCCGAAATAATTACACAGAAACTGTATTCTTTCAAACACTGCCTGGCCCGGCTAGTTCCAGTTTCTTATTGGTTAGCTCTTACATATTGTTCTAACCCATTTCCAATATTCTGTGTAGCCCACGAGCTGGCTTACCAGGGAGGAGCTTAACCTGTGTCTGTCTGGAGTGGGAGAACCATGGCGACTCCTCACTCAGCTTCTTTCTCCCAGCATCCTGTTCTGCTTTCTCCGCCTACCTAAGGGTTGGCCTATCAAATGGGCCTAGGCAGTTTCTTTATTAGTAAGAAATCACTCCCACATCATGTTTAGTTCAGATCCTTTACATTTCACAAGGCACAGTGGTGCACACCTATGAGGAACACTTGGGTACTCTTCCATGGAACCTGAGTTCAGTTCCTAGAACTCACACCAGGAGGCGTCCAACCTCCTGGAACTCTCACTCCATAGGCTCCAATACCATCTTCTGGCCTCTGAGGGTACCTGAATTTATACACACACACACACACACACACACACACACACACACACAGATAATTAAAAATAATCTTTTCTTTAGCATGGTCTTGTCTGTTTATTGACAAGGCCATCATGTAGTCCAGGCTGGTTTCCAACTCGTTATGTAGCTGAGGATGACACTCTTGATCTTGCTGCCTCCACCTCCTGAGTGTAAGGGTTGCGTCACCATACCTATTTTATATGGATGTTGGACATCAAACCCAAGACCTCTGTTGTACTAGGCAAGTACTGAGCTGTACTCTAGTCTCTCTCTCTCTCTCTCTCTCTCTCTCTCTCCCTCTCTCCTTTTTGACACAGTAGCCCAATCTGGGCTCAAACTCATGATTCTTTTGCCTCAGTTTTCTGAGTGCTGGGATTACAGGCAGGGACCACATCTCACTGGTATGGGGGTGGTGGTGGTAGCTGTTGTTTGAGATAGGGTCTTGTTATATTGTTACATTCTCTTCAGGCTCAGTTTTTTATCTCAGTGGTAGCACACTTGCCTGGCTTGTGTAAGGTTCAGGGATGATGACGGACAGCTTCCCCAGTTACTCTGCTACTCCTAAGAACCCCACTATCCCCCAGCTGTTGCCTTTTTACCCTGCCAAACCTGTAAAGAGTTACTCAATTGTCTTAAAAATCCAGCTGATATTTCCAGTTATGTGAGATTCTAGAAAAGACGAAGCTATGGATACCATACAAGGACCAGGGATGGGAAGGGAGAAAGAAGATAAGCATAGTGGGTTTTCAGTAAAGTGTGACTAAAATAGTTTTACAGTGGTGGGCACATGATGTTAAATAGCTGTCCACACCCACAGTGATGTGTAACACTGAGACACTCCTAATATTAATTAAGGCCTCTAAATGGGACTAGTCTGTACATGTTTGTTCATGGGTTTAAGAAAATAACTCTGAGGATGGCATTAGCAGTGAACAAGGATGAGCTTGTGTCCAATGTCCAATTTAATTGAATAAAAACCAAAACTAAATTGTCACATGCATAGGGAGACCCTGACTCAAACAAAACAGAACAAAAAAGAAAGAAAAACCCAAGGCAAAACAAATACCAAGAAATCAAAGCAAGATGCCAAATTCCTGTACCAGATGGTATGAACTTTGGGTATAAAGTATCGAGACTCTAAGCAATGTTCAAACAGGAGCAGGAATGACTACACTCTCACATAAAATCTTCAGAGATCCCCCATATAAAATGTTTATTAGGGCCAGTGATGTGGCTCAGCAGGTAAAGGCACTTGCTGTCAAAGCTGACTCACACCTCAAGACCCACATAGTGGAAGAGGAGAACCCACTCAAGTTATTCTCTGAGCTGCATCTGTGTGTGTATGAGCATCCAGGCACACACACACACACACACACATACACAGGTAAATAGAAATGAAAAAAAAATGCATATTAAAGCATTGACTTTTGACATTGGCTGTGGGAAGGATTAAACAATGTAATGTCTTTCCTTTTCAACTTCTTCCTTCTTCTTTTTTTTTTTTTTGGTTTGAGACAGGGTTTCTCTGTAGCTTTGGAGCCTGTAACTCGCTCTGTAAACCAACCAGGCTGGCCTTGAACTCACAGAGATCTGCCTGTCTCTGCCTCCCGAGTGCTGGGATTAAGGATATGTACCACCACCGCCTGGCCTCAACTTCTTCCCTCTGACTCAGAATCTTGAGTAGCCTAGACTGTCTCAAACTCTCTTTGTTGCTGGGGATGGCTTTGATCTCCCAGTCCTGCTACTGCCACATCCTGAAATGCTAGGGTCAGAGGCATGTACCACTACATGTGACATGACAACTCTTTAGTACAAGTGTCTGTATATAATAAGTCTGTGGGTACTATGATCTTCACCTCCTTCTTCCTTTCACAACCCCTGATCTTTCCTTTTCATTCTTCTCATTCTTCCTATGTGGAAAATTGGTGTGGGAAGTCCTTCTGTATATGTGTTGCTTTTATTGGTTAATGAATAAAGAAGCTTGCTTGGCCTGTGATAGGGCAGAGTAAAGCTAGGCAGGGAAAAACTAAACTGAATGCTGGGAGAAGGAAGGCGGAGTTGTGAGACATCATGTAACTGCCAGAAGGAAAAGACCCGAGCTGCCTGCTGGAACCTTGACCATAGGCTATGAGCCCTGTGGCAAAATATAAAATAATGGAAATGGGTTAATTCTAGATGTAAGAGCTAGCTAACAATACACGTAAGTGATTGGCCAACCAGTGACTTAAACAATATAGTTTCTGTGTGATTATTTTGGGTCTGGGCAGCTGGGAATGAATAAGTGACCTCCTGCTACAGAAAATGATGTTTTCAGTTGATAGGCAAACAGAGCTTTTAAAAGCATATTAAAATTTTATTACATTCTCTTTAATTGTGTGTGTGTGTTTGTGTGTGTGTGTGTGTGTGTGTACAGGCTACCATATGGATGTGGTCATCAGAGAACCATTAACAGGGGTTGGTTCTCTCTCTCCACCATATAGGTTTATAAGCTCAGATCATTACATACCTGCTGAACCATCTTGGCAACCTTTGAAAGCATTTTTATTGGTATACACTAATTATACAGAATGGGAGAGTTCATAATGATGTTTTCATAAACATACAAAATGTATTTCAACCCTATTCACTTCTGTGGTAGTTTGACTGTAATTGGTCCCCATAATCTCAAAGAAAGAGGCGCTGTTAGGAGATGGGGCTTTGGAGGAAGTATGTCACTATGGGGGTGGTCTTTGAGGTTTTCTGAGCTCACGATACCACTGAGTGACTTCCTGTTCTTGCAAGTCAAGAAATAGCCAGCACTACATCTGCCTGCAGTCCGCCATACTCTCTACTATGATGATAATGTCTGGACCTCTGAAACTGTACGCAAGCCACTCCAATGAAATGTTTTCCTTATAAGAGTTGTTGTGAAACCTGTTGGAAACTGTGAACCCCCCATGTCCTGAATTTCTGGTAAACAACTTGTAATGCTTGCAGCTGCTCTTAGCACCCTCAGGAGTTCCTGATGGCAGGGGAGTGATTTCTGGTGGGTTTGGCTGGGGCGTGGCTATCAGTTAAGGATTTCTATGTAAAAGGCTCTGGTACACAATAAAGGGGACATTCTTGGGGTATTCCTGTTTCAAGGATGACCCATATCTCTGTCTGTGTGTCTTTGTATGTTTCAATATCCAGCCCCTTGCCCAGTTCACGAACCGTATGGTAGCACATAGAGCGCAGACGGGTATGGTGCAAGCTACAGAAACCCTAACTAAGACAGCTCCCTTTACCTTTTCTTGCCCTTCCCACTCTTTGTCTTCTCAACTGGTCCCCCTTAACATGGGCTTTTTTATTTTAAAAAATTTATTAGTTTGTGTGTATGTATATCCATACTACATGTGGGAGGGCAGATAGCAATATGTGGGAGTACTCTAGGTTCCAGAATTGAACTCTGTTGGGTGGCAGCTACTTTACTTTCTGAGCCATCTTTCTGCCTCAAACAAAACAAACAAACAAACAGAAAACTTATCTTTAAGTCCATTGCCAGCCATTGTTGGAAGATCTTATCAATAGGCAACCACATTAGGGAGGGAAGGCAGGTGAGAGAGCAGTCACCGTAGGCAGATACTCCGGGTTTGAAGAGTATTTTCTGGAGTGAGCACTTACATAGGTACTGTGTGGGACCAGGGTTTCTAAGATTGTTTTCACGGTGTTGGCTGTGTTAGTTACTTTTCTGGTTGCTGTGGTAAAGGACCTTAACAACAAACAGCAAACTTAATGAAGGGATGGTTTACTTTGGTTCACAGTTCCACGGCACAGTCCATCATGGAGGGACGAGCTTGAGGGAAGATGGTGACATTGGATTGGCAGTCAGGAGGCAGAGGCAGATGAGCAGTGCTCCCCTTTCTCTTCTTTACTGGTCCAGAAGTTAGAGCAGGTCTTCCCACTTTAGTTAACTCACTCTGGATAATCCCTCATAGGCAAGTCCCCAAACTTGTCTTTTAGGTAATTTGAGATCCTGTCAAGTTGACAGTCAATATTTACTATCACAAATGCATATTGTCTGTTTGAAATAATGAGCACATTTACTAGGATAAATGCTAAGCCAGATCTCCATCTTTTAAAGAGTCAACAGTGAAATCCCAGGGTGATAATGTATCTCTCCTGGTAGCATCAGTGGGAAGGGTGATGCTGCGGAAATCCTTTCAGGATAGACTCCATGGAAGGCATCAGGTTACATATCAGCAGGACCTGACATTTCCGCAGCGCTACGTAGTAACCTCTGACCTGGGAACACGGGAAAAGACTGAGCTTAAACCCCAAATACTTGAGAAAAACACCTAAAAGTACATGGCAGAACAAGTTCTCCGTCAGATACTGAGTTAAGCAGAGAGAAAGATACAGGCTTAGCTGAGGCCTGAGGGCTTCTGTGACTGTGGGGGTTTTGAGCTCACCACAGCAGCAGAGGCTTTAGGAATGGCTGTAAGTTTCTATGAGCTAAAACTTTCTCCGTTCTGCTGGACCATTAGTGTGCTGAGCATTTTACCTAAGAGTCTCATCATGACCACTACGCTGTCAGGTGAGTACCGTGACTCACCTGTACAGCAAGCCTCAGGTGCTCTCCATGACCTCTCCAGGCCTGGGCTCTCTACTGCGACTGAGGTTGCACTTTCAAAGTGGCCTCTCACAGTGCCCAGCCTCAGCGGCCCTCCATGACTTTCCCGGTCTTTAAATCCAGCACCACCTGGGAAACTTAGACATTACCAAGGTCAACTGCCAGTGCCAGTGTGAGGTACAGCCTCGGCCCCTTCTGGACACAGCTTCTGTGTGCTGAGCCTGAGGAAGTGCTTTCCAATAGATCTCACCTCAGTGATGCTGACCTCTTAGCTGAACTGCATGCACCTACAGCAAGTGAGTGAGGAGCTGGCATTTCCCCCCTTCTGTCTTTCTTTAATTTGTTTGTTTTAGTAATGGTCTTACTGTATAATCCTGTTGCTACTGGACCAGGTTGGCTTTAAACAGAGGTGCCCCTCCTACCTCCAGAGTGCTTGGATTATGCTATTGTACCTAGAATGTTTTTTTGTTTGTTTGTTTTAAGAGGCCTCATGGAGCCCAAACTGGCCTCAAAATTACAGTGTATTCAAGACTAGCCTTGAATTCCTAACCTTTCTGCCTCCACCTTCTAAGTGCTGAGACAGCAGGCATATACAATGCTCAGTAAGGACCAGATTTTGAATCCAATACCTCCTTACCTATACTGGCTCTCTAGTTCACCAGTTTTAATATATTTTGCCTTCTACTGTAGTTAGTTTAGACATTGAAAGATTTATGGCAGCATGACCCTGGCAGGTCCCCCTGCTGGTGTGGGGAACCGCAGGGGGTGGGAGAGAGACAGATATGCTGCCTTGCAGAGAGAGCTTGGGTATAGAGTTTATTTACTGGGTATTGGAAAGGGTATAAGGTTAAGTGGGTTATGGAGGTAAGGGAAAGAGAGAGGAAAGAAGGAGAAAGGGGGAAGGGAGAGGCAGAAGTTGCCTCTTCAGAAGAAGGCTGGACAGAGAAAGAGGAAGAGAGGAGGTGTGAGCTTGCCTCAGCAGGAAGGGGGAGATTGGCGAGTGAGTGGAGCTTGTCTCTTAAAGGGAGAGGGTGTTAATCTTGGGTCCCTGCCCTAGCCACGCCCACTCCCATAACCTCTGACCTGCCCATCGCCATCTTGGGACCCTCTCTCTCTCTCTCTCTCTCTCTCTCTCTCTCTCTCTCTCTTTCTGCTTCCTTGGCGTGAGCACGCGTTTTCTCTGTCTCTCTCTTCTTTTATCACTCCTCTCTCCTTTTATCTCTTTTCTCTGTCTTTCTTTCTCCCCCTTACTTAATAAATACTTATGGCTATTTCCTGTGTTTACGTGTCTGTTACCTGCCGCCACCGTGGGCCAAGGAAGCGTGCCCTCCTGTAGCCGCCCTCATGGCGGGCTCCCTCCGCCAGCCCGCCCGGGGACCGTTTGTAGCCGCTCTCCAATCGTTTTTTAAGAATAACAGAGGGTACCTAGGTGACAGGGAAGGCCAGCAGAATTATAACAGACATGTATTTACCTTTCCTGTTTTTTTAAGGTCATTTTTTAAGAGAGAGAGAGAAGAGAGAGAGTGTGTGTTCACATGAGCACGTGTCCAAATGCCTGCCATGTGTATAGCTGCCTGTGGAGGCTGGAAGAGGAGAGAATGTCAGATGCTCTGGAACTTATCAGTTATAAGCAGTGAAGCACCCAGTGTGGGTGCTGAGGACCAGGCACAGGTCCTCTGGAAGAGCAGCAGGCATTGTCAAACTGCTGGGCCATCTCTCCAGTCCCATGTCCTACTTTCCCAAAGAAATCAGAATATTCATGAACACAGTAACATGTCTAATTTGCCTTTTAGATGTTCTGAGTATTCGGTCCTTGGAGGCTCTCCCACTCTTGGACGGTCTTTACTTTTCTTTAATAAATCTTCTGTTCAAAAATAATCAAACAAACAAGAAGATAGATAGACGAATAAATAAATAAACAAATATTTTCTTGCCAAAATCTGGTGGTACAGGCCTGTCACCCTAAATCCTTGGAAGGTTCAGGTGGAGGACCACTGTCCCAGCCCTGCCTAGGCCCACTAACCCTGAGCTCTGTCTCCAACCTCTGTATCTTTTATTGAAGAATCATTCCTTTTTACTGTACCCCTATAGTACCCGAATCCCAATTTCCACTCATCATCCTATTCACTAGGTGGCTTTCTTACCTCTGTGACCAAACACCAGACAGGAACTGAAGAAACAAGAGTAAAGTCATTTTAAATCCAGGCCCAATCTTTGTGAGAGTTTAATATAGCAGGCACCCCACTCCAGGTACCCCACCCCACATACCTGTAAATTTAGAGAAAAGCCACAATTGTCCCAAAAACTGCCTGCTGACTGCCCAGAGACCTGAGGACAGCCTATCAGAAGTTAAACAAACAAGCTTTTTTTTTTCAGTTACCCAGTAGTTTTGTGGAAAGTTACAAAAATTCCCTTTTGACTTAGAGCCAACTATCCCAAGGCATGTAACTCCTTGCTTGCAGTTTTTCCCTTTAAAGACCACCTGCACTATGAGCTAGGGGCCTTTCTCCCTCATCCACTGTGTCAGTGTGTGGGACAAAGCCCCTGGTTGTAAGCCTGTGAAACAGTAAAGAAACCGTGTGTGATTGCATCTGAAAGTCGGCTCTGCGGTGGTCTTGTTGAGGGCGGGGGGTGTCTCACAACTAAGGCATAACATTTTGGGGGCTTGTCCGGGATTTCTAGATGCCCCCTCCCACCGTGACCCCTGAACTCCTGACCCTGAAGGTTTCAGAAAGACTGGTGAGTTCCCATTTGTATCTGTCAATTATCTGTCTTGCTTTTCATTTACTTTCAGTTTTCCTTTCACATTTCTGACTGCTTTGAAGATGTGGAATCCTCTGAAAATTCGTTTTTTCTGTGGGGTTTTTGTTAGTTAGTTTGTTTGTTTTCTGAAACAGCCCAGGCAGCCTAGGCAGACATGCTGAAACACTTGCAGGAGGCTTCAGGCGCTACACTCCCTAGGACCTGGAGACACCAGAGACAGAAATATCCTTGACTTTCACTTTTATGAACCAGGCAGCTCCAGATATAAAGAAAATGCACCAAAAACTAGATAGGCTAGGGGAGAAAAATATCAGAGATATAATGATGGTGGCAGAGAGGGTTTTTAACACTAGGGAAAGTGCAGAGGAAAAAAAACTCAAAAAGGAAAAAAAGACAAGGAAAGAGCCTCACTCGAGTGTTAGAGGCATAGTAGGAATGCCACCATGGGGTGCTGGCTAAGATTTTGGCCACATCAAGAGAGATAGATGGCCCACGCCAAGAAATATGACATGCAACTTCTGGCAATAGAGAAGGCAGAAACAAAGATCAGAAAAACCCAAGATTACCAGGGAGGAATCAGTGTGCATACTGCAAGGAGGAAGGGCACTGGGCAAGAGAATGTCCAAAGAAGCAGCAAAAGACCAAAGTCCTGCAGTTAGATGTGGACAGTTGGGGTTCAGCCCCCCTCCTTGAACCCAGGGTAACCCTAAAGGTGAAGGGGAAGAAAACTGACTTGTGGCAGACACCAGAGCAGAAAACTCAGTGTTGTTAAAACCAATGGAGCCTCTATCTAAATAAAAAGACCTGGGTACAGGAACCATGAAACCAAATCCTACTCATCAACTATCCAAAGAATGGTGGACTTAAGAATGGGATGGGTAACCTATTCTTTCCTGATGATACTGGAATGTTCATATTCCCTTTTGGGCCAAGACTTGCTGGCAAAGATTAAAGCACAAATGCATTTCTCTAGTGATGGGGCGAAGCTACTTTACCACAATGGGGCTCCAGACAAAATTTTGATCACCAGCACCTTGACTGAAGAATACAGGCTCCACCAGAAACCTGTGGCACCTGATCCCTCCATGCAGGACTGGCTTCAAAAGTTTCCCTTAGCATGGGCAAAGAGGGGAGGCATGCAATTGGCATCCCACTTGCTCCCTGTCTATGTAGAGACCAAGTCAAGGGCAGATTCTGTAAACGTCCATCAATATCTCATGCCATTCAAAGCAAGGAAAGGAATCACTCCACATATAAGGCAACTGCTGGAACTTAGAGTCCTGAGACCCATGCAGTTAGCCTGGAACAGCCCCTGCTGCCAGTAAAACAGCCTCATTCCAATGATTACCGGTCAGTGCAGGACCTGAGAGAGGCAAACAAGAGGGTAGTGGATATCCGTCCCACAGTGCCAAATCCTTACATCTTGCTCAGCACGCTGCCTCCTGACTGGCAGTGGTACATGGTCCTGGACTTAAAGGATGCATTCTTCAGTCTGTCTCTAGCCCCCAGTAGTCAGCCCTATTTTGCCTTTGAACGGCAAGACCCAGAGATCAGAATTAGTGACCAATTAACTTTGGACCAGGCTGCCACAAGGATTCAAAAACTCCCCCACCATCTTTGATGAGGCTCTACATGTGGACTTTGGTGAGTACCAAACCCAAAACCCATACATAAGACAATTACAGTAAGTCGATGACCTGTTAGTTGCTACTGCCAACCGGAAAATGTGTCTGAAAGGGATGGAGAACCTACTGCAGACCCTTGGAAGCCTTGTATACAGGGCTTCTGCAAAGAAGGCCCAGATCTGCAAACAACAGATAATGTGCCTGGGATATGTCCTTGAAGGAGGCCAGAGATAGTTTTCAGATGCCCACAAGGAAACTGTGCTGAAGATTCCCATCCCTTCTTCCACTAAGCAGGTGAAGGAATTCCTGGGTACCACCAGGTTCTGCCGCCTCTAGATTCCAGGGTTTGCTAAACTAGCCAAGCCCCTATATAAGGCCACAAAGCGGGGGATGACAAGATTTTATCTGGACAGAGGACAGACAAAAGGCATTTGACACCCTCAAGCAGAGGCTTCTAGAACCCTCCCCTTCCCCCGCCCGCACTGGGTTGTCGGACATAACTAAGCCCTTCTACCCGTTTGTGGATGATCATAGGGAAATAGCTAAGGACATACTCACACAGACTCCAGGGCCATGGAAAAGGCTGGTATCTATCCAAGAAATTAGACCCTGTAGTCACAGACTGCCTCCCATTCAGGGCTTGTGAATGATAATTATGGCTAAAGTGCAGGAGGAACTTACAAAAAGAAAGAGAAAATGGGAAACCAAACTGCTTGTAGTTTTTCCCTTTAAAGACCCCCTGCATTTTGAGCTAGGGGCCTCTCTCCATCATCTGTTGTATCAGTGTGTGGGACAAAGTCCATGCTTGCAAGCCTGGTTGTCTTAGTTAATGTCTGGTGGATCATGAAACGAGACTGGGGAAGGCTGCCTCTCAACTGACACCCTGTTTTCCAACTTTTTCAGTCCTGGACCTCTGCCCACAGCATGGAACCAAGGCAAGCCTTCTTCTTCAGCTAAGAGAAACACCATCAACGATGTGCTCAGAGTTGTGTCTCCAAGCCCACTGGGTTGGTGAGGATCAATCATCAAGCCCCTTTTTATTTTTTATTTTGGGGGGGGGGCTTGTTTGTAACAGCAGTTAATAGGCTCAAACCTCTTATGATCCAGCCAAGCCATTTCCAATACAAGACTTAGACTCCTTAGGATAGAATGTTTGTTAAAACATTAGGATATGTTCCTTGCTTAATATTGTTTGTACTGGTTGTAAGTCTAATTTTATACTTGATATCTGTTCCTAGTGTACACAGTTTTGCGTTAGGTTTGGAACTCTCTTATTTAAACAAAAGGAGGAGGTACTGCAAGAACTCCTTTGGCCAATAACTTTTAAGATATCAGCCCACTTGGGTATGGTCTCTTATACTCTAAATGCAGCTGTAAAGCTTGTACTTGCTCCCTTGCTTCTGGTTCTTGCTTCTGGCTGCTAGATTTGGTTTGTGTTCCCTGTTAGTGCAGAGGACTGTGATCTAGGAGAGTGATCTATGAGTCTCCCCCTAAATAAATAACCTTTTATTATACATAAAAAAGTGGGGGATGTGCTGTGGGACAATGGTCTTTTACCCTGTCATTTATATTGTATAGTTTTAATAAAACACTAATTGGCCAGAAACCAGGAAGGCAGGACCAGGCAGAAAGTAGAGGCAGGGCAATAAGAACAGGGGAATTCTGGGAAGAGGAAAGACTCAATATGCAGCTGTCATCCAGATGAAGAGGAAGCAAGATGAGAATGCCTCCCTAATAAAGGTACCAAGTCATGTGGCTAACACATTATGGGCTAATTTAAGATGTAATAATGAGTTAATAAGAAGCCTGAGCTAATAGGCCAACCAGTTTATGATTAATGTACACCTCTGTGTTTTTCTTTAGGACTAAACAGCTGTGGGACCAGGTGGGACAGAAACCTCTGTCAACATCATGGATTCCTGACAGTTAACTCATAAGTGTCTTCAGTCCTGAGGGGTCTGTAGATCTGTGATCTCTGGACCATAAGTTTTATTGTACCCAGCCCGTCTTTCATGAAAATTTCACTAGCTGGTTGAGAATGCAAGGCCCAAAAATCAGTAACAAAAGCAGAATTACCTGGGGTCCCAATAGAGTGGAGAAGAGAGTGGTCAACCAAGGGGAGCTATTAAACCAGGTTTGGTTCCATGGGGAATGGGGGTTATGCACAGAGGAGGAAGAAGGGACATTGGCAGCTAGCAGTAGAAACAAAATCAATGGGGTTCATTCAACTTGATTGCCACAGTGAAGATGCAGTTTTAGTGGATTGGAGGGATTTTTA
The DNA here is from genome assembly GCF_014885135.2 of Alexandromys fortis. Taxonomy (NCBI): domain Eukaryota; kingdom Metazoa; phylum Chordata; class Mammalia; order Rodentia; family Cricetidae; genus Alexandromys; species Alexandromys fortis. The sequence continues at coordinate 458,351 of NW_026068113.1, forward strand.
GAAGCTCCCCAAGTCCACATGTCTCCTTTGTTGGTCTCTGAGATGGTGAATGGATGGGCTGGGCGGGTGTGGGAGTAGTGGACCCAGATAGTGATGATGTCTACTTTGAGGGCCATTGACATGATCATCAGAACAATGAATGGACCCTTCCATCTCAGCTCCAAGATCTTGTGCTGATGTCTGTGCATGAGGACCCAGTTGCCTGGCTGGAATCTGTGGAGATTAAGTGGAGAGATTGTTTCATATATGGCCCTCAACTGGGACCAGACCTGCTGGTGGGTTAACTGCAGCTGAAAGACCTGGATAAATCTAGATCCCTTTAGCAGAAAAAATAGAGTAAAAAAAATCTAAGCAGGGAGAGAAGAACCAGAAATCTAGATTAATTGGTTCAATGACTCTGTTTCAGGAACTAGCTGAAGATAAAGTTAGATTATAATCTTGAGAAACAGGGAGTTACCCCCTTGTGATTATCACTGGTATTTTCGGAATTTTCAATGGTCACTAGTATTTTCAGAATTTTCCAATGACGCCCTCCCTACCCCCTTTGGATTACTGGGTTGTGGTTTCTTCCCTTAAATACCCCTTCTCCCAGCTACTCGATGTCAAATTCCTCCGCTGCGTAGGATATGAGTCTCAGCCCCAGCGCTGTTACCTGTCAATAAACCTCGTGTAATTGCAGCAAGGATGGCCTCGTGAGTTCCTGGGGGGGGGGGGTCATGCTATCCCGAGACTTGAGTGAGAGTCTCCCCACACCAGCAGTCTTTCACAACCTGCAGAGAGAGTTCAGCATATCCTGGTCATCCAGGGTGGAGATCAGGTCAGTCTGGAGGCTTGCTATCATGGGAGAGGTGAAGGGAGTGAGGCCCATCTAATATGGAGAGTTGCTCACCCTAAGCAGGACAAAGAAGGGGAGAGTCAATCAGTCCATGCCAGTCTCCAGAGCTAATTTATTTAAGGTCTCTTTTAGGGTTCTATTCATCCTTTTTACCTGCCCTGAGCTCTGAGGTCTATAAGCACAATGAAGTCCAATTGGTCTCCAGTGCAGTGGCTGTTCCCTGGCTTATCTGTGATATGAAGGCTGGGCTAGTATCAGACCCAATCATGGCCAGGAAGCCATAGCTGGGCAGGATTTCTTCAATTAATTTCTTTGCTACCAATTAATTTCTTTGCTACCACATTGGCCGCCCACCTGGATAAGGTGTCTATTAATACTAACAAGTACTTATATCCAATTTTTCCAGGTTTTATTTCAGTAATATCCACTTCCCAATATGTACCCGGTCGAGTCCCCCTGTGTCTAGCAGCAGGATTAAAGGGGGGCAGTATGGCATTGGTCAATTGGCAGGCATGACACTGGGACACAATTTGTTTAATAGCTCAATTGTCATTCTGAATTTTAACTTTGTCCTGATGCAATAGGTCCTTCATTCTGCCTGTCCCCAAATGTGAGGACTGGTGAATTGTTTTGAATGTATCTTGTCCTAGCTTCCTTGGCAGGATGACCCACCCATCGGCTGTTTTCCACCAGTTTTCTAGGGGTTGAGCCATAGGTAAGGTATGGATCTGTGCCAGATCTTCAGGCAGGTGGTTGGGGATCTGGGGTAAATTCCTTGTTTCCGGGTCTCTTAACACTGGTGTAACTCTGGGGACATTGCTATGCCTTTGGCAGTCCTATCAGCTAGGCTATTTCCCTTCTGCACGGGTCCTGAGTCTCTCTGATGTCCAGGGCCAATTTTGAGGGTTCCCAAAGGGCCTGCAGGAGATCTAGGATCTCCTGTTTATTCTTGATTGTTCCTTTGTTGGATCCTAGCGTCCAATCACCAAGGAGGAGGAGTCGCCCCAAGAGACCATCTCTCATATCACATCTGATGTAAAAGCATGAGGATTTTATTAATTCTGTCATGACAAGGTCTTCCAGCAGTTGGGAGGCTAGAAGACCTTGAATGTCTGGTACAGGCTATTTTTAAAGGGAAAAACCACAGAACGAAGGAGTGTCTGGGGGTTGTTTAACTATTATGATTGGCTTATTCAAAAAGGCTATTACCAATAATTGGCTGGAGAGTGGTTGCCAGATCAGATGAGGTAAAGGGAAACTTCTGAGGGTCACTTTGCCCCTTCCCTGGGACTAAGTAAAAACATCAGTAACTGAGTCAACACCTAAGGGTTAATTGCCCCTATTCAGGGAGATGGAAAGTTCCCAACATCTCAGTATGTGCATGCATAGCTGTTATGTCCTTGGTTCCCAGGGGAGGTGGGGAAGTACTGAGAGTTGTCAGAAATGGCTTCAGAACTGTCTTAAAGTTTACACCTTCAGCTGTTAGGAGGCCTCTCTTCTTATAGATTACTCCATGAATATGAGCAGTGGCAAAGGCATACCTGCTGTCTGTGTAGATGTTTAACCTCTTTTCTTTTCCCAGTCTTAGGGCTCTAGTGATAGCTATCAACTCTGCCTTTTGTGCAGATGTTCCTGTTGGTAGGGGTTCTGCACCTGACAGCGGGGTATTCTTCAGTGTTGGGGGCCAGCCTCAACAAAAACACCCTCTTCCAGAGTGGAGGCATAGGGATTTAGATATATAGTAAAGAATACGAAGACACAAATGAAAATAATAAGACGCAGAAACATATAGGATAGTATTGGAAGGGAATTTTTCAGCAAGTAGAGTACTGAAAATTTACCCATGTTTAATATTCACCTGGTTAATAAACCCCTGACCCCAAAATGTTGGAGTAAAACAAACGACTGGATTAACATACAAATGGAAAGTCATGGGCTACATTCATTGCTCTTGCCCTAGACTCACGCCCTAGACCAAACACTCTGTAGGCAAACCACTCCCTGGGTGGAATCCCAAGTTATTTTCACAAAGGGAACTGGAACTTAGTTGGAGCCTTCGACTTTTGGGTAGGAACCAACTACTTCCTTATTTCAGGAGCACCTGTGGACAATAGCCTTGAAAGAGCAGAACTCTGATTTACAACTAGGTGGGACCTTTGTTTGAGTCAGAAGCACAATAACCTTGAATGAACTAAAAAGTCCCAAACTCTCTGACCTTTGGCCTCTTGGGGTCTCCACACTTCAGGTCTGGTCTAATGCAATGTGCTTGTGCCAGAATTCCAGAACAATCATGCAACGAAGCCTTGAGGTCAGCGTCAGGTAGCGACCTGGCTGGGTTGAGAGTAGTTGGGATTTGGAACATAATCCAGGCTGGGAATTTGCCTCTTTCTGTCTCCCAAGTTCTGGATTTAAAGATGTCTTCATCCTTGCCTCACTACTATTATTTACTGTTTGCTGGTTTGGTTTTGCTAGGATTCAAATTCAGGGCCTGCATATGCTGGGCACATGTTCTATTCTCTAGCTACGATTTTAATGGTTGCATCTCTTGAGGCTTAGAGACTCTTGCTTAGGGGAGTGAGGCAGAATCCTAAATCCTGATACAATGTTTTCAGTCTCATTTGAGAACAATTCAACATTCAGGAAGCAGAGGCAGGAGGATTGTGAGTTTGAGGGCAGCTTGGGATGGCTATGTAGTAACACATTAAGGTCAATATGGTGGTGTACACCTGTAATCCCAGCCACTGAGAGGTAGAGGCAAAAGAAATGTCACAAATTGAGGCCAGCCTTGCCTACATAGTGAGTTCCAGGCCAGTCTGGGCTACCTAGCGACATCCCCATCTTAAACAACAACAGCAGAAGTAAAATGAAACCTGGGGGTACAGATCTGTAATCTTAGCATTTAGGAGGTGGAAGCATGCGGGCCAGGAGTTCATGCTCATTCTCTGCTACATAGCTAGCTTGAGGCAAGATTAGGCTTCATGAGACTGCCTCAAAAAAAAAAAAAATAAAATAAATCAGTTAACTTAAAATGAATAAAGTAGGTATATATGCATGTACATGCAGCTATGTACCTACATATATGTGAATACCCACAATGCATGTTTAAATGTATGAAAAAATTATACAGAGAATTGTGGGACCACAGGGAAGCTATCTGCCTCCTGAAGGGCTTGGCTTTACACCTGAGAAGCATGTCAATGAGACAGGGCATGGACTTAGATGCACAAGGCCTGGGCCCAATCTCCAGCATGAAAAAGAAAAAAGAAAGAAAGAAAGAAAGAAAGAAAGAAAGAAAGAAAGAAAAAAAGAAAGAAAGAAGAGAGAGAGGGAGAGAGAGAGAGAGAGAGAGAGAGAGAGAGAGAGAGAGAGAGAGAGAGAAAGAAAGAGGTGATAGATGTAAGAGTGATAAGAGTATACTGATTCGTGCCTACAATCCTGGCACTAGGGAGGCTGAGATAGGTGACTGCAAGTGTGGGGCCAGCCTGGGCTACCAAGATCCTGCCTCAATAAAACTCACATGCCAAAAGCCCTCTCACTGAAGTCTATTTCCCTGAAACTCTGTAACTTCTCCAAGCAACCATTAAAATAACAATGAATTATTTTTCTAAAAGCTGAAAGGCCTATCCCAAAGCTTGTGTTCCACAACATATTCTTGGCCCCAGTGCAACCTGCAGACCTGAAGTTATGAATAATTTCTTCTGTAGACTCCCTGGCTGGCTTTTCCTGGCACACTTGCCGATGCCTTGTCAATGCCAAGGGTATTTTGTACGGGCTTCTCTGTGCTGAAAGCTTCCAGCCAGGCCTTGAACTTCACCTGGCAGCGTAGGGAAATCTCCCTGAGCAACAACAGGCCTTGCAGTGGTCCTTCCTGGCCTTACCCCATCTGAGGACTGGATGGGGGGGCAAGGGAGGGAAGATGAGGGGGTGGCAGAAGGGAGTGGAGGGGGAACTGTGGTTGGTATGTAAAATGAAAAGTAATTTTTTAAATAAAATACTATTTTAAAAAGTCCTTCCTGCCTTTTGCAGCCTACAGAAGCCACTGCAGTGCATCACATGACCATTAGGTGGTGCTAAACACAGTGGTGCAGGCTGGAGACTCAGGAAGACAGTTCTGGGTTACACCTTCATCCTTAGAGAGCACCTATCTGGGAACTACTGGCGGCATCTCTTCATGAGCTGGGCCCCAATACACACACAACTCACTTCTCTTGGCCCGTCACTTATGATAGGTTGCTTTGTGTTGAATAAAATCAAACTAACCCAGGTGTGGAGGTGAACTTCTGTAATTGCCACACTAGGGAGGTGGAGGCAGGAGGATCAAATCATTCACAGAGAAATAGCAAGGTGAGTTTGAGGCCAGCCTCGGCTACATGAGATCCTGCCCCATACACGAAAACAAATGAAACCCAAAATACAGCAAATCAGACTGAGCCAGCGGTGGTGGTGCACGCCTTTGATAGCACCGCTGGAGAGAGTGAGGTAGGATGATCTTAAGTTCCTGGCTAGCCTGGTCAAAACAATCAGTTCCAGACGAACCAGGGTTACACAACATGACCCTGTCACAACAATAAAAGAACGAATCAAAGCAATAGCCAAAGAGTTGGTCCACTGTTTAGCACCCCACATTACAGAGGGCAGGGCCCCTAATACAGAATTCTTTGTCCTTAAATGCCCATTGTGGAGAGACTGAGAGACTGAGCATTTCTATTGCTGTGATGAAACACCATGACCAAAAGAAACTCGGAGAGGAAAGGGTTTACTTCATTCACAGCGTTGCAATCACCATTCAGGGAAGTAAAGGCAGGAACATAGAGACTGAAGCTGATGCAGGGGCCGTGGAGGAGTGCTGCTTCCTGGCTTGCTCCCCATGGCTCACTAAGTCTGTTTGTAAACAGGACCATCTGCCAAGAGGTGGCACCACCCCCAGTGAGCTGGGCCCTCTTACATCAAGACCACCCCACAGCCTTGCCAACAGGCCAATCTTATGGAGGCATTTTCTTAATTAGATCCTCTCTTCCCAGATATGTCTAGGTTTGTGTCAAATTAACAAAAATCAACCAGCATACTGGTCTTGACATTTCATCGGAAAACACACCTAAACTGCCATTCAGAATTGCCCAGGGTGGCTCCCCAGGGACTGTGAATATAGGCTTTTTCTTAGAAGTGGGTTGTGCTGCTTGCTCATTTTCTAAGAGGCTGGTTAGGAGGACACAGAAAAGGGAAATGCCCCCACTAAGCAGTGGGGCCTCCGTGAGAACAGTACCACCAGTGAGCAGCGCTCTTTACAGGCAAGGCACTGGGCTGAGGCTGTCCTCCAGTGAAAGCACCCACAGAACATTCCAGAAGCTCTGGGTTTGATCTCCAGCTCTGAGATAGAAGAAGACCAAAGAGCACAGTTGACTTTGCCATCAGTCCTGAGAGTTTCTAGCTGCTACTTAGGCTCAGCGAGGTAAAGCATTTAGTGGTGATCAGGAGCAGTAGAATGGCAAGCACACTTGTGTAATACTGGAGTATATGCGTTTATACTCAGAACCACCAGGAAGTAGCATAGACAGTGATGTAGAGAAGATTCTGCCCCGTCCCTCTGTGTCACATCTTCTTTTCCTTTTCTTGTGTGTGTGTGTGAGAGAGAGAGAGAGAGAGAGAGAGAGAGAGATTCAGAACAACTTCAAGTCTGGCTTTATCAAGGTGCTGTAAAGACAACAACTGCAAAAATCAAAGATCCCTGAACCCTCTTATCTTCTATAAAGTGACCCCTCAAGGGTTCATAGTTATGGTGATGACTTAACTCCAGCATTTTGTGCCATTAGCTGTTTATCCACATAAGGGCTCGATATTACATAATATTAATATCTAAAGTGCAAGCGGCCCTTGCTGAGGTGTCTAAGCGAAGCTTGAGCTAGCATCTTTGGGATGGCTGTCTAGTGACTTTGGGGAATCTGACTTGTCTTTGTCCCAAACAGTCTTTAGGTTGTAAGTACACACCACTGTGCCCAGCTTTAGGTATTATTGCTAACAAGCACAGCCCAGTTTTTAAAAATGAAAAAGTAATGTTTATTTACTTATTTATTTATGTGTGGGCAAGGAACATTGCCATAGTGTGTATGTGGGGGTCAGAGGTCAACTCTTTCAGGAGCTGATTCTCTCCCTCTACAATGTGGATCCAGGCTTGCATTACTGGGTAGCAAGTACTTGCTGAACCATGTCATTGACCCAGGATGAGAACTTTTAGATTTAAGGCAAGACTTTTCTTTCCGAGCAACAAGCCCCTTTGAGGCCTACAGAATCCTCTTTCCACACTGACACTGCATCAAGGATGTTTCCTACCTCTTCATTCTCACGTGAGTCTTCCCCTTCCTCCCCTCCCCTCCCCCCTCTTCCGCTCAGGCTTCTCTTTCTCCTTGAGACAGAGGATCTTTTCATAGCCCAGGCTGGCCTTGAATTTGTGGTGCTTCTCCTGATTCAGCTATGGAATAATCCTTCTGTACACTGTGTGAATATATGTCTCTATAATTGGTTTAATAAACAAGCTGTCTGGCCAGTACTTGAACAGGATGAAGTTAAGCAGGAAAGCCAAACTGCAAAGGATGGGTTGAGGGAGGGTGGAGTCAGAGTCACCAGCCAGATACAGAGGGAGCAGAAGATGATTGTGCAGGTGTTGAAAGAAGGTACACCACATGGCAGAGTATAGAGAAGAAATATGGGTTAATTTAAAATGTAAGAGCTAGCTAGTAACAAACCTGAGCTACTGGCCTGCATTTGTAATTAATATAAGCCTCAGCTGGGTGGTGGTGGTGCATACCTTTAATCCCAGCACTCGGGAGGCAGAGGCAGGTGGGTCTTTGTGAGTTCTAGGCCAGCCTGGTCTACAGAGTGAGTTTCAGGGCAGGTTCCAAAGCTACAAAGAGAAACCCTGTCTGGAAACACACACACACACACACACACACGCACGCACACGCACACACGCACACACACACACCTCAGTGCTCAGTGTGTTTATTTGAGAGTGGCTGCGGGACAGGAAAACACTGCCTACACCCTAGTGCAATGTCAGATGGTTTTTCTTACAGAATGGATGACTAGCTAGCTCATGCTTCAGGATGATGAGGAACCTGCCTTCTGGGAGCAGACTATCTTCCCTGGTTCTTCCCCTTCTTCTGAGTGGGAGCTAATGATCTCCCTTACAGCGTCCGAAAGTCAGCTAGATATTTGGTCTAGGTCACTCTGGGGCTGAGTGACCGACTTGGTCCAGTGCAGAAATGCTCTGAGTTTACATGGTGTCACTGCAGACGTCACTAGGCTGATAATCACACTAACCAGAACCTATGCAGTGCCTCTCACCCATTTCAGCTCTGGTCTAGGCTAAAATCCCTCAGAAAGATCCAAAAGGAATAAAATGCAGGTCTGAGAAGTGAGATTTCAAGACCCCCACCTGACTGACTTATTCATTCAAAATAGCTTTTCTTTGTATTTGTTTGCTTTTTAAATTTGTGTGTGTTCAGGTCTGTATACCAGGGCTTTGTGCATGTTTGTGTGTCCGTGTGGGCTGTGTGTGGAGGGCAGAGATTGACACTGGTTATCCTTCTCAGCTGCTCATTGTGGTGTTTGTATATGTTTGTGTCTGTCTGTATACATGTATGTATGTATTTATATTTATTGTTTTTGAGACAGGGGCTTTCTATGTAGCCCTATCCCGGAACTCGTTGTGTAGACCAGGCTGACTTTGTACTCATTTGCTTTGGATGGCACCGTCCCTGGACAGACGGGTCTGGACTGTCTAAGAAAACTAACTTGAAGGGACACTGTCTCCCTTGAGCTTGTGCCTCTGGCAGGCCTTGCCCTTCTCTATTCCCTCTACCTTGCTAACAACTGTTGGATCACATTCCTAAAGCTAACCCCCAATGCCTATTCCCTTATTCGGCCACTTCTTCCTCCTGAGGCTGACTACCAAAGTCCCGCAATCAAAATCCCTCTTCGGCTCACCTAATTAACATGCTCAATTAAAATGAAACACCTCATCCTAACACGGGCTTTTCCCTTTACCTTTATAACTGCCATTTTCCTATGGACCACGTCTGTGTCCCCTCTATCCTTAGGCTGTCCCTTGTTCCTATGGGACAAACACTCTTCCTCCCCTTCCCTTTTCCCCGTTACCCTCATCTCCTATCTCCTTCACCCGCAGCATCCTAGCCCGTTCTCACACAGACTTCCTACTTTCCTCCTCTTAAAAATGACACCTGCAGGCAGACCACCAGCACAGGCCCAGGCGGGGCGGCAGACCACCGGCTCAGGCGGCAGCAGATATCGGGGACCGGCGCACAACACTGAGAGCAGATCGCCCCACTACAATTAAAGCAAAGAGGTAGGCCTTTGGTTGGCGAGGTCCCTGGCAAACAGGGAGCCTGGTCCTGTTCCTGAAGACCCTTCTGAGGGGCGAGAGGGAACTTGGCCCCTGACAGGAGCCAGGAAACAGAGCGACAGCATTTTGTAAGAGGAGCCCCTGGCCAACAGGGAAACCTGATCCGCTTTTAAAAGACCCATTAGATAGCTTCGATAGGAGGAGATGGCAAGGCGCCAAGGCAAGAATTCACCCAATAATCCGAAAAACAACATGAAAACACCAGAACCCAATGATCTTACAACAGATGGACTTGAACACCCTAATACTGAAGAAGTGGAAAAAATTGACTTTATGAAAGCAATAGAGTCCGTTAAACAACATGTGAAAAATGCCCTTATAGAAATGGATGAGAAGTATAACCAAAAGTTTGAAGAAATGAGTAAATACGTACACGATACCCTGGGAAACCAAGAAAAAATGATCAAACAGGTAATGGAAACAGTTCAAGAATTGAAAACTGAAAGGAAAGCAAGGAAGAAAACACAAACTGAGCACCAGCTGGATATGGAAATTCCAGGTCAACGAGCAGAGCCTACAGAAACAAGCATAATCAATAGAATACAAGAAATAGAAGAAAGAATCTCAGATTCTGAGGACACCATAGAGAAAATAA
>NW_026068113.1:470732-491920 GCF_014885135.2 Alexandromys fortis
CCTGATACCAAAACCACACAAAGACCCAACCAAGAAAGAGAATTACAGGCCTATCTCACTCATGAATATTGACGGAAAAATTCTCAATAAAATACTGGCAAACCGAATTCAAGAACACATTAGAAAAATTATCCATTATGATCAAGTAGGCTTGATCCCAGTGATGCAGGGCTGGTTCAACATACGAAAATCTATCAATGTAATCCACCATATAAATAAACTGAAAGAAAAAAAACCGATATGATCATTTCATTAGATGCTGAAAAAGCATTCGACAAAATTCAACACCCCTTTATGATAAAGGTATTGGAGAGACTAGGGATACAAGGGTCATACCTAAGTATAATAAAAGCTATTTACAGCAAGCCGACAGCTAACATTAAATTAAATGGAGAAAAACTCAAAGCCATCCCACTAAAATAAGGAACAAGATAAGGATGTCCACTCTCTCCATAGCTCTTCAATATAGTGCTTGAAGTTCTAGCAATAGCAATAAGACAACATAAAAGGTTCAAGGGGATTCGTATTGGAAAGGAAGAAGTTAAGCTTTCGTTATTTGCAGATGATATGATAGTATACATAAGCGACCCCAAAAACTCTACCAAAGAACTCCTACAGCTGATAAACACCTTTAGTAATGTGGCAGGATACAAGATCAACTCGAAAAAATCAGTTGCCTTCCTATACACTAAGGATAAAGAAACAGAGAGGGAAATCAGAGAAGCATCACCTTTCACGATAGCCACAAAGAGCATAAAATATCTTGGGGTAACCCTGACCAAGGAAGTGAAAGATCTATTTGACAAGAACTTTAAGTCTTTGAAGAAAGAAATAGAAGAGGACACCAGAAAATGGAAGGATCTCCCTTGCTCTTGGATTGGGAGGATCAACATAGTAAAAATGGCAATTCTACCAAAAGCAATCTATAGATTCAATGCAATCCCCATCAAAATCCCATCAAAATTCTTCACAGATCTGGAGAAGACAATAATCAACTTTATATGGAAAAACAAAAAACCCAGGATAGCCAAAACAATCTTATACAATAAAGGAACGTCTGGAGGCATTACCATCCCTGACTTCAAACTCTATTACAGAGCTACAGTATTGAAAACAGCTTGGTATTGGCATAAAAACAGAGAAGTCGACCAATGGAATCGAATAGAAGACCCTGACTTTAACCCACAAACATATGAACACCTGATTTTCGATAAAGGAGCTAAAAGTATACAATGGAAAAAAGAGAGCATCTTCAACAAATTGTGCTGGCAAAACTGGATGTCAATCTGTAGAAGAATGAAAATAGACCCATATCTATCACCATGCACAAAACTCAAGTCCAAGTGGGTGAAAGACCTCAATATCAGTCCAAACACACTGAACCTGATTGAAGAGAAAGTGGGAAGTACTCTACAACACGTGGGCACAGGAGACCACTTCCTACGTATAACCCCAGCAGCACAGACAGTAAGGGCCTCATCGAATAAATGGGACCTCCTGAGACTGAGAAGCTTCTGTAAAGCAAAGGACACTGTCGCTAAGACAGAAAGGCAACCCACTGACTGGGAGAAGATCTTCACCAACCCCACAACTGACAAAGGTCTGATCTCCAAAATATATAAAGAACTCAAGAAACTAGACCGTAAAAGGCTAATCAACCCAATTATAAAATGGGGCACTGAGTTGAACAGAGATCTCTCAACAGAAGAAGTTCAAATGGCCAAAAGACACCTAAGGTCATGCTCAACTTCCTTAGCGATCAGGGAAATGCAAATCAAGACAACTTTAAGATACCATCTTACACCTGTCAGAATGGCGAAAATCAAAAACACCAATGATAGCCTTTGCTGGAGAGGTTGTGGAGAAAGGGGTACACTCATCCATTGCTGGTGGGAATGCAAACTTGTGCAACCACTCTGGAAAGCAGTGTGGAGGTTTCTCAGGAAATTTGGGATCAACCTACCCATGGACCCAGCAATACCACTCTTGGGAATATACCCAAGAGAGGCCTTATCACACAACAAAAGTATATGCTCTACTATGTTTATAGCAGCATTGTTTGTAATAGCCAGAACCTGGAAACAACCTAGATGCCCTTCAATTGAAGAATGGATGAAGAAAGTATGGAATATATACATATTAGAGTACTACTCAGCAGTAAAAAACAAGGACTTCTTGAAGTTTGCAGGCAAATGGATGGAAATAGAAAACACCATCCTGAGTGAGGTAAGCCAGACCCAAAAAGAGGAACATGGGATGTTCTCACTCATATTTGGTTTCTAGCCATAAATAAAGGACATTGAACCTATAATTCGGGTTCTTAGAGAAGCTAAATAAGAAGGAGAACCCAAAGAAAATCATATAGGCATCCTCCTGAATATTAAACTTCATCAGGCGATGAAAGGAGACAGAGACAGAGACCCACATTGGAGCACCGGACTGAAATCTCAAGGTCCAAATCAGGAGCAGAAGGAGAGAGAGCACAAGCAAGGAACTCAGGACCGCGAGGGGTGCACCCATACACTGAGACAATGGGGATGTTCTATCAGGAACTCACCAAGGCCAGCTGGCCTGGGTCTGAAAAAGCCTGGGTCAAAACTGGTCTCGCTGAACATAGCGGACAAGGAGGACTACTGAGACCTCAAGAACAATGGCAACGGGTTTTTGATTCTACTGGACCTATTGGTTTCGTGGGAGCCTAGGCAGTTTCGTGGATGCTCACCTTACTAGACCTGGATGGAGGTGGGTGGTCCTTGGACTTCCCACAGGGCAGGGAACCCTGATTGCTCTTTGGGCTGGCGAGGGAGGGGTACTTGATTGGGGGAGGGGGAGGGAAAGGGGAGGCAGCGGTGGGGAAGAGACAGAAATCTTAAATATATAAATAAATAAAAATGACTCCTGCAAGGTCATTTGCTGCTGCTTTCTGCCAGAGTCAGGCCATTTGCTGGTTCAGTTCCTGCTTCCAGGTTCCTCCCTCATGTTACTGCATTGGTTGCTTACTTGAATGAAGGACTTTGTAAGCTAAAGGAAACACTCTCTTCCCCAGGTTGGTTTTGGCGTGTTTTAGTGAAACAATGGAACACAAGCTAGGTCAAGCAAGCACTGTAGCACTGAACCACATACCCAGCGCCCACTTTCTCCACAGCTGCCTCAATCATCAGGGATTTCTCTAGACTCAAGGTCGCAGAACTTTATTATTCTTACATAATGGCCACAGAGTCCTGTCTTTAGCCAGCCACAATCCTGTGACCTTGGGAATTCCAGTCTTTACCTCTAACCTGCTTGCGTGTTGCGTCTCTGAGCACGTGACCCTAAATTCCCTTTCAATAGGCAGCAATGAGGATGCGGTTAGAGATGCAGCTTCCTGCAGCTACCTGCAACATTCCGAATAATTCATTTCTGAGGCCTCCACTCAGATGAAGCCAGGATATTTTTGCTGCAGAAACTTCAGCATGGGATAGAAGCTAGGAGATAGATATTCAGCACGTGGGCAAGAGAGAGAGGTGCATAGGAAAACTGTAAGGTACACCTACATGTGCGTGTGTAACAGATCCCTAGACCTTAGCATGACTGATGCCATGTTAGAGGCACCATTCTGAACATAAAACCCAGCATGCCGGCCCCCTGCCAAAACAGGAACAAAGACCCAATCCATCAAACATGTAGTCCACAGTTTCAGGAACGTCCCTAAATCTATGAAACTCGCCTTTTGGCTTCTGTAGATCTGCTTCTTGCCGACTGAAGTGTGACAACCAGGATGTGAGTTTTGTGTATAAAAGACAAAGGGCTCTGAGGCTCAGAGCTGCATGACTTGAGCAAGTGTCCGTGGAGCCGCAGCTGCAATAAAGATTTTCTTTTCAGCTTTCTGAGCGTCTGTATGGTGGTCTCTGCTGGGCTTACTCGCAGCAAGTGTGGACTTATGAAAGGAAAGTTGAAGTTTGGTGTCATGGCACGTGCCTATAATCTAGCACTTGAATCACCTTCGACTACCTCCAATTTGACATCATCCTGAACTAGGTAAGATGCTGTTTCAAAACACCAAAACAAAAACAAAATCTAAAGGTAATATATTGGTAACTTCAAAAAAGTGGTATTAAAATGGTTTAAATTATTTGTTCATTTATGTATTTTTATGTAGCCCTGACTGGTTTCTGTAACTCACTGTAGATGAGTTGAATTTGCTTTAGTCCACCCGTCTCTGCCTCCTGAGTGCTGAGAGAACAGCACAGTGGCCCGTCCCATTTAATGTTCTGTTGTCATCATTTTTATCGTGAAGATAAAGTAGAACTTATGAATTTTTTCATGTAGCCCAGGCTTCCTTCATAGTTCAGTCTGTAGCCAAGGACGACCTTGAATTTCTGATCTTCCTGTCTCCACTTCAGAAGTGTTGACGTTGCAAGCGTTTGCTGCCATGCCTTGGTTGGGGTCAGACTCAGAGCTGAGTGAAAGCTAATCTGATAAGCAATACTTCAGCTCTATTCTCTGTATGTATATACGTGTGGCTACATATTCATGTGTGTGCATGTGTGCATGCATGTGCGTGTGTGTGTGTGTGTGCCCACGCACATGTAGAGGCCAGAGCCGATGGTGGAGTATCTTCCTCAGTTGCTCTCCATCTTTCTTCTGAGACAAGGGCTGCCACTGAACCACAGCTCACTTATTTGGCTAGACTACTACCCAAGGACCCCTGTTTTCCACCTCCGCAGTTCTAGGGTTGCAGACATATGCTGCAACACCTGACTTTTATTCGGGTGCTGGGATCTGAACTCAGGTCCTCATGCTTGCACAGAAAGTACTTATCAACTGGGCCATCTTCCCAGACCGTGTGTGTGTGTGTGTGTGTGTGTGTGTGTGTGTGTGTGTGTGTGTATAATGCTAGATTCTCCAGTTAAGGAGTATTTTTTCCATTGACTAACAGTTGTAGAAGTGGAAAGAATTACAGTAAATGTAGATGAGAGATGTTCCTCATTTTAAAATTAGCTTGGAGCCCAGTGTGGTACACGCCTGTAGGCCAAGTTTCTGGGAATGAAGAGAATCAGAAGTTCAAGGCTGCTCTTGGCTACAGAGTAAGTTTTCAGGTAACTTGAGCTAGATTAGACCCTGCAACAACAACAACAACAAATTTTAGCTTGAGCTAGGGGTACAGATAGGAGGTAGACCCCTTGTCTACAAGCATAGAGCTTTGGGCTTGATCTCCAGCACCTCAATATAGATGAATAAGAATAAGACTGGGTCAATTATTCTATATAGTTCCCAGAAGGGAGGCTACAGGAAAGCCAACACACAAGTGCTTAAGTCATAATGATAATGGACTGGACCTCTGAAACTGTAAGTGAGCCTCCTCAATAAAATGTTTTCCTTGCAAGAGTTGCCATGGTCATGGTGTCTCTTCCCAGCAATAAAGCCCTAACTAAGACAACCAGCTTCCAAAACTCTTTCCATTCTCCCATCCTGTCATAGATTTTTTTAGGGCTGAAATTTCAGTGCCTAGGCAGCTTACAAATCACAGAAACATATCTCCTAACAGTTCTGGAGGTAAGAAACCTCGACCCAAAACATTCCATCTTTTAGGGTACAGAGGAAGGGAATTATTCAATCCATAAAGGCCTCCTACAGGCAGTTCCCCATAGGTCTGCTCCAGTGATCTTTAAAACAAGCAAATTCTTTTCGTATTTCTTTTTCTGATTTATGCACAGGAGCCGTGGTGTGCATGTGAGGATCAGAGAACTATGTGCTGTAGCCATTTCCTTCCTGCTGCTGTGTGGGGTCCTGGGGATGGAACTCGGGGTGTCAGGTTTGGCAGTACTAGTCCTTATCCACTCCCAGGAAACTGTTAAAACTATGAATTGAGCTCTGGCAAGAAGGCTCAGCTTGTATTGGGCACCGTAGATGGATTTTAATTTGGGTTGCCAGCTCACAAAAAATGACACAGAGACTTATTATTAATCGTGAAAGCTTAGTCTATTGTTTACGCTTGTCCCATTAGTTCTTATAACTTAAATGAACCCATACTTTAAGATCTACATTCTTTTACGTGACTCAGTTACCTTTACTTTGTATTGTATACATCCTGCTTCCTCCTTGTCTGGCTGGCGACTCCGCCTTTCTTCTACCCAGAGCTCTCTCTGGCCTGAAGTCCCTGCTAAAACTCCTGCCTAGCTATTGGCCATTTAGCTTTTTATTAAACCAATCACAGGGACATATCATCACACAGTGTAAAGGAATATTTCACAGCAGACCACTAGCCTTCAAGACCTGAATTTAAACTCTAGAACTCACATGTTGGAAGACGAGAACCACTGCCTGCAAACTGTCCTCTGACCTCCACATGTGTGCATCAATGTACTCCTCACTTACCAAACACATGCACCCACACAGTCACTCTCCTGCAGTTACAGAGGTGCCTCAGCAGTTAAGAGCACTTGCAGCTCTTGTAGAGGACCCACAGGGAGGTCAACAACTGTCTATCTGTAAGTCCAGTTCCAGCAGGTCCAGTCTCCTCTTCTGGTTTTCTCAGGCGCCACATACATGTACAAAGACACACATGCAGGCAAAACATGTATGTATAAAATAAAAACAATTAAATCATCAGTTACCCTCCTGACTTCCTGTCTTGTATAATAAAATCTAAAGTCATTCCCTTTCTCCCCATCTTTCCCATATCCCCCATTGAAAAGCTGAAAATAGCATCTTCTTTCATACAATACCCTGCCGTCATGCCCACCTCCTTCTGGTCCCCGAATTCTCTATCCACTTCTCTCCCCCACTGCTGGCTGTACCAGCGCTCTGTACTGTCTGGAGAATAACCTACAGCAGCAGCACTCTTGGTTTTAAACGAATGAGTTAATCAAGTATATAGCAAGCAAAAGTAAAGGAATTAATAGCAAGTAGCAACTAGGTAGGCAGATTCCATCAAACTTATAGGCTCACACCACCCAGCAGAGATAACGGGAGTAGCTGATTGGGAGCACTAACACAGGTCAGAGGCTTGTCAACATGAAGCAGAAATCAGTTGGGGAAGTTGAGGCAGTCAGCTGGAGTTTCCTTTTCTTAAAGACTACGTTTTAAATTAAAATATAATTGTATCATTTCCCCTTCTCTTTCTCCCCAGCTTTCCCATATCCCCCATTTAAAAGTTGAGAATAGCATCTTCTTTCAGACAATACACCACAACTGGTTTCCCCGCCTTCACTTCTCCCGCCAGCTGGAGTGTCTAGTTGAGCTAACTTCTAGCTTTCTGTTCCCGCTGCAGCCGTCTTTAGGTCAGGGTCTAGGCGTTGTTCATTCTACTGGAAATGGCTTCCTTCCTGGCTGTTATCAGCTCACGGTGTTTTCACTCGCGTGGTCTTGCTCTTCTCTTCTCTCCTTACCATCCCACCCCAGGCAAGGGCCCTAGAGGACGCTGTGAGACACACATACCCGGTTCTGGAATGGGGTTGGAGGGCGGTGCTTTCAGAGCCAGGAGCTCAGTGAGTTAAAGTACAGGGTGGATGACAGCCAGCCACACTTCTCTCGATGTCCAGACCACGTCACTGTCCTTCCCCATTCAGAGTCTTTGCTCTTTTTCTTTTCCTGGAATGTGCTTCCACCAAAGACCAGCCTGGTTCTCTTTCTCACTTCCCTCAGCTTTCCACTCAGGGTCACCTGATCTAGAAGACAAGTGAGTGGGCTCCAGTTTCCTCTCATCAGTTTTGTGAGCAGTGTGAAGAATCACATGGCGTTTTCTCATTTGTTAGCTCTTCTCCTCCACTGGACTGTAAGCTCCAGGAGGGCAGTGATTTTGCTGTTACTGTTGTTTTGTCGTGCTAGAAATGAGCCCTATGTCTTGCACACGCTGGAAAAGAATTTTATCATTGATCTAGACTCCCAGCTCAGGGACTTTTTTTCCAATTTCATAATTCCTGCATTCTTCATATATATATTCTTCATATACAGGTATACACACACACTCACATATATATACATGCATATACATACAGATAGAAACACACACACATATTTTAGACAAGATCTCAGGCATCTTAGGCTGGCCTCAAACTCTATACTGCACTCTGGGATGACCTTGTACTTCTGATCCCTTTGTCTTGACCTCTCAAGTGCTGTGCCACTATGCACACTGAATTCAGCCAGGGATGGATGGAACCCAGGACTTGGTGAGTGCTAGGCAAGTGCTCTACCAATTGAGCTACACCCCCAAGCCCTTGTGTACATATTTTCTTTTCTTTTTTGGCTTTTTGAGACAGGGTTTCTCCATGTTGTTTTGGAGCCTGTCCTGGAACTAGCACTTGTAGACCAGACCGGCCTTGAACTCAGAGAGCTGTTCCCCCCCCCCCCATTAAAGGTGTGTGCCACCGCGCCTGGCTTGTGCACATATTTTCATAGTGTATAGTGTAATTAAATCACTTTTCAAGGGTAACACACCAATAAAAACATTACTCTTCACTCTTTACATTTACCAACCAAAGACAAGAGGCAGGAATTTTGTTGCTTTTGCAGAGTTGAGGGTGGATCCCAAGGTTTTGGACAGGTGTGGCAAGTGCCCAGTTTCTGAATTTCATGTATTTCTGGTGACAGTGTTCTGCTAGGTTCACTATGTAGTCCAGGGTGGTCTTGAGTTCACCAAACAAGACTGCACCTACAATCCTCCTGCCTCACACTCCAGAGTGCTGGGTTTACAAGTGTGCACCCCACACCAAATCATTCAGAGCTTCAGTCTAGTCCTCTGACAGGGTCTTGCGGAGCTCATACTGGCCTTGAACTCTTAACCTTCCTCAATCTCCCAAACGTCAGCACACCTGGCCTAGTTTGGGCACTTTATTCAGCCCACGGGTGGCTGGAACCCCATACTTCATACCTGTTCAGGCAAGCAGCCTACCAACTGAGTTACATCACCAATCCAAATTCTGATTTTTTTCAAATTCTGTGTTTAATTCCTCAGAGTATTAACATTTTATTTCAGAGTACATTGCCAATGAACAATTATAGAAAAACCCAGGATCAACTTTTTCTTTTTAGATTTATTATTATGTATCTCTGTGTGGTGGTATATGCATGCAGGAACCTGTGAGGTGAGAAAGCACTGGATCAGGGTTCCCTAGAGCCAAAGTTACAGGCTGTTGAGGGCAACAGATGTGGGTGCTGGGTTCTGAACTCAGGTCCTTTGAAAGAACGGCATGTACTCTTACCTCCACCCCTCAGTCATTCCCCGTAACCTCGCATTTTTGGTTTGTTGAACTCCTGATCCGCCTGCCCTCACCTCGCAAATACTGAAGTTGCTGGCGTGCGTCTAGCTGAGGAGACCAATAAGGTAGGGGGGAAAACGGGGAATGAACCTACGATGAAAGAGAGAAGAGGCATACATACTACAAAATAAATTGACTGTCGAGCCACTGAAGTCTGTGCTCTGGTCTCACCGCCCGGTGGCGCTGTCGGCGGCGGGCGCTCGGGATCCTCCCGGCCGCGCCGCTCTTGCCGTGCGCTTCCGAGGCTGCGCTGAGCCAGGCGTGGGGGGTGGGTAGGGCGAGTCATATGACCCGCTGGGCTTCCTGGCTCTGGCCGTCGCAGCCGCCTGCTTGTGTCCGCCCGAGTCGCGCCGGGGGGCCCGCCGAGGAGCCGTTGGCGGGTTCGGGGCCGATATCCGCTCGTGGGAAGCAGTGTCCGCCGTCGTCCGCGCCCGTCCCCGCTCGCTGCCGGCCGCCGCCATGCTGGCGCTCATCTCCCGCCTGCTGGACTGGTTCCGTTCGCTCTTCTGGAAGGAGGAGATGGAACTGACGCTCGTGGGGCTGCAGTACTCGGGCAAGACCACCTTCGTCAATGTCATCGCGGTGAGCAGCCGGCTGCGGGAGGCCAGGCCGCCGTCCCGGGCTTGTCACCTCCCCGAGGTCTGGGCCGTACGCATGTGGGCCTCGGAGGTTGTAGCTGGCGGGTCAGCAGCCCGAGGGTCAATTCCATCCTGCGTTGTGGTGGGGGCGGCTCGGAAAGGGTTAATCCGAGCCTGTCACTGTTGCGGCCTTTCGGGCTGTGGAGGCTGAAGGGTTAACTACAACCTGTCACTTGCTCGCCCGGACGGGCTAGTCCGGCCTTCTGTAGAATGTCTGCGAGGGAGGGGAGCCACTCTTGAAATCTCCACTTGGGACGAAGGGAGTCCCTTTGTGAAAGCAGGCGACCCGTGTGGGCGCCTCTGTGGAATGCCAGGGGGAGCCTTGGCGCCTCCAGTTCACTTGGTCTTTGTCAGTTGTCCGTGGCGAGTCGAGGATCAAGCTGATGGCCTAGCTCACTGGTGGAATCTGTTGGAGAGACCATTAGTTCCTAGTATTTATTAAGGCAAGAAGTAAGGGCGAGGCGCGTTTCTGTTTTCCTGGAGCTGATTGTGTTACGCGAGCAAATAGATGGAACTATATTCAACTTAAAGTTGACTATCCTATAGGGTTTGGTCTTTAGAGAGATTCTTCCCCTCTCCTAGAGAAGGAATTTGTTTGGATGCAGACTCATGGAAATTGTCTTGAGAACTTACATACAATGCGGTGGCGAATTCAGTGGGAGAAGTGGTTGTTGAGTTTTGCTTTTTTTGATTGGTTGAGGAAAAAAAAAGAAGGGAGCGAATGATTTCTTGTCTGTATTTAGAGCCAATGAGTTGCTGCTCTGTCTTAGGGCTGTGCTTACAGGGTTGAGCTTTACAATCGTTTTTAAGAGCAGTGGCAGCAGCTCTCATACCTTCCAGAGGATTGTTGTGGTTCCCTCAGAGGAGACAGCTGAGCCGTCTGACTGGTTTGGCTACAGGAATAATTCAGACAGAGTGTCCTGAGAGAAATGAGGTGACTTGTGACTCAGTTTATGTAGTAAAGAGTGACAGGCGTGAACAGGACCTGGAGAAACAGAGGGGCAGAAACCCAAACTTCTTTTGAAAAAGACTAAATATAACTATAAAGAATATTTGTCGGCCTCACGTTTGGCTCCTTCTGTATTACCCGCCCTCTCCCCCAATAGGTAGGTGTCTAATACCAAGAGAATGAGGCAGAACAGATTTTAGGCTGTCTTTTCTATTAGAACTTTTCTATAGCCTTCGAGGTGTTCGTTTTCTGTTTTTTACCCGCGATAAGAATTGCAGTTTCCTTGGACATCCTGTATTTTGGGTAAGGTTGAATTGGGTATATATGGGTGTGTCAGTATGGTCAGTTGTATTTGCTGTGGAGGGACAGTTAATGCAAGAACCTGCACCAATGAGTAGAAGTCAAGGGACATAACTGCTTTCTTTGATGCTTATGTAATCACTAGACAGTATAACTTAATATAACAAGTCTGAGAAGCCCTGCGTTTAAAATCTGTACCTGCCACTTAGCAGCCTTGGCTCCTCTTTGAATTGACTGTGGTTATCTTATCTCTTAGATGCAGATGACCTAGTAGTGCTAAGGGCTAACTAGGAGGAGTAGGGAAGTACTAACTTGTTGCTGTTTGTAGTGGCTATACTATCTAATGCCAACACAGGGAAATATATTGAGAAAGGAGTGGCTCTCAGGCCACTGTGGTCGCAGTCACAGATTTATGACTTGTGGGAATGAAGCACCTGATGTCTCCCTCCTTTTGCATTGGATTCTTTTAACAGTTGTCAAATGTTGAATTTAGTGACCTTCTGTTATCAATATTAGAGTGTTTTTGAATTATGGTGTAGATAGTCTCTTAAAAAAGAAATTCCCACAAAAAAGAGAGGCTATGTTTAACTTTCTTTAATTATTCCAAATCTCTATATATTTAGTAAAACATTACATAATGCTTTACATTATGTAATGTGAACATTATATATATATATATAAATATATAATTATAACTTGTCAATTAAAATGCTAAGGTTCTAGACATGGTGATGCCTACTTATATAATTGGAGCACTTAAGAGGCTGAGGCAGGATGATTGCTACAGCTGAGGGTCAACTTGATCTATATCTGCATAACAAGTAACCAGACTAGCCAGAGCTACGCAGTAAGAGCTCCCCCACCCCACAAAGAACAAAAATAATTTAAGAAAAAAAAGAAAAAATCTAGACTGTAAGTTGGTGATGGGGTTTAACATGCTGAGAAAGGAGGCTAGATGTGAGCTTAACTTGTGTCTCTTTGATTTATTTGTTCTTTTGAGATAGGGTTTCACTTTGTGGCTCAGGCTGTCCCTGAACTCTCTAAGTAGTCCAGGCTGGCCTTGAGCATATGATGATTTTCCTGCTTAACTCTCCCAAGTGGTGGGGTTGTAAACATCTAATTTAAATTTCAGTGCATCTACTTAAGAACTTGAGGATGACTTAGTTAAAGTCACCTAGTTTACAAAGATTGTGAAGCTGAGTTCCTTGCATTCAGGTCTTGGTCCATTCCCAAGATGTTGGACTGTTCAAGGACAGGGCTACTCAGTTTCTCTCTGGCTTTTAAACCTGGAATGGTACCTTGATTGTTACAGAGGATTCTCAGTTTTTTAAATTTTTAAAATTTAAATTTTAAAAAGTATTTTAAAAATGGATAGTCATAAAAATTTGTGTACACTTCTGCAAATTGTGATTAATTGAAAAAGTTAATCCATGGATAATTACTACTGCTAAGAATTAAGAAAGGACACTCGACAAAATTGAGGAAGCCTAAAGTGTTTTGTTTTGAGATAGGCTTTGGTTGAGGATCAGGGTGGCTTCAAACTGGTGATCCTTCTCCCTTAGCCTCTGGTGTGTGAGTACTTCAGGCCTGTAATACCATGCTTATCTTAGTTGTCCAAGAGTTTGTAGAAACTTTTAAGTCATCTGTTTTGTTTACCTATGTGGCTAGGAAAGCCACGTAGGCCAAGGGTTCTAGTGAAAAAGCTAACTGGCAGAATCGGGGCACAAGCCAATGTATTTTCTACTTTTCTCATCTCCTTTTTAAATCTACCTTTGTAGCATGATTTTTAATTGGTCTTAATAATAAAAACTTGGAGTCAGATATTAGGGGGTGAAAACTGGGACCCTAGAAAAGCAAGCAGCCAGCCGTTAGTGCTTACCTCTACGAAATCCTCAGATCAAATGGAGTATCTTGTCTCTTCCCACATTATATTCTCATCTCTACCCAGCCATATCCCTTCCTGTCTTCCACCTCCCTGGTGCTGGAATTGAAAGTGTGTAACTTCCAAGTACTGAGATTAAAAGTGTGAGCCACCAACACCTGGCTCTGTTTCTCTTTTAGACTGGATCAATCTTGTGTATCCCATGGTGTCCTTGAACTCACAGAGAGCCACCTGCCTCCGAGAGCTGTGATTGAAGGTCTGTGCTACCACTGCCTGGTCTCTGTGACTAGTGTGACTAGCTCTACACTCTGATCTTCAGGCAAGCTTTATTTGTTAAACACAAACAGAATATCCCTACTTACCTTAGATTAGGACCATAGAGTATAGAAGTCCAGGTCTTGATCCTTTACAAATCTTTTTCTTTTTAAGGGTGGTAGTAGGGCGCACACCTTTAATCCCAGTACTCAGGAGGAAGGTGTGTCTCTATGAGTTCAAGGCCAGCCTGGTATGCCAAGTGAATTCCTGGACAGCCTTCTCCAAAACAGTTGCTGCTTTTCCAAAGTGTAATGATCTCTTCTGTCCCTTTAAGAGACAAGCCCCGCCCACTCCCCCCTCCACTGAGGCAGGCAGATCTTCCTTCCTGCTTGCATCCTGAGTTTCTTCCTTTTTCCATCTCCCCCTGGAAGAGGCAGCTTCTGTCTCTCTTCCCCACTTCTCTCCTCCCCTTGCTGTTTCTCTCTCTCTTCTTCTTCCCCTTTCCCTTCCCTTCATTAACCTACTAAATAAACATCCAACCTCACTCTGCATGGCCTCTGTCTCGCCCACTCTGTGGCTCCCTGCCCAGGACCAGCCAACTTTAGAGACCTGCGGTATGGTCTCTTGGCGTGACTGTCCGTCTGTTTCTCCTTGTGAGACCGTCAGTTCCATTGAGGTCTCTCACCTACCATGTAGTTCCCTGCCTGGGACTCATGGCTGCTGCAACCACTCAGGGAACTGCGTCGTCCCTACCTGGAACTGGCCTGTCCCCACTCTGGAACCAGCGGCATGGTCTCCTGGCCTGCTGCCCACTGCAGCCACTTGGGAACCTGCAGCATTTTTATTTAATCCATTGCACAGAGGACTTGAATACAGTCTACAGTCCCAGCGCCCATGTTAAGGACCCCCAATTCCCAGTTCTGGCCTTAGAGTACTGACTCACACATCACACAAAATGCATTATATAGTTCAAAAGTGGATAGTGTCATAAAAAATTTGTATATACTTCTGAAAATTGTGATTGAGTTATGTGTGACTGTGTGACATTGGTGTTATTCCCAGAGGCCCCCCCCCCAAAAAAAAAAACCAACTAGGAGAAGGAGACCAAGTCCTGTATGTAAAAGCTAAGAGCCTTTATTCTTACACAAATTTGCAAACTCGGACTCTCCACTTGTCCAGCGTGTTGGAGTGATCAAAGAGCCCCAGCTCAGCTGAGGTTGAGTTTTTCTGGTAGCAAAGGTAGAGGTGAGGGATTTCTAAGGTTCAGGACCCCTGATTGGCTGACATTTGTCTAGGGGTGTCCTGGTGAAAAGCGATGGGGTGTGCTAGCAGGCTATCCTATCTACAATGGTTGGAACGTTAGGAATTTCTTTTGGATGGTCTGCTCCTGGGTGGTTTCAGTTTGTGGTCTTTCTTAGAACCGAGTATTGCCTTAGGGTAAACTACTGAGACTCTACAGAAGCCTCTATTGAATTTGTGGCTGGGTCCTACATTTGGCACATAGACACACACTTACATAATTAAAAAACCTTTTCTTATATATGAAGTATAGGGATATTTTGATTTCCTGTGCTGATTTCCTTTATTGTTTATGTGGTGTTACTAGGGATTGAGCCCAGGGGTTTGTGCAGTGCTAGATGATACTCATTAATAGACTACATCCCCAACCCCCAATCTAGTCATCTCATAGTGACATAAATTAGGAGAAAATGTTTACTTATAGAAGGTGGGGGCAGCAGAAAATCATGGATACTTACATAGGTAGCTAATAGTACACATTGCTATTGAGCTACCTTTAACATTTAAAAGCAGAAATAACTTTGAGTTATTTTTATTTATAGACAAGGTGACACTGTATCTATGCTGATCTTTGTAATGATCTGTCTTGTCTTTTTAAGAGACAAGTCACGCCCACTCCCTCCCCATCTGCTGAGGCAGGCAGATCTTGCTTGCAGCCTGAGTCTCTTCCCTTTTTCCATCTCCTCTTGAAAAGAGGCAGCTCTGTTTCTCCCTTCTCTCTCCCCCCACCTCTCTGCTCTTCTCCTCTTCCTCCCCCCTCTATAACTCACTAAATAAATACCCAACCTCACTCTACATGGCGTGCCTATCCATGTCTCTGTCTCTCACCTGCTGTGTGTCTCCCTGCCTGTGACCAGCTGCCTTTGGAGACCTTCCTTCTGTTTTTCCTTGTGGCCTGCTGCATCCATCGCTTGGGGATCTGCAGCCATCCTTGCCTGGGGCTGGCTGCTCTGGGGATCCCCTGCCCACTGCCGGCCGCCACATGGCCCACTGACTGCTGCCACCAGGATCCGCAGCATATTTTAATTAATCCATTTCAATTTTGACTCCTCTCATAGCCCAGGCTGGCCTCAAACTTGTAATAACTGTTCTGCTTTCTGAGTCTTTGGGTATAGATAATACAGTCATACTTCATTTTAATCGTGAGTTTTGTAACATGGCTTATTAAATTTATTTGGGATAATATTGGTAAAACCAGTTTTAAAAAAATGTGCTGTGACTTAGCAAATCAAAAAGCCACTGTAGCGGCTAGTCTGTTGTGAGTATGTCTTAGGTTCATAGTTAAGGAGCCTGGGGCATGCTGCCTTGTTGCAACTTTTCAGGATTCTTAGCCTCCATCCATTCTCCCATTATTGTTCTATGTTATCCAAGAATCTTGAAAACCCAGTGTTCTCATTAAAAACCAGTTTTAGATGACCGTGCTTAGACTGTTGACGAGTTAATGACGTCCCCAAGTTCCTCAGATTGTTACTGAACATGGAGGCAGAGTGGAATGTGCCTATATATTATACAGATTTTAGCTTTGGAGGACCTAGAGAGCTTCCCTGATTTTTTAAAAGAAAATGTATTTATTTATGTGTGTGTCTCTGTGTTTGGCTATATGCATGTATGTGGTTGCCAGCGAGTTGCCAGTGGGTACCAGCCTTGCATGCTGAATCTGAACTCTGGTCCTCATGATTATATGCCAAGTACTCTTAGCCACTGAGCCATCTCTGCAGCCCCCTTTCTGGAGGTTAATATAGGCCACTTGGAATTTGAAGGGCTGTGTAGAGGTGATACAAAAGAAAACATTTGTATTTCATCATCTGAGATGAACTCAAGCCAGTGTTTTGAAGCATTTCTGTCTTATCTTTTTCAAGTATGTCTCTGAAAGCCTTTTAAGAAATTTTGTATGGGCAGGCAAGATTGCTCAGCCACCAAACTTGAGTTCCATCTTTGGTATCCACATAGTGGAAGGAGAGACCCTGTCTTAAAAGTTGCCCTTTGAGTTCCACAGGGACTCCGGCACATGCTACATGCTCCCTCATGTCTCAGCAAACAAAGTTTTATTGTGATGATCTATTTAAAATCTGTAGTTTTAGTAATGGTCCAATATTTTTCTGTATCTAAACCTTTTTTTCTCATTAGCAAAAGTAAGTATATGTAAAAAATCAGGCTGTAGCAATTGGAGAGATGGCTCAGAGGTTAAGAGAGTGTACTGTTCTTTCAGAAGACCTGAGTTCGGTTCTCATCTACATCAGGCAGTTGTTAACTGCTTGTAACTCTAGTTTCAGGGATCTGATACCTCTTGCCTTCTGTGGCACTTTGACTCTCATGGGTACATACCCACACATAGATGTATATACATGAACAGAATTAGAATGAAAAGAATTTTTAAAGCAAGCTGTAGGGCTTGAGATATAGTCCTGTCATTGAATGTGGGACTGTTGCCAGAATACTCCAGGCCTAGGGGTCCATCACCAGCTTTCACTAGAACCAGGCAAGCAAAGGCTAGGTTGTTAGAGAACAATTTGACATTTTAGCTTGTAAAATCCACTTTTGCATTTGCTGCAGGAGAACAAAGAGAAGCATCTCTCACACTCTGGAAGTCACCGCCTACCTTGCCACCTCCAGTGATTGCCCACAAGTTCCACTCATGGCCCTCTGTACCTGTAGATGCTTTCACACACACCTGCACTGTGGTTATGACTGCAGGAGGCGCACCACCAGGGAAAGGCACAGCAGTGATAGGAAGTGCTTCCTTGGTACAGGAGGAATCTAGGGCTAAAACGCAACAGAGTGGTCCACTCTAGCTAAACTTTTAGGACTTCACAGTTTCTATATTTGATTATCTACTCATCACTGAACATAGTTTCCAGGGTTTTGCTACTCTACCTCGGTCTGACTTGCATTTCCTAAGGATGAGTTCCTGAGTTGGCATTGGATCAGAAGATTTGAACACATTTCCATTGTGTGGCCAAATTACATTCTAGAAGGTGTGTGCTAATGCTGAGCTCTTTTAAGTAGATGCATCTCTACGCAAAGATGGACATCAGAGGAGCACTGCCGCCTTTGCTGGGTGTTGTTGAAATAGGAGCGGCAGGGCTGCGTCCCCGGCACCCGGCCGCCCACATGGCTAGTTTATACCCAGAAATAATTACACGGAAACTGTATTCTTTTAAACACTGTCTGGCCTGGCTAGGTCCAGTTTCTTATTGGCTAGCTCTTACATATTGTTCTAACCCATTTCTAATATTCTGTGTAGCCCACGAGCTGGCTTACCAGGGAGGATCTTAACCTGCATCTGTCTGGAGCGGGAGCATCATGGCGACTCACCCTCAGCTTCTTTTTCCCAGAATTCTCTTCTGTCTACTCCGCCTACCTAATTTTCTGTCCTATGAGGGCCGAGGCAGTTTCTTTATTAATAAGAAATCACTCCCACAGGGTGTAAGGCAAACTGCTCTTGCACCAGCAGCATTTAGAAATTGCTCTACCATTTATTGGTGTTCTGTGCTGAGCACATTTTAAGGAGTGCCTTTTATGTGTCCATAGCTGCCCGCACTGGGACTCTAGGCAGTTTTTTTTCTTTGTTTTCTGTTTGAATCTTGCAGTCTGTATAAGTACAGCTCATCTCTTAGCTATCTGATGGCTTGCCGTATAGTCCTTATGGATTACATGTTCTAGGTTTATGGTGTTTTCCTGTGTCCTTATTTAACTCTTTGGTCTTGTTGTAGTACTGGGATGCTGCTTGCCACCCACTTTCCTCACAATCATTTTTTTTTTCTGAGTCAGAGTTGAAGGAAATTTTCTAGTTATATTGTCTTTTGAAGGTATGGCATATGATTTTTCTCAAGTTGTAACTTGGGGCTGGTGAGATGGCTCAGCAGGTCAAGGTGCTTGGTACTACTAAGCCCAAACCTGCATTCAGTCCTTAGTCTCACATGGTGGAGAGAGAACAAACCTCTCACTTCCACACAGGCTCTCAATGTAATTGAGAAATCACTTGCTTATCGTTTGTAATGTAAGTTAATTTGTATTCTTGAAGGTCATATTTAAGAAAAACTCGGGACAATATTAACCCATTTGCCCACTGTTCCAGCTTTAAAAACATTAGGCGTTTAATTTTTCTAAGACGTGACAATTTTTTTTTTTTTTTTTTTTTTTTTGGTTTTTCGAGACAGAATTTCTGTGTGGCTTTGGAGCCTGTCCTGGAACTAGCTCTTGTAGACCAGGCTGGTCTCGAACTCACAGAGATCCACCTGCCTCTGCTTCCCGAGTGCTGGGATTAAAGGCGTGCACCACCGCCTGGCAGAAGTGACAATTTTAGTAAGTGACTTCAGAGTCCAAACCACAAGCCTTATGTTCTGAGGTGCCATCTCCCCCTCCCCCCACCTATCTTGTGTTATTCTGCTTCTTAAACTGGATACTGACTCATGTAGTTGGATCCAGTTTCATAGTTTGTCTAGTTTAATACACTAGAATTATTTTATTTTTTGCTATTGTATTATTTCTTCTGTGTGTGTATATTATGTGGATGTGTGGCGGTCAAAGGACAGCCTGTGGGAGCTGGTGGTCTCCTTAGAGCTTGTGCATCCTGGGGGGTCAGATTCTGGCCATCAGGCTTATTGGCAAATCTCTTTACCTACTGAACCATTTTGCAGTCCTAGAATGATATTCTTATATCTGAAAAAACTTTAAGTCTTAAAAATTAATAGAGCTTTAGGGATTGCTTAGCAATTTCCAAGGGACTGGTGATGTAGCTCATCGATAGAGCTTGATAGGCAGATTGCACAGACTGGTTCAGTCCCTAGGACTGTCAAACAATGTGCCTATAAATACATCTTTAGAATTATACTGGCAAAATAATTGTAGGCTTCAGGTATCTAAGCAGTAACATTTTTGCTCAGAAGTTGATTCTTCTAAATTGGGTTAGAAAGGAAATCATGTGTTTTCAGTATGATACTAAAAATATTTTTGTACTAGAACTTAGTAACTGGTATATATATTATACTTAGTAACAGTTAATTTAGCATGCACAAAAATACTGTTACTATGAGAATATCTTTCGAGGTTAAATTTATTAGTGAATGAGTTTGATGTGGTTGAGTTTATTTGAACTATGTTTAAGTGGCTACGGGAGTTAGAAAGATAGAGGTTAATACTGAGAGCCAGCTATGCTCCCTCCCTAAACGTCTTGACTTAGGCTCTGCTATTGTTTGCGGACTGTTTAACCTCGTGTCCTTGTTTGCTTTCTATTGCATGATAAACACCATGCTCAAAAGCAACTTGGGGGAGGAAAGGGTCTATTTAATCTTACATTTCAAGGTAACAGTTCATCACTGAGGGTGTCAGGGCAGGACAGAAAGCAGAAGCCATGAATGAATGTGGCTTACAGGTTGTTTCCCATGGTTTGCTCAGCTTGCTTTCTTACATAAATAGGATCACCTGCCCAGGGGTGACACCACCCACCGTGGGTGAACATGTAGGTACAGAATAACACAAAGAAAAGAGAAGAAAAGCCAAATATAAGGGGATGAGGAAGGACTGAACTAAACAATGGATATAGGTTAATATATATATATGTATATATGTAGTATACATACATACACACAGGTATAAAGTAATTGTTTTTCTAGTGTTTATTTTGTTATGGATTTTTTGAGTGCTTGGTGGTAAATGAAAAAATTACATTCTGTACTAAAAGCATAAAATTTAATGTGGAGCTTCATAGCTTGTTTTGCATGCCAGTTCTGACTGTATATAAGTTTATTAGGTTATATAAACTTGGGGTCTGGTTAATTTTGATGGGTAATGTTTTTATTTGCAATTTTTTATATAATGAAATTTATAAAAGTAATTAATCAAGAAAGGGCCTCATAGTCTACCCACAGGTCAATGTGATGGAGCTTATTCCTCAGTTGAGGTTCCATGTTCCCAGATACGTTTGTGTTTGTATCAAGTTTACAAATGCTAACCAGCACATCCTTCAGTCCCTGCTTCCTCCAGAATGGTAGTCAGTATGTAAAAACTGAGCACATGGAAAGAGTCAATGTTAGCCACTCCTGTGTCACTCTGGCTGCCAAACTCATTTTACAGGAATAGATCTTTAATCTGGTTTATGACTTCAGAGGCTTCAGTCGGTGTTCACTTGTCCCCATGCTCTTAGAACGCCAAAGTGGCAAGACTGTGTGGCTTAGTCTGTTACTAACTTTTTTTTTAAAATTACATTTATTTATTTCTATACTTTGTGTGTGTGTGAGATGCTTGTTTTCTTCTACCATATGAGTCCATCAATTAAATCACTGCTTGGCCCACTAGCTCTAGCTTCTTATTGGCTAACTCTTACATATTAACTTAACCCATCTTCATCAATCTGTGTATCACTATGGGGCAGTGGCTTACTGGCAACGTTTTGGCATGTCAGTCTGTGGTGGCAGCTCCATGGCTTCTTCAAACTCTGCTTTCCTTCTCCCAGCATTCAGTTTAGTTTCCCCCTCCTTGCTCTGTTCTACCCTATCAGGCCAAGCCAGTTTCTTTATTAAGCAATGGTATTCAGAGCATACAGAGGGGAATCCCACATTACAGCCCTGCTACTTACTTCTTGGCATTGGAAACAAAGATGAAATAGAAGGGGTCAGGATAAT
>NW_026068113.1:492023-581298 GCF_014885135.2 Alexandromys fortis
GATATATCCCAAGCACTGGCCTGTTATGACCTTCCTCCAAAAAGGTGCTACCCCCTACTTTTGACATACTTTTCATAAAACTCTCATGGTATGTCTCAGTGTGGTGGGTTCTATGCTTGGAATCCAGCATTCAGGTGACTGAGGAAGGAGTTAACAGGCCAGCCAGCTACATAGTTCTAGGTCAGCTTGGGTTATGGAACAAAACCCTGTATTAAAAAAAAAAAAAACTAGACAAAATGAACCTAAACGTAGCTGTCATAACTACACATCTCGAGATACTCTAGGTATTTCTCAATCTAGTCAAGGTGATAAGATTAACCATACATTTCAACTACTATACTGTTACAATCTGCTCACCTCAAGAGTAGGGAGTTTTCTTTCACTGATAACACTCTAACTGTCCAGAACAGTGTTTGGTACACACTCAGTGCTCAGCCATGTCCCCCAGAAAACCAGTAGTATCCAAAATATAAAATTAAGCAAAAGCTAATTATGAACTTACATTAGTATTCCAGTACTCAAAGGATAAAATTATTGAAAAGTAGGAGTTTTACTTATGCCTGGTGTACTGACATACAGTAATCCCAGTCTCCTGGGCAGAGGCAGGCAGATATCTGAGTTCTGTGAATCTATATATTGGGACCTATGCCAGCCATGGCTACTATACAAGACCATGTGCCTTAGTTAGAGTTTCTGTTGCTGTGAAGAGACACCATGACCACAGCAACTCTTGTAAAGGAAAAACATTTAATTGGGGTGGCTTCCATTTTTAGAGGTTTAGTCCATTATCATGGCACAACAAGGTGGCATGCAGGCGGACATGTGCCTGGAGAAGTAGTTGACAGTTCTACATCTTGCAGGCAACAGGAAGTGTTCTGAAACACCAGCCGGTATCTTGAGCATATATGAGACCTCAAAGCCTGCCACCACAGAGACATACTTCCTCCAACAAAGCTACACCTTCTCAGAGTGCCACTTTCTTTCAAACCATCACACCATGTCTCAGAAAACAAAAAGAATTGGAGAAAGAGAACAAAACAGGTTTTAGATGTGAATATTGCCGTGACCAGATCTCATACATATCTCCGTAAGTTTTCTTTTTCTTCCTCTGTGAAGTGAGATGTTCTTTAAGCTGTTTCCCAGAGTCATGAGAATTAAATGAGCAGCTGCTTAGTGCTGTGATAGTGCATAGAACATATTCAATAAATGGTCACTTCTAAGTTTCAGTGGTTGGTTCAATTCCTGTCCAAATTTCACTTGATTATATTTTAAGGATTAGTAGCTTTTGTTAAGGAAATAAGCCTCTTTTTCTTAGTTCTTGGGAATTTTTTGAGTGTGTTAGAATTTAATCACTGAGACAGACTGATGAAAAAGATCTTTAGCCCCAGATTAACTAGTAATTTTCCATGTTACAGACCTGGAGAGTGAATTCAGGATCTTGTGTATGCTAGGCAAGTACTATTCCATTGAGCTAAATTGTCAGCCTCATTTTTCTTAACTGGACTGAATGTGAGTATAGTACATTGAAGCAGGCTTGGCAGTATAGATAAAAATACTAGCTTCTCACAAAGCTGAGGCAGGAGGATTGCAAGTCTTAAAAATTACCGTGCATACAAATAGAAAGCAATATTTTAGTCTTACTTGAAGGTCCCTTTAAAGCATACCCTTGTCCAGAGCTCTTGCATTTTGGAGGGAGGGACTATTGCAGGGACAGTTCTTTCCTTTCTGTGGGTTTAGTCTTCTGTCTTGTGCCAGAAAGCTGCAAACCATCTTACTGTTTCCTTGAAAGACACCAACGTTTTCTAGCCAGCACATAACAGCACATAACCTTTGTTGGTTTAATTTTTGTTCTGAGCTTATGAGTTCTAAGGTAAAGATTCTTTATTCTCAGTAAGCATCAGAACTGAGCTTAGTAATGGTAGCTGACTTATTGGTAAAAATCACACAACAGTGGGGCAAGGGACAGGGCACCCCATGTTGAAAATTGTTGTTTCTACAATGAACACTGTAATGGTCCATTGATATTTATCTTCACCATGTGAGAAGAGAGCTGAGACTAGCTTCATCAAAGGCTGCTAACCTTAACTCTGCCTCCAATGCTAGCAGCTGGGAAGCTAAGACAAGAGAATTGCAAGTTTGAGGCCAGCCTGAGGCACTTTTTTATTTGCTTTGAGAGACAGGGTCCTGTGCTTGCTTTAGCTTTTTAAAAAATTTATTTTATTTTAGTTTTTATTTTAAAAAGAATCTTTTTGTTTTATATACCAATCCCAGTTCCCACTCCTTCCCCTCCTCCCATTGCCTCCACCTACCCTCCCACCCCACCCTGCATCCACTCCTCAGAGAGGGTAAAGCACATTGCTTTGGGGAAGGTCCAATGCCCTCCCTACTATTTCTACCTGTTTCTCTTTGGTATCCATCCAAAGAGACTAGGTTCCAAAAAGCCAGTACAAGCAATAGGGATAAATTCTGGTGCCACTGCCAGTGGCCCCTCAGTTTGCCCCAGCCATGCAAATGTCACCCACATTCAGAGGGTTTAGTTTGGTCCTGTGCTGGTTTCTTCTCTGTCCGGCTGAAGTTGGTGGGCTACTGTTAGTTCAGGTAGACTGTTTCATTGGGTGTACCCATCATGGTCTTGGCCTCTTTGCCCTACTCCTCCCACTCTTAAACTGGATTTTGGGAGCTCAGCCCAGTGCTCTGCTGTGGGTTTGGATGAAGGTTCTATGGTGACATTTAAGATATTCATCAATCTGACTATAGGGCAAGGCCAGTTTAGGTACCCTCTCCTCTATTGCTTAGGGTCTAAATTGGGGTCATCCTTGTGGATTACTGCATTTGTTCAGCTATGTTCATAGCATTATTTGTACTATCCAGAACCTGGAAACAACCTAGATGCCCTTCAACTGAAGAATGGATAAAGAAAATGTGTCACATTACACATTGGAGTATTTCTCAGCAGTAAAAGACAATGACATCTTGAAATTTGCATGCAAATGGATGGAACTAGAAAAAAACATCCTGAGTGAGGTAACTCAGACCCAGAAAGATGAACATGGTATACACTCACTCATAAGTGGATACTAGCTCTATAGCAAAGGATATAGAGCCTATAGTTCATGATTCTAGAGAAGCTAAGTAACAAGGTGAACCCTAAGAAAGATAATCAGATCCACCTGGAAAGGCGAAATAGACATCGTCTGACAAAATTGGCAGCATGAAGGTGGAGGGAGTAGGGAGGGCAGAAGAGGAAGAGGAGGAGAAAAGGGGAAGGGGGAGAGAAACTTGTGGGAACAGGATAGTTGAGATGGAGGAAGGACAGAGATGAGAGCAGGGAAAGAGATATTTTGATTGAGGGAGCCATTATGGGGCTAGCAAGAAACTTGACACTAGAGAATCAACAAGGATGACCCCAGCTTTAGCTTTTTTGTTACTTATGAAGCTACTGTATTGGGTCTTGACTATGTTAGCCTTCCTAGGTAGATTTGGATATTTCTTTTTAGCAAGCTTTAAAAGAGGGGCTAAGATTGACAGTAAAAATTAGCAAGATGTGAGTGAGGAGAAAGACAAGGGAGTATAGGTCTTTGTGTTTGACTGTGGTGCTGGCAGAATGAGACACCAATGTACTGAGCCATTTTTCTTCCCTCCCTCCCTCCCTCCCTCCCNCCCTCCCTCCCTCCCTCCCTCCCTCCCTCCCTCCCTCCGTCCATCCATCCACCCATCCAAATTTATTTTATATATATATATACACCTATATATATATAGGTGTTTTGCCTGTATGCATGTCGGCACCGTGTGCATACCTGGCATTCTTGGAGGTCTGAAGAGGGCATTGAGTCATGGTTGTGATCTGCCATGTAGATGCTAAGGATTAGGCTTAGGTCTTCTGGGAGAGCAGCTGGTGCTTTTAACCATTGGACCATCTCTCAAACCCCCAAGGTTTTTTTTTTTTTTTTTTTTGCCTGTTTTTTTTTTGCCTGTTTTTGCTCCTTTCCCTCAGATACCATTGCTTACACATTTAGGTCCTAAATCTGTGAAGCCTTGCCTCAGTTCTTCATATAGGCAAAGGTAATTATGCCTTGCTTTCTTTTTATGTTACTTGTTCAAAATTAGTTATTTGTGGCAATTGTCTGCACACCTGTCTCTGCTTGCACAGTATATGTATACTTTCTTGGTATGTATGCCCCTTGAGTACAGCACTGGGCCTGATTCTGTAGGTGCATTGTAATTACTGACTTAATATAAAGAAGCAGTATAGAGTAGTGCTTAAATATTTATTTTTAACTTTTGGAGCTTTTTTGAGGCTAGCCCAAGTTATCCTGGAACTTATGTAGCCCTGGTTGGCTTCAAATTTGTCTCAGCATTATCCTTTGCCACTGTCTGCCAAGAGCTAGGATTACATGTATGATCTACCATGTTTGACATTAGTTTTTGATTCTTGTTGAAAGTTTTTGGTCATTTTGAGAGAGAAAAATTAAAATAATATTCCTTTGCCATAACTCACTATACATGTGTTCTATCCTCATGCCGAACAGTTTGCTCATCTCTTTGGTTTATTTTCCTGTTGACCTATTTAGTTGTCATTACTAGCTCAGGCTTTGTAGATTAAGTTGCAGTGGTTTATGTTCTTGTCAATGTTGAATGTCAGCAATTTCATCCTCTTTACAACTTCTCAAATTGCGACTGAGTGCATTTTGTTATTGTTCTGTAATGTTGTATTTTAAATATACAATAGCCTCTTGGGCCCATATGTTTGAACACTTGGTCCCCAGCTTGTGGCACTTTTGAGGTTGTGCTGAGACTACAGGTGTGTGCCATCACATTTGGCTTGAACAATGATGCATTCTTGGTAAAGAAATAATGTGTTCCTAAGAACTTTCTTGTTACTACGTCTTCCCAAGCTTCTGTTTCCTGCCACTCTTTACTCTGATGATAGTGGTTTATAGACAGCTGCTGAATAAATAATGATGTCAGTATCTAGAAAGCACCCCCTTTTGGAATCTGTGCCACATGCTGTGACTCAGTATTTCATTTAAGAGCAGAATTTCACTGTAAATGTTGATCAGACTTACAGGGCTAATGGAATGATATTGTAGTACTCAGTGTTCTTGAGGAACACCCAGAGATAAAGTGGAGAGGAACCATTGAAAGAGAACCTGTGTCATCTGTGATGTTTTTTTGCAGCCATACTGTGCCCTGCTTAAGAGACTGATGTGAGTATAGAAATGTCCTACTGATATCTTAAACATTGCTGTAGTGGTTTCAATGAGAGTGCCCCCATAGCTCATATATTTGAATACTTAGTTTCCATTGGTGGAACTGTTTGGGTAGGATTTGGAGGTGTAGTTTTATTGGAGGTGTGTCACTGGAAGTGACTTTGAGGTTTCAAGAGCCCATGTCATTTCCACTTAGCGCTCTCTCTCTCTCTCTCTCTCTCTCTCTCTCTCTCTCTCTCTCTCTGCCTTGAGCTTTTGGATGAGAGATCAGATGTAAGCTCAGAACTATGGCTCCAGTGCTATGCCTACCTACCTGTTGCCATGCTCCTCAATATAGTGCTCATAGACTCACTCTCTGGAGACACGAGCTCCAAATTAAATGCTTTCTTTTATAAGTTTCCTTTGGTCATTGTGTTTTGTCACAGCATAGAAAAGAAACTAAGAAAATGCAAAAGGTTTGCATTGTAGTTTAAAGTACTTTTGGGGGAATTAGAATTATGTTCAATATTTTCAGAATAATGTCATTAGGAATGGTGAGGTAGTTCTGTGGATAAGCTCGAGTTTAATCCCACAACCCATGGATGGTTGAAAGAGAACCTACTCCTCAAAGCTCTTCTCTTACCTCCATTTGTGCACTGGGGCATGTGTTTAAAACAGATTTTAAACCCTCAGTTTTGGCTGGAGAGATGGCTCAGTGGTTAAGAGCATTGCCTGCTCTTCCAAAGGTTCTGAGTTCAATTCCCAGCAACCACGTGGTGGCTCACAACCATCTGTAATGAGGTCTGGTGCCCTCTTTGGGCCTGCAGACATACACACAGACAGAATATTGTATAAAGAAACAAACAAACAAACAAATAAACCCTCAGTTTTACTAAATGGTGCGTGGTAGTGCACACCCATAATCTTAGTGCCATGGAGGTTGAGCAGGAGGACCAGGACTAAAGGCCATTCTCAACTATATAGTTTGGGACCGGCCTACACTACATGAAACCTGGCCTCAAAAAACCAGAAAGGAGGAAAAAAATCAATTGGCAAAGTTAAACATGCATTTCAAGATAAAACATTTAATATCAAATTAGTCCCATCCTGTTTTCAGGGAAATAAACTCTGCTGCGTGAAATTGCAGCATCCATTAGTGGCTATTTACGTCTGCAATTAAGCAAATGTGAGAAACATGAGGAAGTCACCCAGAAACTGTCTCCTAGGTTACTGTTCATCCATTGATTCCTACTGTACTGGGAACCTTTACAGCTCAGGATGAGGGCTGAGATGGCTCTTGTAAAATAAAGTACTTTGCCAAACAAGCAAGAGTTCAGGTGTGGAGCATGTAGACAGATGGGGAGGAGGATCCCCGCTGCCAGCCAGTCTAGCCAGGTATCTAGCTCCAATGAGAGATCCTGCCTCAAATAAATGGATGGCTGGCTGGCTGGCTGGCTGGCTGGCTGGCTGGCTGGCTGGCTGGCTGGCTGGCTGGATGGATGGATGGATGGATGGATGGATAAATGAAATGGGGAATGATTGAGGAAGACATCTGATGCCAGACACTGGCCCAGAACTCTCGGGTTCCTTCTGTTTCTTAAGTGCTGGGATTGTAGGCATACATAACCATGCCTGGCTGTCAGCCACCACGATCATGTGGACAGTTTTCTATTCTGTTCATATGCTATATTGCATTTTAAATTTTTGTTGCTAGGTATCAGATTTAGGAACTTCCTAAGGTTAGGTAAGTCTGCCGCAGAACTGCATCTCCAGCCTACCCTTAGCACTTTGAGTAACAGTCTTTCCAGCCTTACCTGTTATCTTTTTATTATTCAGTATTAAGTGCATGTTAAGAAGGTGTTCTATCTCTAGACTTCATCCCCCACCCAAGCCTCTAAAATATGATAAAAAAAATCTGTCTCAGCTCTCCCCAGATTAAAGTTGTGTGTCATTATACCTGGCTGCTTTCTTCAAAAAATACAGGTTTTTACTTTGTAGCCCCGGATGGCCTGCAACTCACAACTTGCCTTTTGCTTCAGTCTCCCAAGTGCTGAAATTACAGCTTGAGCCTCTGTGTCCCCCTTACCTTTTGTTACTTTAAAACATGACACTATGGGGCAGACAGTGGGAAGTAGGCCTGTCCTTCTCATTTGACTTCCTGAAATACCCAGTTCTTTCCAGAAGGAAGGAAAGATCAAAGACTCACTTTTTTGTTTTTTGCCTTTTTTTTTTGGTTTTGGTTTTGGTTTTTGTTTTTTGAAACAGGGTTTCTTTGTAGTTTTGGAGCCTGTCCTGGAACTAGCTCTTGTAGACCAGGCTGGCCTTGAACTCAACGGAGATCCACCTGCCTCCCTCTGCTATACTTTTTTGTTTTTGTTCCTTGTTATTTTATTTTTTAGGGAAAGTGTGTGTGTGTGTGTGTGTGTGTGTACCAAGTTCCAGTCTATGCTTGGGTTACATAGTAAAATCCTGTCTCAAGAAACAATTTATTTTAATTTTATCTGCCAATAAATAGTTGTTTATTAATGATCATACTTGGTCTCTAATACTATGCTTACTGTAGCTCTCTAATACAGATTTCTTTAGTGTATATGTTTGCATTTTTATGACTAATCAGTGTTTCTGATTTGAAGGTGCTGCACTTGAAGCTTGTGGGTTGGTTGAGTACCAAAATAAATTTCCACTTAGGCAAACTAAAAATTCTAGGCAATTGTTTTGGGTATGGATTTAGTGAGACCATATTACAGTGCTGTTAATGAAAGGTGTAGTGCACACAGGAAGTTGTCCTGAGAGGTCTTTGAAATGAATGTTCTTCAGGAATAGAGGTTACCAGGAATGAGAGCACCATGTTTCTAACTGAAATTGGCACTGAAGACCATTTCAATCCTCAGTTGTCTTTGAAAAGGAGGTTGCTGCAGACTGGCTCCACTGGAACAGGCAGGCAATAAGAATTAATGAGTTGTTCCAAGTGAGTTGGATTGAAATACAGTCAGGTGTCATTAGTAGTTCTCACATGTCATTATGTCGTTCAAAAAGTTATTGTAGAGAGAATTTTGATCTTATATGTTCAATTTGCATAGCCTGATGCTAAATGCAGTGAGGCTTTCACTTGCTTTTAGTGTTTCTAGCCAAAAGATCTATGTATCATGACTGTAGATGTAAAAACTTAGCACTACTTTCCTTGAAAGATAAACTTGGCAGCCACTGCATGGGCAAGGCAAACCTTTGTAGACAGATTTTTCTTTAAGGATTAATCTTTGTCCTACAGGTCTAGACTGTCTGACAGACTGTTTTGTAAAGCAAGAATTTTGAAAGACTGTCCTACCTTGTCTCGGCAAAGTTTGGCAGTTTCTTCCTTTTTTTTTGTCCTGCTTGTCCAATTTGGACAGCATACTGTCAATAGTTGAGGCAAGGGCAGTTTTTTTGCCCAGTGGCTAGCTTGTGCCACAAAGAAAGTAAACTTCATATGGTGGCTCTTCATGCCCAACATCTTTTTTTTTTTAACTTCTTTTTTGATTCTTTGGGGAGTTTCACATCATGTACCCCAATTCTGCTCACCCCCCAGTGCCCCTGTATTCTCCTCTCACCCCTGCAGAGCCCTCAACAGAAGGAAACAAAACAAAGAGAGTAAACAAAAACAAGAACAAAGCAAAAAATAAAAAGACAAAACAAACAACAACAAAAAGCCTCTTTGCTTCCTCTTTCCTGCCTCTCCAGCACCTCTTCATTCATCCTGGTGACATTGGGGGCCTTGGTATATCATATAATAATACCCTTTTGTCTACCAGCTTTACTAGCAAATGTTCATTGCAATGAGTCACTGGTCTGGTTCAACGTCCCTGGTATTTGGTACACTTATCATCTCTGAATCCTCACTGGAACTCCTAGGATATCCTATTGTTGCTCCAAGTTTTGGAGATCCTGCCGGTATTGTTCTACAGGATCAGTCTTTTAATGAGCCCCAGGTTGGGGTAGATGCTAGCTAGGATGGGCCAACCCAGCTCCCAGCTGTGGGCTTGGGTGGTAGCTGAGCTGGTCAGTCTGGCCTACTGGGGTCACCTGCCTCAGGTGAGAGGGTAGGGTCAGCTCCCCCATGTCCATGCCCTCAGAGTCGCTTTACCCTAGCCTGTGGTGAGGGCTGGAGCCATTTCTCCCAAGTGCAGAGGCCAGCTCTCTTGCTATAGTATCCAGTGAGAGGCAAGGCCATCTTTCCTAGGGCCAGTGAAGGGTGGGTCCAGCTCAGCTGGCCCTCTGATTTCATCTTGCATGATTCCAAAGGCCTCCTGAAATGACATGGGCCACAGACTTCAACACAGCCCCCAGGTGCAGCTGGACTACAAACCTGGATATGGCCCTTGGTAGCAGCTTGGGCTCTGGTCGGAAGCAATGGCCACTCAGGCTGGAATGATCTGCAACAAAATGACCACTGGACACCACCAAGGACTCAGGGTCCAAAATTCTTTTTTGAAGGAAATTGCTGATGCCAGAAGCAGATGTGTCTCACTGTCATGAAAAGCCTTATGTTATTATAATATTTTAAATTCTATATTCTGAGTTTTTGAAGTGTTTGAAGATTACATATCTATTTAAAATATATCTTTGTATAACCTTGAAAACATATCTAACATGACTGTAAGTTTGTAATAGATGACTAACTACTAACTTACATTTCTTAATTTTCCTAAATAGTTTATAATAATAGCTTTCAAGAAACTGCATACATACAATACCTTAAACAAGAGTAGAAACATATATGCAATATAACAGAAATAACCTTAAATTTGTATCAATATATAAAAATCCTTACCAATGTAAAATATTTGAGACTAGTAGTTGTTGTTTAATTCAAAAGTAGACTCAACAATCCACCCTTTTATCCCATCATTTCTATGCTATATTTCTCTTTTTCCCTTCAGAAGAGACCCCTGACTCTACTCTCCTTTGCTCAGCTTTTTCCCTGACCATGACCAACAACAGTTTGCAACCAATCCTCCCAAATGATGATAAACATCCATAATTCATTGAATGACCAAAAACTACCCACCATATCTCTGAATCTCTTGGGAATGTAAGCGTTGTGTTCTCTAGACTACTTCCTGCTGTTTGGGAGTGATGATATGGAGATAATTGAGATAATGATCAAGTCCTGTGAAAACTAGCAGTAACATTTGTTGTCCAGTCTTTGTGTAATGGGAAAGTGCAGGGTTTATCTGAAGACCTGGTTGGAGTAGTACGTGAGGTAGACCATCTCAAGTAGCAGCTTTGAAGTTGTTCTGGATACAGAAATTTGAGGAAACTGCAACAGAGGCATTCCGAGATGCTGGATCACATGGGCTACTTGTCTTCATTGGTGTCTGGACCGTTCCCCCCCCCCCCCCCAAAACACAAACTTTTAAAGGTAACATACATATCTGCATTAAAACAAGTATAAAATGTGTGGTGTGTACAAGACAGATCTCTCTCTCTCTCTCTCTCTCTCTCTCTCTCTCTCTCTCTCTCTCTCTTTTTTTTTGCTTTATGTTTGAGCAGGTAAAAGGCATCTTTTAACTTTATTTTAAAAAATTTGTTTGGACTGTATAACGGACCTCTCTCCATGCCATATGAAAGGATGGCATGTATCAAATAGTAATGAGGACTCTCTAGCCAACAAGATTTATCATGCCTCACCCAGTCTCAGAGCTGCTTCCATAGTAGAGGGATCAGCATATACACCCCTTGTTCTGTAGTCTTTTTTGGTTTCTTTTTTCATGTCTGTAATCAACATTTTCAGATCTCCCCAGTCAAATCTGATCTTTATTCATTTTGAAGATATTCACAGGTTTTTGTTTCCTGTGGAAACAAAGGCACAACCTCTCTCCCAACGCAACATATTTCCTGATTTTCATTTTGAAGCCAAGACATTACTAAAGTATACAAGCTCGTTTAATTCAGCCATCCCTTCCACAGTCCAGTGTTGTCAGCAGCTGCTATTCTCTATTCATTAGCATTCAAAAAATTCAAAATCAACAAAGCTCTATATAGGTCCAAACCCCTGCATTATAATATTTTCCATCCTTATGTGACTTATGTTTTTATTACATTACTCTCTCTTTAAAGACTATTATTTTTAAACTTCATTTTTTTATGACTGTCCATACCAATTTTCTTTTCTTTCTAAAAATTCTAAATGTATTTTTAAGCATAATATATATGTGTGTGTGTGTGTGTACATATATGTTCAGAAGTCTTTTTGGTCTGAACCTGACTTTTTGCATGTCTGCAGCCTTTTCTGACCATGTGAGCCAATCCTTAACCTGCTAGGCCCTCCACAGCAAGGCTAGCTTTTGGTTGCTGGAGTTGGCTCCACCCCCTTTGGGTCTGCCTAACTGTCATCCTAACTGTTCCACTTCTAGGGTTCTAGGGAGCTGTTGTGTCTGTCCTGTGGCAGGTGTTTCTATCTAGTCTCCCACAAGTGTTAGCAAGGCCTCTTAAAGGAACTGCACCTCTGTCCTTACTCTGAGAGCCGTGGGCTCTGTGTATGTGCTGCATGTTGGATGCCATTTGAGGTAGTACTTAGTACACTGCTTGCAAATAGTGACAGAGACTTACTAAATAGAAAAGCTTGGTCTTAGCTTAGTATTTTCCCTAATTAGTTCTTATAACTTAAATTGATGCATATTTTTAAATCTGAGTTCTTTTATGAGGCTCATTACTTCATCTTCGTACTACCCATCTTGCTTCCTCCACATTTGGCTGGGGACTCCACCTTTTTTCTTCCCAGTGTCAGTTCAGCTTTCTATTACACTAGTCACAGCAATACATCTTCAAACCTGCTTGCCTCTCAAAAGCTTCTCATCAGAGGCAATGCTAGAGTGGTTTGTGGGAAGACTGCAGCTGTGAAGATAACACACACACCCCAGGTTGAGTGTTGGTTTGCTTCCCAGATGAAAGGAATAAAAGTACTTTATTAAAGGACAGCTGTTAAGGAACAAAAAATGCTTATCTCTGGCTTTTGAGATGAAGAAGAGGAGAAAAAGCCAGAGGAAAGGGAGCAGTAAGCATTTGCAGCGATGAGGCAGGAGCTGGTGTAGAAATTTGTGAAAAGCAATTATAAAGAGACAAGTCCTGTGTCCAGTAAGAGAGTCTGTTAGTTTTCTATATCTGTATCTGCTCAAAAGTGGCATAGCTGGGCTGAGGCTTAGAAATCTAGACTTGTTTTCAAGTAGCTCTATCAGTATGATATGTGCAATTGTCTTAGAGTTTTAGCTGTCCTTTTAAAGTTATATAAATGATACATGAAAACACTTTTTTTTTTTTTTTTTTTTTTTTTGGTTTTTCGAGACAGGGTTACTCTCTGTGGCTTTGGAGCCTGTCCTGGAACTAGCTCTGTAGACCAGGCTGGTCTCGAACTCACAGAGATCCGCCTGCCTCTGCCTCCCAAGTGCTGGGATTAAAGGAATGTGCCACCATCTCCCGGCTGAAAACATTTTTATATATTTATGTAGAACCATGTGATCACGCAATCGATGTGCAATCATATACTATATTGATGTTTAAATCAAGGTAAACACATCTGGGGATGTTACCCACAGCCTTACACATACTTAGACATGTGCCCTACCACCAGGCAGCACTGAGCCTCTGTTATTTCTTTATGGTGAAAACATTCAGAACCCTTTGTTGTATGTTTATGAAATGGGCAATATGTATCATTATCTTTAATTGTCCAAAATGTTTAAATTATCTTGGATATAAACATCAGAGGATTT
Organism: Alexandromys fortis; assembly: GCF_014885135.2. NCBI lineage: Eukaryota > Metazoa > Chordata > Mammalia > Rodentia > Cricetidae > Alexandromys > Alexandromys fortis. The sequence continues at coordinate 504,961 of NW_026068113.1, forward strand.
TACTGGATACCCTTTTGCTCTATATTACCACCTCTTTTGCATAGACTATATTAATAGTTCTTGACCACTATTTTTTGAACTTATTTTTTTATTGATATTTATTGAGCTCTACATTTCTCTGCTCCCCTCCCTGCCTCTCTCCTCCCCGCTTCAACCCTCCCCCAAGACCCCCATGCTCCCAATTTGCTCAGGAGATCTTGTCTTTTTCTATTTTCTATTTCCCATGTAGATTAGATCTCTGTATGTCTCTCTTAGTGTCCTCATTGTTGTCTAAATTCTCTGGGATTGTGATTTGTAGGCTGTGCTTTATGTTTAAACACCACCTATGAGTGAATACATGTGATAATTGTCTTTCTGTGTCTGGGTTACCTCACTCAAAATAATGTTTTCTAGCTCCATCCATTTTCCTGCAAAATTCAAGATGTCGTTATTTTTTTTTTCGCTGTATAGTACTTCATTGTGTAATTGTACCACATTTTCCTTATCCATTCTTCGGTTGAGGGGCATTTAGGTTGTTTTCAGGTCCTGGCTATGACAAACAAATCTGCTGTGAACATAGTTGAGCACATGTCCTTGTGGCACAATTGAGCATCCTTTGGATATATACCCCAAAGTGGCATTACTGGGTCTTGAGGAAGGTTGTTTCCTAATTTTTTGAGAAATCGCCACATTGACATCCAAAGGGTCTGTACCAGCTTGCATTACCACCAGCAATGCAGAAGTGTTCTTTTTTCCCCACAGCCCCTCCAGCATAAGTTTTCATCAGTGTTTTTGATCTTGGCCAATCTTACAGGTGTAAGATGGAATCTCATAGTTGTTTTAATTTGCATTTCTCTGATGGCTAAGGATGTTGAACGTTTCCTTAAGTGTCTTTGAGCCATTTTAGATTCCTCTGTTGAGAGTTCTCTGTTTAGGTCGGTACTCCATTTTTTTTAATTGGATTATGTGTTCTTTTGATGACCAATTTCTTGAGTTCTTTGTATATTTTGGAGATCAGACCTCTGTCTGAAGTGAGGTTGGTAAAGATCTTTTCCCATTCTGTAGTCTGTCGTTTTGTCTTGCTGACTTGTCCTTTGCTTTACAGAAGCTTTTCAGTTTCAGGAGTTGCCATTTTTTAATTGTTTCTCTCAGTGTCTGTACTGCTGGGGTTATATTTAGGAAGTGTTTCCCTGTGCCAATGCGTTCAAGTGTACTTCCCACTTTCTCTTCTATAAGGTTCCGTGTGGCTGGCTTTATGTTGAGGTCTTTGATCCATTTGGACTTGAGTTTTGTGCATGGTGATAGATAAGGGTCTTTTCATTCTTCTACATGTTGATATCCAGTTAATCCACTGACCAATATTTTTATATTTGTTTTTTTAGTTTCTCTTTTCCTTCTATTCATTAAATAAATGAGTGAATGATTAATTGAGCGTATAATGGGAGAGGCAGAGTACCTCTATGGGTTTATAAGACTGCAGTTGATTGTAAACATAGAGTTTGCTCTGCCCCTTATAGGCAAAAGGTGTTGTGTTCTAAGTCCAGATGCAGTAAATAGAAGACATTATAAGGTGCTGGGAATTGAACCCAGATCCTTTAAGAGTAGCAAGCACTTTTAACTGATGAGCCATCTCTCTAGCTCTCCCCCATTAAAAAATCTTAAAAATTTTTGTACAAGCATGGGTGAAAGTTTTGCCTGAGTGTCTGTGTATTACTTGCATGCACTATTCTCAGGCCTGAGAGGTTGTTGGATCTTTTGGAACTGGAGTTAAAGGTGGTTGTGAGCTGCCATGTGGTGATGGGAACTCAAACCCACTATGTCCTCTGCAAGAGCAAAAAGTGTTCTTAACTATTGAGCTCTATCTTTTCAGTCCCTTCAATAATTTTATTTATGTGTATGTGTATTCTGCATGCATGTATATATGTGTACCATGTGTGTGCCTGTTACCCTGGAGGCCAGAAAGTGGTGTCAGATTTCCTGGAACTGTAGTTACAGATAGTTATGAGCTGACATACGGTCCTGGGGATCAAAACCAGATCCTCTGGAAGAGCAGCCAGGGCTCTTAATGCTGAGCCATCTCTCCAGCCCTATTCATTTATTTTTGGTGCCACTTGGAATTGATGTATTGTTGTACATCTTGATTCTATCAGTTTCCCAGAGTGCTGGCATCTTTGATATGTGTTCCCATTCACAGGTTCCCATGTGTTCTCATATTTGTTCTCATTCACAGGTAGGGTCTTCCTCTCTTTTCCCTCTCCTTTTCCCTTCTTCCATCCTTGCATGATGGGTGCTATAGACCTAACACCCTTCATTGAGATTGTTTGAATTGGGAAGTCCTTTAACAAGGACATTGGCATAGTCTATGGAGTCACAAGTGTGTTTACTTGAAAGCTTTCTGTGCTGCCTGCCTGCTGACCACCATTATAGGTGGACTGTCTGAGTACCTCATTCATGTGATGTAGGATTTCCCTCTGTATGCTGTGATTACCATTGGTTAAAAAAGAAACTGCTTTGGGTTTATAGCAGAGCTATAGGGGAACAGAGATAGGTGGGGAAAACTAAACCGAATGCTGGGAAAAAGAGGGCAGAGTCAGAGAGAAGCCATGTAGCCCCACTGGAGCTGGAAGGAACTTTACCTGGTAAGCCACTGCCACATGGTGATACACAGATTAATAGAAATGGGTTAAATTAATATGTAAGAGTTAGCCAGTAAGAAGCTAGAGCTAATAGGTCAAGCAATGATTTAAATAATATGGTTTCTGTGTGATTATATTGGGGTGGAGCAGCCAAGCAACCAGAAACCAGCAAGCGGCCCTCCTTACAACACTGTCATATTGGGAAGTCCCTTAACAAGAACATTGACTCATAGTCCATGGAGCCACAAGTGTGTATTTACTTGAAAGCTTTCTGTGCTGCCTGCCTGCTGACCACCATCATAGGTGGACTGTCTTGAGTACCTCATTCAATGAGATCATGTGCTAGTTGGCTTTTTCATGACTAATATAGTTTACTTAGCTCATCTGGCACATGTCCGGCTCCCCTTCCCTTTTCAGGACTGTTCTGGTGTTAGTATGTACACATTTTGTTTACTCTCCTTCTCATGGACTTGTGAGTCTTTCTACCTCTTGGTATTTTAAATGGTGCTGCTATGAACATGAGACTGCAAAATCTCCTAGGATCCTTGCTTTTTTCAGTTCCTTTGAGTTTGTATCCAGAAGCGTAGTTGCTGGATCATATGGAGAATTAATTCACTTTTGGTGACAGTAATAAAAGAACCGAGACTGCAGGAGATTGGTTGTCCTGCAACTGAAAAAAACAAAACAAAACAAAACAAAAAAAACCAGTGACAGGAGAAAATGTTTCGTTAGCAAAAATACCAGTGTGTTGGAAGATGGGGTGTTAACACCTGCCACTGTCTTCACTGGTGCCACCCAAACCAAGTTTCAAAGTATCTTGTGTGAGTATGTTACTTCAGGTTCAGGTGAACATGAGGGCAGTTTGTTAATCTCCATAAATGGCCAGTTCTTGAACATGGGTTATGAGTTCTTAGCTCAGTCCAAAGCATCTTATGCTTGTGAATTGAAGAAGCCATGATTATTCAGAGGCTTGTGTGAGGGCTGTGCATCTGGTTTCTGTCACTGCTGGTTTCTGCTTTGCGTTGACAATTTTCTCTTACTGTGACTATCTGTGTGGCCAAGGAGTGAGTGGGTAGTACATGGGAAGTGGGTCAGTGCTTTCTGCTTTCTTATTTTATTGCTGGGGATTAAACCTAGTTCTTTACAGTGACATCTCTAGTTCTAGGTCCTGCCCATTTTGTTAACAGTTCACTGACGTATCAATTTACATACCAAAAATCTTATCAATTTTAGATTTACAGATCAGTGATTTCAACAAATTGTCTTAGTTGCACAACTGTGGCATACGTCTCTAACGTTTTCTGCCCTCAAGAAGATCTCTTAAGCCAACTTTATTCCTAGTCCCTGCTCCAGATAACCAGTTGTAGAGATGAGGTGAGCAGGCCTGCTTTTTGTCCAGCTCAGCTCCCACATGGCTAGCTTTATACTGGGAAAGATTCAGCATGTCTGACCTGGTGGCTGGCTCCAGGGCGTCTGCCTCACTGCCTTCTTCCTCCCAGCATTCTGTTCTGTTTTCCCTGCCTACCTATATTCTGACCAATCAGGCCAAGCAGTTTTCTTTATTAATTAACCAATGAAAGCAACAGATAGCAACCCTCCTACATCAACCAGCAGTCTACTTTCTTCCTTTTTTCTCTGTTTTGTTAAGATGAAATCATAATCTATATGGTCTTTTGTGTTTGACTTCCCCCTCCCAACCAAACAGAAAAAGAAAAGCATTGTTTAAAAAAAAAAAAAAGAGAGAGGGTGGGGGGAGATGGATGTTGGGAGAAACCAATATGCTCCTGAAAAAAAGGGGGGGAATGCATAGAAAAGTGAAAGTGAGCCCCACACCCTAGCTACCCTTAATTCAGGCTATTTAAAAATTAACTTTATGGAGAAAAGATGACAGTTTAACCCACAGTTTTCAGATGCTCACAGGCATACACCTCCTTCAGCTTGACTTCTGATAAGAACCTCCTGGCAGCTGGCATCTCAGTGTGATGAACTTTTTTAAGAGGAAATGATCACACTTGCAAGGCAGGAAACTAGAGAGGATTCAGGGTTAGGTTTCCACACTTGGAGTGCTGCTCTCTGTATCTAGAGTATGCTCTGGCATACTAATGGTCACTGTCTTCTCTCAGGCTGTAGTCCTGATAACCAGCACATTCTCTGGACCCACACTGTCAGGGACCCACTGTGGCCACTTGGGGCCAGACTTCCAACATGAATCATGGGGACGAAAACTATATTTAGACCATAGCATGTGGGAAACCTATTGTTTGTTTTTGGGGGTTCTCACATGGTTTTCATAGCAGCCGTGTAACATAGGCTCCTACCCATTATATACAGCAAAGGTTTCGGTTTCTTTACATTCTTGACAATACTCTTCTGAGACAGGATTTCCCAGTTTAACTCAGACTGTGGCCTCAAACTTTTGATCCTCCTGCCTCAGCATTCTGAGTCAAGGTGGGATTGCAGTTTATGTGCCATCAAGCCCAGTAATACTTATTCTTTGAATTTTAAGTGTTTTATCTTCTTGGTAGCTGTCTTTGTGTGTGTGTGTGTGTGTGTGTGTGTGTGTGTGTGTGTGAGAGAGAGAGAGAGAGAGAGAGAGAGAGAGAGAACCATTGATTTGAATTGAATTTGGATTTTCTTAATAGTGATGTGAAACATACTCTGTGTTACTTGTGTATGTGGCACATTCATGGCCATGTGCCATTTTGATAGCACTAGGTTTTGTTGTTGTCATTTTTGAGATAAGGGATCACTGTGTAGCTCTGTCTACTATGTAGACTAGGCTAGCCTTGAACAGGTCCACAGACCTCTGCCTCTCCAATGCTGGGATTTAAAGGCTTGTGTCACCATGGCTCAGCTAGCATTAGATTTTCTTTTAATGTATACCTCATGTGGACTGGGTGTAGCATTTCATAGCATTCCAGTTTTTGGGAGGGCAGAGAGAGGAGTATTGGCATAAATTTAGCGTCAGCCTGTGCTACTTAGTGAGACTGTTTCAAGTAAACAGTTATTATGTGTGCAAGTTCTGAGAATAATTAAAAGTAGTTATTTCAGATACTATTAATATTTTTCCTGCCTGGTTCAACCAAAACACTACTGAACAGGAAAAAAAAGAAATCTTTCTGAGTTCAGCATAGAAAACTAATTTGTAAAATTGGAGTTCTGTATGCTGAGAACTTAAAACTATAGAATCCTTGTGGGATCCAGTTATGAAGCATGTCCCAGTATATATCAAAACTGTGTATGTATATGTGTGTGTATGTATACACTTTATATATGACTCTTCATATATAAAAACACATAAGCAGAGGAAAAACACCCAGGCTATTCTTAGGGAAGAAAAGAAGTTTTAGAGAAGAGATGAAGAGATTTATGAGAAAAATTACACAGGAGTAGACATTAACTCCATGGCCTTTCCATAGGGGCTCCCTATTACAGAGAATCACTCATCTGGTAGATCAGCCTACTGAACACTAGTTATCACATGCTATATCTTGATGTGGGATGTCCTTCTGCATATGTGTGGCTTTTATTTAGCTATTTGGGCCAATGGCTTAGCAGAGTAAAGCCAGACAGGAAATTCAAACAGAGATCTATAGAGATAGGCAGAATCAAGAAGATGCCACGTAGCTGCCGAAGGCGACAGATGTCCTGGAATCTTTCTGGTAGGCCAACGCCTCGTGGCGATACAAATTAATAGAAATGGGTTAATTTATGATGTAAGAGCTAGCTAGGAATACACTAGAGTCATTAACCAAGCAATGGTGAAATTAATTTGGGTCAGGATGGCTGGGAAATGAACGAGCAGCCTCTGCCAGCTTGGAGCAACTATCACATAAAAACCGAGAGAGCTTGGGAAGGAATTCAAGACGCAAAAGAACAGAGTTAAGCACAGCTTCTTGGTAGTCACATTTTTTTTTTTTAAGATAGGCTCCATTTGCTGGCAGCGAGCAGGTGTGGCTCCTCTAAGAAAAGGCTTCCTGACTCAGCATTAGCATAAAAAATCTGTGTGTGGCTTCCTAGTTTGGGCTGGCAGCATGAACTCTGGCTCTTTCGTTCACTTAAATGGGGTTTATGAGCAGCATGTTACAAATTGCTTAATGGTAACATAGACCTGCCATGTCCCTAGGGTGGTGAGCGTGGCTTGCAGAGCTGGCTATGAACGAACCTGCGTCATGTTGGACTGGGCAGAGCAAAAAGGCAAATCTCTGTAATAGGGAGCCCCACCTGGAAAGGCCATGGAGTTAATGTCTACTCCTGTGTAATTTTTCTCATAAATCTCTTCATCTCTTCTCTAAAACTTCTTTTCTTCCCTAAGAATAGCCTGGGTGTTTTTCCTCTGCTTATGTGTTTATCTCATTAAAATATTCCATCTACAGGACATATACACCTGGGTGGTCAACAAGATTGACTTTTTATATATGAAGAGTCATATATAAAGTGTATACACACACACATACACAGTTTTGATATATACTGGGACATGCTTCATAACTGGATCTATTTATCCCACAAGTACTGTAGGCACATAAAAACCTGCTCTGTTCCTTTTTATTCAGATTAATATAAAAAAATCAATTTCTCCTCAATCTAACACAAACTGCACACAATTAGCTCACTTTTACCTCAGAGCAAGTTCAAACTAGACTAAAGGCTTTATGTAAATAGATCATAAGTTTGAAACCTTTCAGCTATGTACAAGGTCAGAGCTGCAGATGTCCAACCAAGGTTACTAAGAAAAACATGTCAATTCTTTGCTTGCCAGTCTACTAACAATAGACCCGTGTCTAAAAATTGTCATTGAGTACTATGCTTTCCCCCTACCCCACCCCCTGTGTGGTTGTGGTATTGCTTCTATGGCCTTGGGTCCTTATGTTGCTGTGGCAATGGTTCAGCTCCTTAATTGCTTACCCTAGGAATGTGATTTTCACTCTTGTAATTTCCTTATCGCTTCAAGGCTCCTAAAGGAGAAAAGTTTATAGAAATAGTAGTTAGAAGAAGAAGCTAGGAAAGGTTAGATGTAGGACAGGAGAATTAGGATAGAGGCAGAACAATAAGAAACTGGCATGAAAAAGTAATGAGTGAGAGATTAATTTTTTGCACTCAGATCCCAAGACCCTCATTTGCTGTAGCATTCTCTCTGAACCCTGAGAGTGAATTGAGGCTGATACTTAATAGCCCTTCTTAATACTCACAGGAGCTGTGCCCTTTCCTGAATGGAGATGAAAGAGGAAGGGATTGGGGGGGTTGGTAGGAGGAGGATACAGCTGGCTTATAAAATAAATAGATGAATTTTTTTAAAAAGGAAAAATAGGTACAAATGAAATATTGATACTTGAAGATTATATGATGTTATGGTGGTTCTTTATTATTGATCAATCTAACTTGAAATATTTTATTTTGTTTAGTCAGGTCAATTCAGTGAAGATATGATACCCACAGTGGGCTTCAACATGAGGAAAGTAACTAAAGGTAACGTCACAATAAAGGTACGTTGGCTTCTCATAGTCTATGCATGTGTCTATTTATGGATGCATACATACATGCATTACCCTATCCCTCTCTTTATACCTGATTTAATTTTCTTTTCTTTTCTTTCTTCTGGTTTTACCTACTGTTTATAATTACTAAGTAATGGTTGGATTGTTGCAAAGACTGTAAATCAGTTATTTATGTTTTCTGATAGGTTAAAGTGTTTAAGAGTTGAAATGTAGTTAAGTGTCCAGAAAAGTCAACTTACCATGTGGGTTAGTAGAAGTAACATTTGATATCTTGAGAATTCCAGAAAATAACAGTCCTATCTTTAGTCTGAGCAGTGTTGTATATTGAAAGGTGGTACTTAGTGGTAGCAAATATCGTAGTCGATCTTTTTCTTCATTATTAAGTCTAAAGTTTAAAATAAAATAGGAAAAGTGTAACTCATTTTTAGCATAATTTCTTATTAGCTCCTGGACTGCAGGAATATTGGGGGATTTATTTTTCTTGTCATTCTGCAATTCCTGCAAGTTTAGGCCCCCAGCCCTGAGCCATGTGAACATTTTACCCAGTTGTTGACAGATCTGCTCTGTGGCTTTTCTGATGACACTCCTCATTTTGTTGACTGTGTGTTTCTATGCATTTTACCAGTGTCAGTGCTTAAGTTGGAAACTACATTAAAGAAAGCCAGAGCTTAGGAGAGTCATATGTCGTACAGTGCTGAATAGAGCAGACAAAACAGTGAAATTATTATGGAGCACTTCAAGTGAAGGACTGTTGAGTCTGTTGCTTACAGAATAATTTAAAAAGGCACACTTAAAGTTTAGGAGATCCTGAGCTGTTTTTTGTCTTGGCATCCCAGTCTGGATGTTGCATGCTTTTGTAGGTGTTAAAGTTGTTATCTTAAAGTTATATATATCCATGATTAGAAATATATTGAGTAATAGTTACTATCACATTGTTATATTTAACCAAGTCATTGCTCAAGCGGAATTTAGATCTAGAGTTTACATTTTTAGAATTCCAAGTTGAGAAGGGGGCTGCCAGATATCACGGATTGAGTTTTGGGTTCCAGGTTTTGGGAGTACTTTGCTTCTGTGACATTTGATATGTCTTTGTGACTGTTCTCCATTTCCGGTAGTACCTTCATCAGATGTGCTTATTTTTGCTTTGTTTTGATTAAATTGCCTTGTTTTGATTAAAGATCTGGGACATAGGAGGACAACCTCGGTTCCGGAGCATGTGGGAACGGTATTGCAGAGGAGTCAATGCTATTGTGTAAGTTGACGTTTTTTTTTTTTTTTTTTTTTGTCTGATTAGTCTCTGAATAATGTAGTTATTTATGCTAAATGTAGGACTTAATTTCTTTTGATTAGAAGTTTCAGAATTGTAAATATTAAGAAAATTGAAAATCTATAAGTAGTTCATTGAGATTCATAGATGGCATGTTGAGATGGCTTTGTTTTTAAGTTACATGATAGATGCCGCAGATCGTGAAAAGATAGAAGCCTCTCGAAATGAACTCCATAATCTTCTAGATAAACCACAGCTACAAGGAATTCCGGTAAGTTTGAGGAGTCTGATATTTTATATTTGCAATTATATACTTAACATTGAACCAATCTCGGTATCCCTAGAGATTGGTTTTAGGATTCCCTACTTCCCACAAGTATGGAGATCTGAAGATTTATGCTATTTTTCTTTTCCTTCCCCCCTTCCTTTTATTTTGAGATTAAGCTTTATAACCTGGGATTTGTGATCCTGTTGCTTCAGCCTCCCAAGTGTTGGGATAATAGGAGTCTGTCACCATACCTGGCTTCTCACGGCCTTTGTGGAAAATGGCATGGTGTTTACATGCAAACAACATAATTCTTCTATATACTTTGAATTATATTTAGATTACTAATGATACTTAATACAACAGATTTTTTTTAAATAGTTGCTGACTGTCCTCTTTAGGGAAGGATGGCAAAAGGAAGTCTGTACATTCTCAATGAAGTTACAGGTCCCCCTTCCCATATTTTTTTGCTTAGTTTTATATTTGCTTTTTGAGATAGCTCTCACTGTATAGACCAGGCTGACCTGCATCCTACTATATACATAGCCCAGGCTGGCCTCCCACTGGACTTTTTTTTTTTTTTTTTTTTTTTTTGGCCTTAGTTTCCAAGCACAAGAATTAAAATTCTTAGTCTCTTGCCTGGCTTCCCTGTGTTTTTGATGTGCAGTTGGTTGGGTATGGAGCCTGTCGGTCTAGAGGACTGTTAATTTTATTTGAAATTAGTAAAATGCCATTCTTTTTTAAATGGTAAGAGTACATTAGCTACAACATTATGAAATTGAGAAATTGAATTTATCTTCCTCATCTTTCTCCGCTACTTATGATATTTTCTCATTGAATGAATTATTTGAAATACTTTTGAAGACTCATCTGTCTCACCTGCTTGTGGTTGCTTGTGCGTATAATTCTGTGCTTGCAAGCCTGAGGTGGGAGGATTGTTGTGAGTTCCAGGCCACCTGGAAAAGTCCTCCGTTGATTTAAAGATCTGGTGTATTGGAGTGTAGTCCTAGTTCTGGAGTACGTTCTTACAAACTCGAGCCACCTTTGCCCTGTGACTGCTGGATCCTGGATATTGGACTGTCTATAGATGCTTTAACCAGATAGCCACCAAAGTATGTAGTGAGAGCGGTGCTCAGTGCTGGGGATATAGTGATGGACAGAAGTTGGGTAGGAATATTGCATTCTGGGGGGGAAGATACATATGGGAAAAAACATTTAGTAGCACAGCTCTGGTAAACAATGTTAAGACAGGTGCAGAAGTCCTTAAGAATTGCAAAGATTTATGCAGTTCAAGGTGAAGGAAGAAGGATCTCTGAGTTCGTGAAGTATGAATGGAGGTCTGATGTGTGGGAATGTGAAGGATGGGATGGTAGTAGGGAAGAGTTCAGGCACAGGCCCTTTGGCAATAGGAAGTCATCTCCAGAAAACAGCGCCTTGGGAATGACCGGGTTGAGTGACATGCTGAGCTGTAGCTGGGACATTAGAGGCCACACTTACAAGATAGTCTTGTGGATAGTCTTTCACCTTTTTTAAAGGAAAGGAAGTGCTCTCTGTCACAGCTACTATTTTTTTTTTTGTTTGTTTGTTTGCTATATTTTTCTATCTTTTGAGATAGAATTTCATTGTGTGTGTGTGTGTGTGTCTGTCTGTCTGTCTGTCTTTTGGAGAAGATCTCACTATGTATATCCTAGGCTGGCCTCAGAGTGAGTGATCTATCTGTCTCTGCCTCCAGAGTGCTGGTATTAAAAGCATGGGCTATCATACCTGGCCCTCATACAGTGTATCGTTTTTTACTTTTGTGCTCTTTTGGGGGCCCGCCACCCAACTCCCAATAAATACAAGGCATTTTACTCTTTCTTAAGCCAGGCAGCCTTAACTTGGCTTGCTTATAGCTAGCTTTTCTTAAATTATCCCATCTACCTTTTGCCTCTGGGCTTTTTTTTTTTTTTTTTTTTTTTTTTTTTTTTTTTTTTTTTTTNTTTTTTTTTATTTCTGTATACCTTTCTTTACTTCTTACACTGTGACTTGCTATGTAGCTGCATGGCTGGCCTCTGTCCTCCTCTTCTTTTTTTGTGCCTAGACCTCTTCCCAGATTTCTCTTCTTTATTCTCCTTGCCTGCCAGCCCTGCCTTATCCTTTCTCCTGCCTTTCTTTTGGCGGGTCAGCTCTTTATTAGACCAGTTAGGTGTTTCACAGAGTTAAACAAATGTAACATAAAAGAAGGCAATACACCTTTGCACCATTACACAAATGTTTCACAGCATAATCAAATATAACAACACATCTTCAAATAGTATTCCACATCCACAATGTATTTTGTTCTTTTCCCATTCACTCCTTCCCAGTCTATTCTCATCCAGCTTGTACCCCCCTTAAAAAGGATTTTTTTATGGTCCACTAAGTCTAGTTTATGTTGGTGTATTCTCATGGGTGTGGGGGCCATCCATTGGAGTATGGTCAGAGAGGCCACACTTTTAAGGAGAACTAACTTCCTCCTCTAGAAGCCATTAACTCTACTAGCTCCTGAAAACCTGGGGGAAAATCAGTTGTCTCCCTTTTTGCATTTGAATGACACAGATAAACCTTTAGTTGTGAAGTGTGTGTGTGTGTTTTTTTTTAAGTAGCTCTGAGTAGAACTAAATATATAGATGAGACGAGCCTCAAACTTAGAGATCCCACCAAACTCAGCTTCACCTGCAGCTGTGAAGATATTTAGATTTTGGTTATGACTTTCTAGGAAGTCTCAGAATGTACACCATAGCCTTAGAATTATTTAGTGCTGAGAAGTAAGCCATTGGACATGCGTATGTGTCATGACTTGTGTTTGGAGGTCAGAGGACTACCACTGCCATGTGAGTGAGTCCTAGGGTTTGAACTCAAGTCATCAACCTTTCCTCACTGAGCCGTCTTTAAGCTCCTAGAGTATCTTAGAATATTTTAAATGCAAGCTGGCCACAGACTGATTTGAGGCTGTCTTTATGGTAGGTAGATTATGTAATGCCAGGATAAACTCATAAATGTGTTTTTATTTATATTTATCAAGTGTGCTTCATAATTAAGGTGCATGTTAACATTAAAGTAGTTTTGGAATATTTAGATACTACATTGTGCCTCTGATCTTTTTGTACATAAGATTCACCCATAATATCTTTTCTTTTAAAGGTACTAGTACTTGGAAACAAGAGAGATCTCCCAAATGCCTTGGATGAGAAACAGCTAATTGAAAAAATGTAAGTTGTAAGAAGAGTAATGTTGAGAAGCTTGTTGGTAAATTATAGACTGTCCTCTGTTTATTCAGTAATGATTATACCTTGTTCTTAGATGGATAAACTGGATCAACCAGAGAAGTAAATCTCTAAACTTTTGTTAGCGGGAAAATATTCTTTTCATAGTAATGAGAATAAGTGAAACTGAGTAAAGAGTGATAAGTATGACAGCTGCCACCCTTTTCACCAATTCTGTTTCTTGCAGGAATCTGTCTGCTATTCAGGATAGAGAAATTTGCTGCTATTCAATTTCTTGCAAAGAAAAGGATAATATAGGTAAGAAATGGCTGCTGGGTTTTGGAATAAAAGAGTACTATGGAAAAAGACTTTGTGTTGTGGGGACTCACTAGGTGTCTTTTTTTTTTTTCAATATACTTTTTTTTTTAAGGCAATATACTTTCTTCTCTGTAGCTTTGGAGCCTGTCCTGGAACTAGCTCTTGTAGACTAGGCTGGTCTCGAACTCACAGAAATCCACCTGCCTCTGCCTCCTGAGTGCTGGGATTAAAGGTGTGTGCCACCATTGCCCAGCTATACTTCACATTTTTAACTGAGGGCTTATTACCCTAGGAGACATGTGGCAATATATGGAGACATTTTCTTTTGGTTTTCATAACTGGAAGAGGGTAGAGACACAGATGTTTCTAAACATCTCTTAGTCCCTACAGCAAGAATTAGCATAGAATGTCAGTAGAAGCAGGGCTGCTCTTCACTGTAGTTTTTAGGATGTTGTGCGATTCTTTAAACCCATTACTTCTTTAAATACTCTTCAGAAGAATTTCAGTAGAAATGGGAAACTTTAGGAGGAAAAAATAATCTTTTACTCTCAAGAACTAGCCAGATAATTTTCTAAAGGAACAACAGCAACAACAAAACTAACTGGGCATGATGGTGGATACCTGTTGTCCTGGTTCTTGGGAAGCTAAGGCAGGAGGATTGCTATGAGTTTGTGGTCTCCCTGGGCTATATGGTGACTGCTAGGGTAGCTATGACTTGGTAGCAGGATCCTGTCTCAAAAGAGGGGTGGGATGGGGAGATGAGAGAAAGTCAGTCTTGTATTCATTAATTCAAGGCTGTAAGGGATTCAGCAGTGGTGGTGAGAATCGATTGGCGTTTGAGGTTGATCATGGCTCACTGGGGTACACTAATAGTCATTTCAGTGTTACTGAGGCTAAGGAAACCACTGCCCTTTCACTAGACTCAAACTGAGCATTAATCAATGAATTGCTTCAAAAAGTATTTGAGTGCTCATGGTTTCCTGTGTTTTACTGTCCCCTTCATGTGGCGCAGGAAGTGTTTTGATCTCAGGAAGGTGTCCTGGAACCACATGAGGAGAGTGTTTACTCCTGTGACACTGACTCCAGAGAATCTTCTCTGCCTTCTGCATTTTTGTTTAGTCTGTGGACTCACTTGTCTTTGGGATCTTAGCCTCTGTCCATTGGTTGTGGAATATAGAAAGGTTTTTCTTTTCTTTCAGTTTCTTAAATATGAAAATGTAGTCATTTTACTTAAAGCTTACTTTCCTCCTCTGATTTCACACTGTTGTGTATACGGAGACTGCTCATTTCCCGACTACTCAGACTTGAAAGATCACACAGAAACTATATTAATTATAACACTGTTTGGCCAACAACTCAAGTGTATTTCAAGCTAGCTCTTATATCTTAATGTGACCCATTTCTATTATTTTTTTCCATGATGCTTGTGGTTTGCTACCTCTTGCTTCTTGGGCAGCTACATGATATCTCCCTGACTCTGCCTACTCTATCTATATCTCTGTTCAAATTTCCCACCTGGCTTTGCTCTGCTAAGCCATTGGCCAAAACAACTTTATTCATAAATCAATAAAGCAACATATATACAGAAGGACAACCCACATCATTGGTGTGATAAATGTAAAAGACTTGTGTCAGCAGTTATTAAATTATTGTTTTCCCAATTGTGAATAGTCACTTTTGTTCGGCTCCTGGCCCTAGTCTGTACTTGGTATGTGTGGTCTACAGCTTCTCTAATGTATTTTAGTGGGAAAATGGAAGACTGAATTTACAATTATCTTTCAAGCTTGGAGAATAAGAGTGCTACATAGAATGGATTCTCACATAGCTTTCAGATTGTTAGTACATTTTAAAGAACTCAGGATGGCAGTTCATTGCTCTGACTTAGCTGCCTTCTCACTCTGAACTTTTTCTGGCTCTCCTGAACGGCTGTAGCTTTGACTGTATTGTTGATTCCGTGTTAGTTGCTCTTCTTCAGATCTTTAGAACTGAAATGCCTGCTGTCAGATCCTCTGGATGTGAATCACTTGGGAAGTAAACCAGTTGTGTCTGGCCATGCGGTGCATGTCTTTAGTCCTAGTGCTTAGGAGGCAGAGGCAGAAGTCTCTGAATTGGAGGCTAGCCAGGCCAGAGATTGTTTCTTCCCTACTCCCTGCAGTCACACATGAGATCCTGCCAGTTGTGCATCTTCCTGCTTCTCTATATACTGTGTTTGCTTCAGGTTTCCATTCTGTCCTGTCCTGTCAGTTGAACGGAGTCAGTCTGCATATGGCAGCCCTCCAAATTATTCTGTTGTACTTGTTGGCTTGCTAAAATAAGCTAATATAGCTTCCCCACTTTAAAATTTCCAGTAATTTCCTGTTGACTTGAGAATGAAGTCCTAACTTGTTAGCACCACTTTATTTACTGAGCACAACTCAAATACTTGCACTCCCTTAGACATTGTTTTAAAATTAATTTTTAGTACAGAAGCAATGGGTTTCATTATGATAGTTGCATGCATGAAAGTCATACTTTGCTCACATTCCTTCCTCTCTTTTGATCCCTTCCCTATTCCTGCTGGGCTTACTCATCCCCAGATAGTTCCCTTATCTTTGCTTTTATGGTTTTCATTTTTGTTTGTGTGTGTGTGTGTGAGCGCGCGCGAGAGAGTGAGAGAGAGAGAGAGAGAGAGAGAGAGAGAGAGAGAGAGAGAGAGAGAGAGAATGTCCAGATGCCTTAATTTTGTCCTTTATGGCTGAATAAAACTCCCTAGAGACATTTTGGTTGTCATGGTGGGGCTGGCACATAGTTGTTAAGGCCATGGATGCTCTAAACCATTCTCTGAGGCACAGGAAAGGTTCACCTCATGAAATGATTAGTCAGCTCCAGATGCAACAAGGACCAGGTTATAAAGCAGTGGCCTAGGTGTCAGAGTTTGTGGGAACTCTATTTTCCATGTGCCTGAGCCACATCTTAGCAGCCCCCCATGTTCTGCAGTAGGGCATGCATTCTGAGTCTGCGAGTCTTTGCATGACATCAAAGCACAGGTAATTTTATCTTTATTATTATAGTTAGAAGTATCTTGAGGTCAGAGAGCCTTTCATACATATCTTTGCCGTGGCAGTTTTGTTTAGATCCTGATTGGTACCAAGTTCATGTTCAGTATCTGATAGTTTCTCACATTGCCCTCTTGAAGCCCTGGTGATGGAGTTCAGATGCAGAAGAGATCTAGCACCTTGGACATTTTAAGTATTGTCTATGTGTTTAGTTTTGTAATGCTGATTTCTTAACTCTCACTTTCCCTGCCTTTAGATATCACACTTCAGTGGCTTATTCAACACTCAAAATCCCGAAGAAGCTGAGACATCCTCTGGCGTCTTCCAGTCCTTCTTGGCTATAATCCTAGAACTACTGTCCGTTCCTCTGAAGTACTTCCCAGAACATGGTCCTTCCTAAACCCAAGAAATTGCCTTTCTCAGAGTTTCTTTCTCATGTGCACTGCTAAAGATGTCTATTCCTATTCTTCATAACAAATCGGCTGGAGTTGTCATGATAAAGTCAGCACACACTAAAAGGCCTCACACACTTGTCTAATGTGGAGAGGTCCTCTTTCCTTTCTTTTTTAAAAAACACCCACATTTTGACCATCTTAAAGTTAAGAAAATTGCATATTACCCTTCTGGTCTTTCTGGGCCAGATTTTTGTATTGATTTTCAGTAAATGTCTACCTATTTCATTACAGAGTCCAGTATCTTATACTGGTACTGACTTGATGCAGCATGGAATTCCTAGTGCCACACACAGTATTTAGAAAAACTTCAAGCCTGACTCGTGGGATATAAACATGTTTATCTCCTCCCACACATGCATGTGAAATGTAGAGTTACACTGTAGGAATAATTGGTCTGCCAAGAGTTAGCAGAGGTGCCAGGTCAGCACAGTGGGCTCCTTACACTGGAGACTTCATACCTGGTAAATTTTAAACATTCTGCTTTTTGGGACTCCTTTGTCACCAGATCCATTTGGGGAGATGGGAAGAGTTACAACATGCTCTTTTGTATCTATCCAGATCATTAGTTTTCTTCCCCCTTTTAACACACTTTTTTAAAGGGATGGGAATTGAAGATTTTTTCAAAAGCTTTCATGAATTTAGAGCATTCCAGCTCGTGTAATAAACCCGTTAAGCGTGTCTGACTTTGTAAACACATGTCTGTTCTTTGTCTCCAGACATCCGCCCTGTGCTACTGCATGACACCCGTAACTCCTGACTCTTTATATCTAGTCATGAAGTTGACTTTCAGCACAAAGGATACTTAGAAACAAATTCTTATTTTTTCTTACCAATGTGAGGCTTGGCACTCTTTTCACTGGTGCCACTAGGCTTCTTGATTGTGACAACTCTAGACCTGCCTGCTTAATCTAATCATGCGCAATGTCTACAGGTTGTTTAATGATTGGCCACGCAGAGAACCGAGGAACCAATGCTGTTTATTGTTTGCTTCTATGATACAGAACTGTACAAAAACTTACATTGAACATATTTTGTAGCTTAGCTATCTCCACTTACATAAAGGGACATATTAATACTGGTTCATTTGTAAGTTGTTACTCATGCTGATGTAGTGATAAAACCCTGTGGTTACACCTGCTTCTGTATTGCCTCACACTGTGTGTGACTTGTCTCTTCTGTTAAGCAGCACTATGTCGGCAGTACATACTCAGATATGTTGAGCACTCCAAGTGTAGTCAACAGTAAGTTCTTTTAATGAATACCGTTTAATTTATAGACTGCCACGGCCTTAAAAATATTCTGTACAAATAACTGCACTGTGTTGCACAGACACTACTTGTTTTCTTCATTCATATTTTTATTGAGTAGAATCTGGGCTTTACAGTTCTCATTTTATTCATGGAAGCATGTTGCACTCTTCCCAGAGGATGGGATGGGTGGTTTGAAGGAAGGGATGTTTAAACTTGCTCATGTAGCCCAACAATGGTCACTGTGAACCATTTTAAAGAATGTGGCAACTTGCTTGTGCCTAAGTGGAGGGATTGGAATCAGAATGTGTAACTAAGTGGTACTGCATAGGTTTTTGTTAATTGACCTATAGCTAAACCTTAAAATGTTTGTGTGTCTTTTCATTGCTTTGCAGCATTTCAGGACATCTAAAAGCTACTACCAACATTTTCCTGTGCATAACCTCTGCATGTGAAAACCTAACAGTTACTGAACTTTGTAAATACGTAAATTTTTTTATTTAGGCGTGGATGCATTTTTCATCTGTTGACTGCTCTTCTCAGCTTTATTCAATAAACTTGCATTTTGAGGGTTGCATTGACAGTTTTACCTTAAAATGTGCATCCTGATGAAGGTGCAGTTCTTGGGAATGGAGTGGAGAGAGAATTACTTGAGAAGGGCTCCACAGGCCACGTGCTGGAAAGAAGCTGTCGTCTCACTTGTCAGAGGATCCGGTTCGTGGGATGAACTCAGAATAAAATTTTACAGTATCTACCTAATTGGTACTTGTTGAAAGAGGATTCTATTAGTAATAAACAGTAGTGGCACTTTGTGGGTGAGCACTGAGGATCGAGCCTCATCAGTGCTAGGTAGGCACTCTGATACCACCCAGCCAATACCCTTTCTCTTCTACCCACAAATTTAGGACTTTTCGGTGGTAGGCTAGTGAGGAATTTTATTATTCAGTTTATCTAAAAAACTTATATTGCCAGGATTTGAATCTAGGCTCTTGTGTATTCTAGGAAAGCCCTCAACCACAGAGCTACATCCCAGCCTTACAAAAAAATAAAAATAAAAATTGAAGACCTAATTAAAAAAATGAAATTCCAAGACACATCTACAGAATGCAAATATTTTCATTCTCATGGGATGGCTTAATGAGTGAAGCACTCGCCTCCTAAACTGGAACTGGGATCCCTAGCAGTAGATGTTAGGCCTTTGTGGTAGCCTAACTGTAATCCTAGGACTGGAGAGGAGAAGAGTGTCCATGTGTCCCGCTAGACTAGTGGCAAAGTGAGATCTGGGTCTGAGAGACACTGCCTCAATATAGAAGGTAGAACATCTGGGCTCCAAGTGTGCATATACTCCCACACAATATACATATATAGGCATACAGGCCATACGTACACATGAAAAAATAAAAATGTTTATTTTTCTATAAACCCTATTTTTAGAGTAAGGTATTTGGCCCATGTTGCTAACATGTTATCTGAACTGTAAAATAATATTGATTTTTTTTTCTTTAAAATGAGAGTCATTGTAGAAATGGTTTTAGTAAGTTAGGCTGTCATTACTGTATTACTAATTGGGTGCATGATTTGGCATATCTACCACAACATTTTACTATTTTGTGAAATTGATGTAACAAGGAATGCGAATCTGGATGGAACTGGGGAAGACATTCAAAGTACACATTTAGCTTGGTTCAGAAATGGAGAGTTTATTATTTTAAAATGTTTTGTTTTGAGACAAGGTTTTGCTTTGTAAACCAGGCTGGACTCAAACTCACCATCCTCCTTCCTTAAATCTTGAGTGCTGTAATGATGGTATGTGGCTAAAATAACCGACTTCTAAAATTAGTCTTTTTGACTATGATATGTAAATTGGGTGCTTTGGACGATGGCTGTTTTAGTGTGCTTTATTTTTGACTGAGAAAGTGATTTCCTTTGGCATCTACAGTTGAATCAGGTTGATTTGGTAATTACAGCCTCTCAGAAAGTCTAGAGGGTGGAAGCTTAAATGAGATACAGAAGGTACCAATCTGTAACATCCTGTTGGCCAAGTGCTTTACTCTGAAAATGTGCGACTAAGGGGAAACCATCATGTTTGTTGTCTAAAATATTTACATTTTATCAAAACCTGAATGAGTGTCCTTCCTCCAACAGTGCACACTTGAGTCAGGAGACTTGGGAAGAAAAATAGTTGTGCAAATAGAGTCACCTAATAGACTTCCTCTAAGTTTGCTGTTCTACAAGTGGGCAGCCCACAGCAGGTGTTTCCTGTTGGTAAATAACCTCCACAGATTTCTGTTTAAAATTGAGCTATTAATAAAAGTGGTGTCCTTGTCATTGATGCTTCTTGGGTGTTCTTAGGGAAACAAGTTCCTGACATTCTAGACAATGCAGTGAGCAATATCAGAAGTCATTCATTACACCATTTCATTAATAATATCCCACTCTCAGGATGATTCCATTTTAGAACAGAATTACCATACTTAGGTAGTGTAGCTCTCCCAGTAGGAATCAGGTGGGGAGAAAGATAC
The DNA here is from genome assembly GCF_014885135.2 of Alexandromys fortis. NCBI lineage: Eukaryota > Metazoa > Chordata > Mammalia > Rodentia > Cricetidae > Alexandromys > Alexandromys fortis. The sequence continues at coordinate 525,407 of NW_026068113.1, forward strand.
CCCAGCCTCATTTTGCTGGACCTCACAGTCCTCTGTTGGTGATAGGAAGGAATGTGGGGAAGGGGTCTTGGTTTAACACGCTGATGTAGCCTGATTATGCAAAGAATGTCAGAGTGGCCCTTGGGAGAATGCTTCCTCTTTTTCGTTTTCTTTTTTTTTTGGTCATTAACTGGTGGTATCCCTGCTGAGTTCCTGAAGTCCCAGCTTTCCAGTCCATTGAATGAGAATTTCCTCTGTCTCTCTCCTCTCTCCCCTCTCTTCTCCTCTCTCCCCCCTCCCCTCCCCTCCCCCCTCCTCTCTCTCCTCTCCTCTCCTTCCTCTCCTCTCTCTCTCTCTCTCTCTCTCTCTCTCTCTCTCTCTCTCTCTCTCTCTCTCTCTCTCTCTGTTTTTCAAGACAAGAGTTTCTCTAGCTTTGGAGCCTGTCCTGGAATTAGCTCTTGTAGATCAGGATGGTCTCAAACTCACAGAGATCCGCCTACCCCTACTTGCAAGTACTAGGATTATAGCCCTGCACCACCACCACCAGGTATTTTTTTTTTTTAGAATTTCTAACTCAGCTTCTTACAGTGATTGTGGCAGGTTAGAGGTCTGGATAGTAGCTAGAGCAGACATACACAATCCCCACCTGCCTAGTGACCGTGTTAGTGTTTTATGTGCTCTCTACTTGAAAATAGAGACGTGTTTACTTCTTCCCCCCACTTTGTTTTAATGTAGTGAAGTGCTAGTCATCACAGTTTACAGAATGACGCAACCACTTGGATTTGAAGGAAGTACTGTTAAAATATACAGACTTACATTTGGAAAGGCATTTATAGTTGCAGGTGTTTTTTTACTATGTATCCATTGAAGAAACACATGCCTACTAAGAATTTTGGACTAAGCTGTTTAGAACTAATGTATAATAACACTTCATAGCTGCTGTAGGCTCAGCAAGAATTTACTTCAGCTTTTGAGAAGCCCAGAACACTTAGAAAATACTTTCTTTCAAACTACGGGAGGGGGAGGGAGCTGAGCAGACCTCTACCTTTTCTTTGGACGTGGGACAGAGAATGGCAGTGGTATTGTCTCCCTCCCCTGTCATCTAAGTTGCTTTTGGCTGTCATACCATTCGCCACAGTTCACAGAAAGACTGAACATTAAGGTGATTTCTCTTTGTGGCAGGATAAGTAATAAAAAGCTGGGGATGAACCAAAGAAAGTTCACTACCTTTGTTTATTTTGGGGACAGTGGACTATGATGCTCAGGTTAGTCTTAGTCTTTTGGTCTCAAAGGATTCTTCCTGCTGTAACATCCTGAGAAGGCCTTTAGGCATGTGCTGCTGTGCCCAGTTATCCCTCCTCCATCCCCATTACATTAAAAAAAAAATTTGTTAACTTTTTTTTTTCCTTGAGAATGTTTCACTATATAGCCCCTACTTCCTGATATAAAGACCAGGCTGCCTGGAATGCACAGGAATCTGCCTACCTCTGACTTTCAAGTGCTGGAATTCAAAGTGTGAGGCTCCATTTAGGTGGCTGAATAAATTAGCTTTTTATAGATAAAGTCACTTGTTTCCACAAGACATTATCTTGGTCCCACCCACAAAAGGGTAACCACTGCCTGGTGACATACCAGTTTCTTATTTTCTTCTTGCAAAATACAATCTCATTGACAGGGTCAGCTATGGATATAGTACTGTTTTAAGTGTTTTAATGTGAGTGTATTAGAGTTTGTGGTAGGTACTTAAAATGGGGATTTTTTTTTTTCTTTTTTCTTTTGCAGCTGAGGAAACAGGTGCAGAAACTAGCTTAGTAAGGTTACTCAGGCAAGATTCTGACTGGATTCTCAGCTGTCTCTTGGGAGCTGCACTGTTCTTAAAGTGAAAGAAACATGCTTTTTCAAACCATGATGCTCTTGTGAGAATGGATTTGGAAAAATCTGTCAAACTTTTTCCTGAATAATTGTTTTATTAGCTAGGTTTGATGGCTCAAACTTATATATCAGCATTTAGAAGCTGAGGGCGGAGGATCACAACTTGGAGTCATACTGGGGCTACAGAGTCAGATCCTGTCTCAGAAGTGTCTGTCTCCTCCCCCCCCCCCACCACCACACCAAGACAATGGGTTTCTCTGTAGCTTTGGAGCCTGACATGGGACTAGCTCTTGTAGATCAGGTTGGCCTCAAACTCAGAGATCCACCTGCCTCTGCCTCCCCAGTCTGGGATTAAAGGTGTGCACCCTGCCTGTCTCAGATTTGTTTTGTTTTTTGAGACAGGCTTCAGAATTGTTTTGCAGGATAGATTTTTCTGACTAGATACAGATGTTTCAGTTTCATCAGCTACATTCAGTCTGAGAAGTCCTAAAGGGCCAGTAACAGAAAATTCCACTTTGGGGGTTTCTGAAGATACAAGTGGAAATATGTGATAGTGTCCCAAAAACCTACTGGCACCTGTTGTCAGTTGTCCCATGAAAAGCATATTCATATGCTGTTGGCTGGTTTTCTCTAGTTTTTAGGTTGATTTTTTTTTTTTTTAAATTAGGGCTTTTCTGTAATGTGAGAACAGGCTCTGTCATCAGTGTGGCTGACAGCTGACTAGACTGCAACATAAATTTAATCTAAAATTTGCACAAAGCATATCTTAATGTTCACATGCAGTTTGTCTCAGGGAGGCAGACTAATAGACCAGGGTCAAGAGCTGTAGTTGGACTTCCGGAAGCCTCCCCAGGCACCCCCCCCCTCCCGTTTTGGTTTACTGCTTGGGCCTTTTTCTCTCCCAAAATAAACTCTTAACAACCCGAAGAACTTGACTGTTCGCTGGCTGCTGTGTTGTACCCTTTCGCGCGTCGCAAGAGCCCCTTTGGAATAAGTCGCACAACTTACCCAAATCCTCTCCATTACTTCCTTGATTGTTGATGACATACATCACTGACTTGGTTGCTTCCCCTACTTTTTAAGTTTGATAGATATGCGGTGTAAACTTAGGGAAGGGAAGATAGGTGCTCCAAGTTTTGAATCCTTACACGAAAGTCACAGCCCTCAAGAGATAAAATCTGTAACCTGCTTAATTATAGGAATTAGGACTTAAAGGGATTATACCCAAAATCTGTCCTACATTTCTGAGGTCGCCGCTGCCTTGCGCTGTGGGAGGATTTGGGAATGATATTTAAATAGTTCTGATGAAAATGATTTGGTGTTAGTCCTACCTCCGCCCTGAGGGACAGGGTGGGGCCTCGAAGTATTTTAGAAGTATCAAGGCGTTCCAATAAAATAAACAGGTTGGGGTATTGCACAGTCTGAGCCAGGCATAGGAAGTCCCACTCCCACCCAAGTTAAAAACCTTTCCTGGTTATGCGCAGGTACCTCCTTGCCTAACGGCCCCGGCCCTTAACTTTCTCACCCCTTCAACCCCAGACCTGGAGGGGCTTTCTCCTTACCAACTTCAGATCAACAAACATTCCACCCAGGGGTATCATTTACCCGAAAAGGGGCGGGTCAGGGGCCGCGTCTGTGACCTCGCGTGGAACTCCCGTGCTGCGCTCCCATTGGTTGGAAGTTCTCTCCCCAAAAGCTTGCGCGACCTAGGCTCGCCACGCCAGCCCGACCTGAATCGGGTCCGCCCTGGGGGCGTGGTCCCGGCGGCGGGGCGGAGCCTTGTGGCCCCGGCGGCCTATAGAGCGGGAGGGAGTCCCCGACCGCGCCCCTCGAGGCCGGGCCCGTGCGAGGCCAATCCCGGGCGTCCGGTGGGCGAACGTGGGGGCCTGGCGGGCCGGGCCGGGCCGCGGGGCGGGGGACAATGGCCCAGTTCCTGGTGCGTCACGAGGGAGTTCCTTAAAGGGGAAGTGAGCGGGATCCGGGCGGACGCGCGGGGCGGCGGTCGGCTAGAGACGCTCCCGGCGCTTCAAAATAATGCCCGCGGCGGTCGCTCGACAATGCAATGGCGAGCGCTCGTCCTGGGTCTGGTGCTGCTACGCCTCGGCCTCCACGCGGTGCTCTGGCTGTTCTTCGGGCTGGGGCCCAGCATGGGCTTCTACCAGCGCTTTCCGCTCCCCTTCGGCTTCCAGCGTTTGAGGGACCCCGACGGCTCGGAGCCGGTGGGTCCACCGGAAGGCCCGGCTTGGCTGCATCGGCCAAAGCGGGGGCCGGAGGGGCGGCTCGAGACCCCGCGGGAGCCGGGGCCAGGCATGTGCGGCCAGGCGCACTGGGGCTACGCTCTGGGCGGCCGTGGCTGCGGCCCGGACGAGTACGAGCGGCGCTACAGCAGCGCCTTCCCGCCGCAGCTGCGTGCCCAGATGCGCGACCTGGCACGGGGCATGTTCGTCTTCGGCTACGACAACTACATGGCGCACGCCTTTCCGCAGGACGAGCTCAACCCCATCTACTGCCGCGGCCGGGGGCCGGACCGCGGGGACCCGTGAGTAGCCTGCCGGATGCCCCGCGCGCTGCCTTCCGCACCTCCGGGTCCCCGAAGGGATACCAGGGTCTTTAAGGTCCGCCGAAGTCCGAGGTTCCCTCTATCCGCCGCGAGGTGGACTGCCACCCTCTTGATTCTCCTGGACTCTCCAAACTTCAGGACAGCTGTCTCTGTCATTCTCTGTTGCAGATGGGGAAACTGAGGGCTAGAGACCAGAAGGGACAGTCACAGTGGCAAGGCACGCCGCTGCTCCAGATGGACATACTATCTAAGTGCTAGCTGTAGGCTTCCTTTGGAAAACGCAGCTTCAGAACGAACCCTCCCCACTCCCGATCAGAACGCCACACCCAAGGCTTTTTAATATAAAGATTGAGGCACGGGTTCCGAGAAAGGGGCCGTCCTGTGAATTGGACCCAGGGGATGGGGTGGGAGGTTAGGATTTTTCCTTCCCAGGGGTCGCTGCCTAGGCTAGGAGAGCTAGTTGGGAGGGATGGGTATTGCCTGGCCCAGATTTGCGATCTGTATCCCCCTAAGGATGGTCCCTTAGGCGCCGAATTGACTGACACTGTCATTGCTTGGTATCATCGTAAACACTAGTGGGGTGATGGTACTGTCAAAAGGTCAGGCAGTCCAGCCTGCGAGTCATGGGAAGGTGAAGTTCCAGGGTTACTCTGGTGGACTTCAAAGTCCAAGAGAAAGGAGCACCCAGCCAAGATCCTCCTCCCTAAAGGGTGTGTGCACTGCCACGGACCCAGTCAGGCCGGTTGGTGACTGGAGCTTCCCTCCCCTTAGATGGAAGTGGATTGGGGTTGTTCGTTGTTTTGGCACTACACATGGGCATCTTTGGACACCTGGCACGTGTATTTTAGTGGCGGATTTTTAGGTTCTAAAAGAAAAGCTAAGGGCTGTTGAGATGGCTCAGCCAATAAAGACGCTTGACACTACTTGAGTTTGACCCTCTAGGACCTACTTGGAGGGAGGAAAAAGAGAACTGAGGAGACTCCCGGAGTTGTCCTCTGACCTCTACATGCCTCTGTGACTCACATGCACAGCTGTCCCCAAAATATTAAAAAAAAAAAAAAAAACACTTTTTTTTTTTTTAAAGGAAAGCTAACTCTAAAAGGGCATAGAAAGGGCTATGCAAGTGGGTTGGTGAGGTGCCAGTTTGTGTCTTCATTTGCAGCCTAATAGCTGATAGATTGGTAATAGCAAGGGAACATCCCACACAGAGGCACTGGGCCTTGCACAGTTCTGCTGGGTTGATGAACTATTTGTCTTGCTTAGCTGGATCACCCCATCCCTCTCTTTCTTGTTCTTCTTTGGGAGTGCAGGGAACTGAACCCATGGCTCTATGCAGCTCCTTCCAGTTGAGCTACATTGCAGCTCTTCTTTCACAGAAATGTATTTTTTTCTCAGTTTCTTTGGGGGAAAACTATACATTTTTTTTTGAAGTAACACTACTCCTTTTTAGATTATAGGGAGTCAGTGAGTTTTCTCACTCATAAAGAGTCGCAGGGGAGACTTCCTGCCTGTGGTTAGCTTGGCTTCAATTCCAGCTTTGCGCCACTCCTCTCTTCCCCTTCAGCCCCCTTCCCCCCTCTACTTTCTTTCCTGCCCCTCTCCTTTATCTTGTAAGAAAAAAAAAATGTCTTTACATCTAGGAGGGGAAACGGAAAAATCCCTCTAGTTATTTTCAGTAGCTCTTTTCTGCCAGTTCCTGACCATATGGCAACACAATTCATTTATTTATTTATTTACTTACTTATTTTTACATAATTACAACTTAAGTATGTGCCTATTTTAGATTTTTTTTAATTTCACAAAGACAGTATTTTTATTTGTGTTCCAATAAGATTGACAATAGGTTGAACAAGAACCGGTTTGAAAAGCTATAGATGACCCCTGTTGGGTTCAGCCTCCCTAGAACATTTTGCAGTGCACTCCTGATACACTTCCAACAGAATCTTAAGCATGTCGTGTGTCCAGGTAGCAGAATTATGCTTCCCCTCATTGTCTCACTGTCTTTCTATGTCTTCTTCTTTGGACTAGGAACTGCTGTACTGATGACGTGGAGCTTCCTTCGAAAGTGGCTCTTCCTTAACGCGCTTCCTTTTAACCTTCTTCTGTTCCTCTTTTTTTCTTCTGTCTGCTGGTCTGTCAGTCTGTCTGTCTTTCATGCTGAGGCTGGTTCCTAGCATAACCAGAACGATACAGTAAAAAGCTCTGGCTCCAACTGTCTTAATGAGCCAGGCTTGGTCACCCATCCCCAAGGTGCCAATTAAAGAGACAATTACTGGCGCAGAGCAGAGGAAAGAGAATTAACATCCTGGGAAGTGGAACAAATAAAGGGGTCCAGCTGTCCCTGAGTTGGGCTTCAGGATCCTGCCAGGAGCCTTAGGTCAAGTAGAGGGAGGATTGGGGCAGAGGGTGTGAGATATCTATGTAGTTCGGGTCATGCCGTGGTTTTGGCCTTTACAGTATGAGCTCAGGTTCTTGTAAGGGGCCCTGCTTAGAGTCCAGTCTCCCCATCATGGATAATTGTTCTCTTCGTGTCGAATCTAAGGTAACTACAGGTTTGAGACAATGCCTTCAGTCTTAGAGGAATGAGAGAGGGTGTGAATCACTGTTTTCACACGGGCGCTCCTGGAGTGATTAACGTGCCCGTGTGTAGAGAAACGCAGGATGAACCAAAGGAAAGGAGACATATGCAAGAGGAAGACGGGCATGGCAGGCTTTCGCCCTCTTTTAAGAAGTCACTCTGTGGGCTCAAGTGAGAAGTCGGAGCTTCTGAGCAGACGCAGTTTCTGAGTGCCTGTTGTACGAGGACCTTGTGCATGCTAGGCAAGTCGTCTTCATTGAGCTCCACTACGCCCAGCTCCTTTTTCACTTTCTATTTTGAGACAGCCTTTTTGAGTTGAACAGGCTGGCTTTCAGCTTGTCCCAAAGCTGAGGCAGGCCTTGAATTTGTGATCTTGATTCAGACTCCTGAGTAGCTGGAGTTACAGGCCCTGCCTTTACCAGGTCCACCTTTAATGGTTTTATTTTATTGTTTTGTAATGAGCTGTGGGCGCTTTCTGGAGCCTTTCAGAGTGGGGGTGAAGAGCTCTTCAGCAAAGTGAGGTGGCAGTGGTTGGTTGAAATTGTGGGTCCCAGTGGCTTCTTGGGGTGCGTAGGCCTTTTTAGAAGTCTATGGTAAGTGTGGTTTGCTTTGGTTCTGCAGTGACAGCTGGTATAAATTGAAGTCAAGTCTCTGATTGGAACGATGGCCTTAGGAATTAACACTGGGGAAGGCTGTCTTCTGACAGTTGGCAGCCTTTGTGTCTCTGACGTGGTGAAGAGCCCTGGGATTTTGTGTCCTTGAGCAGGGACCCCCACACTGGCCAATTCAAGGAATAGAAAGCGTAGGGTTCTTTGTTCGTTTATTTGTCTACTTTTACTGGCTCTCACCTTAGTATAGTTTCTCTTAATTCTTTGATACAGGAGAGTTTCAAGCCTGTGCTTTCTCATTCTGATCCTGAACAAGTAGGAAGTGCTTACATTTCCCAAATAAACTGTAATAAAGAGGTTTACATGTTTTTTCCCCCTAATACTGAGAATTGAAACCAGGGCTCACATATTCCAGATAAGTGATCTGCTACTAAGCTACACTCCTGGCCCCTTTAAAAATTAGACTTTGAGGGGCTGGAGAGGTGGCTCAGTAGTGAAAGGTGCTCGCTACCCTTACAGAGGACTGAGTTTTTTCTCAACATTCAGAACCACCTGTAACTCATGGGAGTTCCAGGTGATCTGGTCCACATGTAGACACATACATACATACAAAGAAAGATTTTATTTTGAGGTCTGGGGATATATTTCAATGGTAGAGTACTTGCATGTAGGAGGCCCTTAACTTAATATTTGTTCTACAAAAAGCAAAGTAGCAAAAGATTGCTTTGAGACAGAGTCTACCACACTGAACTCAACCTTGGGATTCTTCTGCCTCAGCCTGGAATTACTACAAAGTGTGCCATCACCATGCCCAGAAAATATCTTTCTGATTTCAAAATTCAAGTATGTTCATTATCATTTTCTAATATTACTTTAAAAAGAATGAACTTGATATTAGAATATTACCTAAAACAGTACAAAAACAAAATGTGGGTACTCTCTCTCCTCTCTTTTCATATAGCCCAGGTTGGCCTTCAGCTAAATAGGTAGCAGAGGCTAGCATCAGCCCCTGATCCGTCTGCCTTCTGTCTCCCAGGTGCTGTGATTTCAGGCACAGGCCACAGTAGCTGCTGTGTCATTTCTCGTTAGTCATCCTCCTGATGCTTATCTTGATAGACACGGGCCCTGTGTTAACTTGAAGTAAACAAATCTTGAGCCCTATGAAAACAGCTGGTCTCTGTCTAGTTCCTGACTGCTGTTGCGTTGTAGAATCCTAATTTAATCGTTTGAGGAAATTTAGATAGTTCTCTATTCCTGTGGATGGCAGCTATAAATTCAGGATTTGGGCCTGTCACAGTGCTTGATTCCATTCCCCCGAAACCATAAAACAAAAGTAAATCCCAATAAACAGATCCAGTATTGGTTCCTCACCTAGTTCGTTCCTAGGCACCCTAGCTTAAGATGACCACTTCCTGGGCTGAGGAGATGACTCAGTGGGGTAGGAGTGTTTGCTGGATAAGTAGGAAGACTTGGGTTTGAATCCCTAGCAAGCATGTAAAAAGCTGGGTGTGGTCACTCCTGAGCCTGTAACCCAAACACTGTGGAGTGGAGACTGAGACAAGAGGAATTCTGGGACCTGCTGGCTGCCTGGTGAGTTCCAGGTTCTGTGAGAAACCCTGTCTAAGATGGGGAGACAGCAGGACAGGAGAAATCTTCCTTAGGCCTCTTACCATTCATGAGTGCCTGTGCCTTCACACACATGCAGATGTACACGCACACACACACACACACACACACACACACGGCCTCTTTCACAATTCCTTTTTCAAAACTCTTCCAGAGTCAGGCACAAGTCTTGAGCTATGGAAGGTGATTCTTCTTGTTTTGCACGTCTCAGGTTTGATTCCTTCCCTTTGAGCCACCATTCCCCATTTTAACTGTGTTTGAGAATTGAGTCCAGTCCCCTTTGCTTCCCTCTGGATTACTAAGTCCTTGAATGCGCAGGACTGTTTGGCGAGTTATCTCTCTGCCCACACAGAAAAGATAAGATTTTCAAACAGCTGTTGCAGGTTGAGTATATGCAGCGTGGTTTCTTGTCTGGTTTTCTAAAATGTCTGTTTGATTTTATTAGCTACATAAGCAAAGATTTTCTAACAGAGACTTTGATCTTCATCTTCTTTATCTCCTTCCTCCTTTGCTTGCTCTCTTCTTTGCTTTTGTTTAGAAGTAGTAAGAGCTGCAGAGTGTCGCAGGGGAATGATTGCCATGAACGGTCATGCATGTGTGATAAATTAGGAGGGAGTTGTGTTGTGATTGGATCAGCTGTTTACACGGACCACTTGTACTCTTGATTTTTGCCTTGTTCTCAAAGACTGACTTCCTCAAGTGCTGCTAGGTCAGACAGGGCTACAATAAGCATGTCCAAAGAACAGAGCTGTGTCATTATCTGCAGGACGGGCTGACAAAAGGAAGCTGGAAAATGTCTTGCCGTAGGGCTAGGACCGGTTGTTTTATGAAATCTAATTTTTCCTTTGTTCTCTACCCTCTTTTCCCTACTTTGATCATTTGTATTATTAATTTTGTGGTTATTATTTTTTTTTCTGAGCCATGATCTTGCTGTGTAAGCAAGGAACTCAAGTCCTGCCCCAGTCTCCTCTAAGTGCTGGGGTTATTTGGTTGAATAGAATTCAGATTGTTCTGGTGAACATTCTAGATCTTTAAGTGGGTTTTCTGACTAGAGTAGAACTCTCACAGTTATTACAACTACATTAAAAGAGCCAACTCTGGTAAAAGTTACCAGTTGTTACTGACTCTTTGGCCAGTGTTACTGAGGATTTGTTGTTGTTTAGGGAGGGTCAGTGCCTAGGTTCAAACCCAGCATCTCAACATGCAAGGCAAGCATTCTGCCGGTAGCTGTGTACTCAGCTCAGTGTTCCGGTAGCGGAACACTGTGTCCCTTTGATGTGTGCACTGAGAGAAAAAGCACAGTGAACACGGAAAGGTGTGAAAATTACACGTGCCTTCTGTGGCTTTGGGGCAGCTAGGGAGGTGGCACTTGCCGTAGATTAGGATGATGTGGAGTTCTTGTTCCGTTCCTTCAGTTGGAACGCTCAATGATATGGCAGCCATTTTCTGGTGGGGTAGGGGTTTGGACCTCACTCTGTTTCTGAGCAGCGTAGCCCTGTAGTTAAATATTTAAACCCAGCCAAGTGTTCCTGAGGACACTCCTGAATGTGAGGATGTCTGCTTTGACCCTCCTCCAACCCTTGGCAATTCCTGTGCGCTTGGCATTGCCTTTGAGAGACCTGTTTGAAGCCATAGCTTTCATCCTGAGAGCATCTTTTCCATCATGTAAGTTTCCTTAGAGGAGCACACAGAAGGTTTGTGGTTAGTGCAGTTTTACAGTGATGCTGTTGGTTGCTTTTGTTCCTATGTAACCCCCTTTGGGAACTTGTTACTTGTTTTTTTTTTTTTTTTTTTTTTTTTTCAAGACAGGGTTTCGGGTTTCTCTGTAGCTCTGGAGCCTGCCCTGGCTCTTAGGCTGGCTTCGAACTCAATAGAGATCTGCCTGCCTTCCCGAGTGCTGGGATTAAAGGCCTGTGCCACCACTGCTCCGCTGGGAACTTGTGAGTTTTTTGTTTGTTTGTGTGTTTTGTTTTTTTGCTGTAGATTCTTTGTCCTCTGTTAAATACCCAACACACACAAAATAGAGCCGCTCTAGCGTTTAGATAAGGTCAGATGTGGAAGCTGGCTATGCCTGTTTCTTCATGTGAGCCCCATTTCACTCTGAATGAAGCCCAAAAGGCATTTTCTTTTATTTTTATGCGTGCGTGTGTGTGTGTGTGTGTGTGTGTGTGTTTGTAGGTGTAGGTATGGTGTGTGCCATGGTGCCTATGTACAGGTGAAGGATAACTTGTGGGGGGCGGTGTTCTCCTTCTGTCATGTGAGTCCTGGGGGTTGAACTTAGTTAGCTTCTGGGGGTTAGCATCTAGCACCTTTTCCTACTGACTCATCTTAGCAGCCCCCACAGGTCTTTAGAGAGACAGCAGGCCAAGCCATCCAAAGTGCTGCTCTTAAAACTTCTTTCACAGGAAGCAGGTGGCAGAGGGAGCCTTTAGGATGACATAAGGGCAGGTGGCATGCAGAGAAGATGGAGGACCCCAGATGTGAGTGCACCCGTGCCTGGAAATGAAAGTAGGGCTCTCACTCTGACTCTGGTAGATGAGATCTAGAAGCAGTTGTCTCATTTCTTCTTTTGCTATCATTTTCTTTTCCTTCCCAGCCTCTGCAGTTATTTTCTGGTCTTGTGGTAATGGGACAGGGAAGTCAGTGACGTCTGTGACTGAATTTCTTCAGTCATGCCAGGCCATTTTCACTGTTTGTCTAGCCTTCCCGGATGTATTCGTTCTCATTGTGAGTCTTAGTTTGAGCAGTGAAGAAGTACCAGTTCGTATGACAGGATCCCTCGTTCAGTCCCTAGTACTTGTGAAATGAAGAGGGTTTTGAAGCTAGACAGGATTAAGGATCCTTGATGGTGATAGCGTGTCTCAGAGCACCGGCGAGCCAGTGACTTGCCCATCTCCCGACTTCCCCTTGAGTTCTCTCACTACCGCCTTATACCCGTGTAGTTCCTCAACCTGTGGACACACAGACCCTGCTGCTCCTTAGACAGAAGGCCCGCTCCCCACTGCTGCCCACAGTCTGTTTCTGGATCGTGAGCATGGCCAGCAGTTTTAGTTTCTGATGGCTGTTTAGTTTTTTGCCCCTCCCCTTTCACTTTAAATGTAAAGTACCTTTATTTAATTTTAATTCTTTCTTTTCCAGTTCAAATCTGAACATCAATGATGTCCTGGGAAATTACTCCCTGACTCTTGTTGATGCCTTGGATACACTTGCAGTAAGTGTTCAGCTTTTTCTTCTTTAATTAAGATAATTAAGATAAGTATTTATCTTACTGTATTTTCTCCTTTTCCCCAGGAATGGGAATTCCAGGAAATGCTATACTCAGAGGCTTTGATGAGTGTTAGTTATTTTAATGACCTTCATGGGAAGGCAATTAGAAAACACACACATATGTGTGTGTGTGTATGTATGTATATATGTGTGTGTATATATGTGTGTATGTGTGTTTCTTTTTTTTATTGATTTAGACATCGTGTCCTACCACAGTCTCTAGACTCTTCTTACTACTTAGTCCCTGTAATCTGTTAGATTGCAGACTGTATTGGTCGCTTTTCACACCAGGGTCAGAAGCAAGTTAAGGGAAGGAGTTTATTTTGGTTTAGTGGGCACCCTCCAGAAGGACGTCCAGGTGGGAAAGGCAGCAGGGTCAGGAAGCTAGATGTTCACATTTTCATCCACTTATGGTGAGACTCCTAAAGGTTCCATAAAGTCCCCAAACATTTCCAACAGCTGGGCACCAAGTGTTCCAGTACATGAGCCTATTGGGGGCGGGGGGGGGGGGGACACGGGACTTCTCATTCAAACCACTACAAGGACTTTCTGGCCTTTATGTCTCTCTCCCAGACTCGACTTTGTGCTGCTAACTGTCTAAGGCAGAGCTAATAAAAAAAGGAAACTGTGCCATGGCATCTCAGCCCCTGTTCCTTTCCCTGTGCAAGATAAATTTATGGTCCTACTGAGTGCCTGCCTCTGTGTCCTTTGATACATGGAGCAGACCTAACTAAATCATGAGCTGTGAAACTTGTCCATAACCTGAAACCTCTGAGTCAGAACCTCTGGTTGTTCTCTGGAACTGAGTGGGCTGTGTCCCCTTTTAGGATCCCCATCCTACCACACACATCAATCTCTCCTAATGGCTCTCAGACCTTAGCATCATGGCTGTGGCCGTGAGGCTCTCTTCCCCTTCTCTTCTCTTCTGAAGGCTAATTTTGTGTGAGTTCCCTATTACAAATCCACCCTTCTTCTTCTTAGCTTATAGCACAATACTTGAGGAGTAAAAACCAGAAGATCCCAGGGTCAGAAGGTACCCCCAAATACTTCTAGCTACTGGCTTCCAAGGAGTGTCTGTGCCCGGTGCCTGCCTGTGCATGAGGCCCTCTCTGTGGATACCCCTGTTGTTTATTGCTTCCTTGTTTTGGCTACTGTTCACTCTGTATGTGTCTTGCCAACTTGCATACTGCCTTTACTCTCTCATTCCTTGGCAGCCCCATTGACCGTGGGGAGCTGGAGGCCTTTCAGCATAAACACAAGAACCCTCCTGAAGGTGACAGGCCACACTGGACATGCTGTCAGGCTGTGTGTGTGTGCTTCATGGCCTAGCACCATAGCGTATGGCTTCCAAGGGACGTTTCCAGTGATTCACAATCTCCTTAGGAGAGCAATTTTACAAACTCTTCCTGTTTTCCTTGTCCAGAAAATCTTTACTATTAGAAAGCTGTTGAATCTGTCGAGTACTATATTTAATAATGTATCTGGTTCCTTTAAACATCCCTAGGAAATGTTTAAAGCTGTCAGGAGTTGGAATTGGGTAAGGGAGCAAAGTTTACATGATTGTCTCGTGGTTTGCTAGTAGTGAAACTGCAGGATTTGGAAAGAGGTGGAGATAATGTTCTGTACCTTCATTGTACAGACTGCAGAAACAGGACTGGGCCCTGGTTCTAGCAGGGCTGCTGGGTTTCCTTCTAGGCTCTAGTTGCAGGGCACTTCCAGTCTCCCAGTATTTCCTTCTGAAGCGATTGCTGCTCCATTAGGTCATCCACCGTCACGCCTCAGAATGTGCCCAGACAAGTAAGTGCAGCGTAATTAGCGCTAACCAGTGAAGCTGCTGGACGCTGACTCAGGCCGGGGTGTGGAAGCAGATAGGAGGTGCGGGTGCAGCTGGAGAAAGCACACCCTCTTCGCCCCCCAGTTAGTTCCCGGGATGTCTTCACCCCTGCTTGCTGAGTGCAGAAATGCTGTCATTATTTGCCGCACTCTCCTCTCCTCCTCACCCGACAGTAATTAGTACATAGTAGGACTGCAGATTGTTTGTTATGTGACTGCTTACCAATCCAGTTTTGTCCAACATGTATTCTAAGGTGTGCCCCTTGGCCTAGTATTGTTCTCAGACATACCGGAGAACTTCTCACTGTTGTAAGAAGCACACAACAGCATTTTATTTAAAATTGTCTAATTGAAAAGTTTTAAAAACATTTAGTGTGTGTGTGTATGCGTGTGTGCACATGTCATTGCATGTGGGGCATGTGGGTGGAGCAGGAGACAGTTTGCTTCTACTGTTTGGGTTCCAGGGATTGAACTCAAGTGGTCTACTTTTTAGCAAGTACTCTTATCTCCCGAGCCACCTTACTGGCCCTATTTATTTAATTTTTGACATAGGATCTTAAAAAATAAGGTTTAGGCTGGCCTTAAGCTTGTAGTAGTATTCTTGCCTCTTGCCTCAGCAAGTGGTGTAATTGCAGGCATGTATTATTATTATTATTATTATTATTATTATTATTATGTATTGAGTGGACTTGGAGATTGATCTTGGGATTTCGCGTACGGGAGGCTTATGCTCTTCCCCTGAGCTATATCCCTTGCCATTTGTTTTGTTTTGGTCTTTAAGTCAGAGGCTCCAATCGGTGACCTTCACGTCTCAGTCTGTAGAGTCTTGAAATTACAAGGGTGAACTGTATATCAGCATTTTCAAAATTCTGAGAGGCCCCTCCGCTCCTCTGTGCAGTCAGCCTTCTCCAGGCCTGGGTGATTCTGCACCCTGGTTTCTTTGTGCTCACTGGCTGTCGAATGTGAGAGTATACGGGGTGTAACTGTAGTGCCTGGATGTCATCACCTTCCCCAGCTTCATCTGAGATTATATCAACGCTGCAGCTGCACCAGATACTGTTCTTGGTGAACATCTGTGAGGAAACAGACCCATTTCTGTGGTTTTCCATTGTAGGCGGTCTTGACTGTGGTAGCACGCTGGCTCGTTTCTCAGGAGTTCTCTTGTTAGCATTTTCAGCAGATGTTTGCAGATGTGCTGCGTGAGCCCTCGGGGAGCACAGTCCCCTGATCATTGCTTGCGACCTGAACAAGATTGCATGTTCCTTTAAGAAGGAAGAACTGTAAACAGAAAGCCTGCTTCTGCTTCTGATGAGAAACACGCAGCAGACCAGTACACTAAGAAATAAGGCACACCCCCAATAATGAGTGTCTGAAGAATCATTTCTCCTTGATTTAGTTACCTAGATATTGGTGGATGTTTGTGTCCTTATGAAAAATGGTTATAAAATTTGAGTGAAATCAAATTATTTCCATATAGGTTAACATATATCAAATGACAGATTTGCCCTTTTTGAAGGGACTCGCCTGCTATGGCGTTGTTTCTACACACCTCAGATAGGAACTTTAATTGTTGCATTGGACATAGAGCTGATAATTGGTACGTTTTGTTTAAGTTTTATTTTTCTATAAAAGTATGTACTTGTTTGTGTGAGAGGGTACGCATGTGCCACAACATTCGTGTGGAGATCAGGGGACAAACCGCCTGGCTTTTTACAGGGGTTCAGGGGTCGTCACTCAGGTCATCGATCAGGCTTGCACGGCAGGTGCTTTGACCCACTGAGCCATTTTCCAAGACTCCACTTGATTTTAAATGTTGCTTGCTTCCTGCTGTATTGTTAGTCCTATTTCTCAAAACCTTTACACATATGGACAGCAACAAGTCAGTCAGTTTTCCAGCTATCTTGGATTTGAAAAGCAGAGATATCTTGAAAAACAGAGCTAGGATCATATTTTTGTTAGCCAATTTTCTGATTTATCTTCTCCTGCTCCACAACTGTTTAGAAACTGTTCTGCCTTGCAAATAAAGGTCAGCTCAGCACTTGGGGGAGAAGGGACTGGAAGGACATGGCCGCAGCCAGGACGGTTCTGTTGGGTGTTCATTCACACCGTTGTGCCACTTGGAGGCAGGATCCTTGAGTGAGTGGTAGGAGGCAGGCTCACTGTCTGTCCTGGATCTGACAGGAGTGTGGGAAGTCACTGCCGCCTTCCTTTTGTGTGTCCTCCCCCACTGTGGCAAAGCCATAGGGAGTGCAGACGCAGGCGCGATGGCCAATCAGCTGCCTCAGCGTCATTTCAAGCTGCTTGTAATGCTGTGTGTTCCTCTGTTTAAAGATAATGGGAAATTCATCCGAGTTCCAGAAAGCAGTCAAGTTAGTGATCAACACCGTTTCATTTGACAAAGATTCCACGGTCCAAGTCTTTGAAGCTACAATAAGGTAAAGTAGCATCTGTCTTTTGGAAGTGGGGGTAAGGGACTTAATTCCCCTAAGGATATTTCAGCTAGAGTCCATGTGGGCAATATGGATTCCACGTAAATTATTCATGTTCATTTTAGTTCAGTATTTATGAAAACTTGTACTTTTGAAACTTTTGAATATCATCTCATGTTGGACTACACAGAAACACGCATTTTAGCAAGTATATAAGAGAGTTATCCCTCAAATGCAATTTCAATGATTCCATTCATATCTTTTCTTGTTTCCTTGTTTACTGCCTTAGGAATCCTCTTCCATGTTTTTAAATGGAGTTTTGCGTCTCTCCACCCACAAAAACCACTGCTTGCTCTTTTGATGTCTTTTCTTCTTGTATGGTTCTCATTTGTCACCCACTCTTTGCTAAATGATGGTGGAATCATGGCCTATACCCAGTTTTGTGCCCAGATTTTTTTAATATGAAAAGTTGACTCTTTTCCTGTTTAAATATTTTGAAAATTGTATTGCTATACAACAGTCCATATCTGGATCTGAATTCTGAAATTGAAGTTATGAAATGGTTTATCTTAAAATAAGAAAAAAAAATAAACATTTGTTTGAAAAATGTTGCAGTCCTTTTTTGACAATTGAGATGGGACACTTAGGTATCCACAAGGCCATAAATCTCAGAGGGTAGCCTTCTGCTTTCCAGGATCTCATTTTATCATTTCCTTCTCCATGTTGTCTCACTAGACACTGGGGCAGTTCCTCAGTCACCAGGCAGTCAGACCTGCAGAAATTCCATGCTTCTGTTGTGCCTTGTTTTCTTTCTCATATGGCTAATGTTTCTTTTACCAAGCAAGATAAATCAGTAGGAATTTATTGATGCTCATAGGAAATATGTCCTTTGAGAACAGCAGTGGGCGCTTTCTGTTTAGCATAGTTCCTTAATGAATGTCCTAAGGGTAAGATGACCAAATTTATTAATGCTTTAGGTGGCATTCGTTCTCAGTCGTCTCAAATGGATAATACCTATTTTGCTGCCAGCAATGCAATGAACTGAGAATCAGTCCCTTAGGGTCCAAAGGGACAGTAGGAAGCTAATGAACCAGGTTCTTCTGCACCAGGCAGTTTGGAGCTTAAGAAGAAGTAGAGACATCTTTCATCTTTGTGAATTGGATCCTGTGCACTTGTAACAATATGTTTTTATTTTAATTTTTCTTTCCTGCTGTCAGGGTTCTGGGAAGCCTCCTTTCTGCTCACAGAATAATAACTGACTCCAGACAGCCCTTTGGTGACATGAAAATTGAGGATTATGATAACGAATTATTGTACATGGCCCATGACCTGGCCGTGAGGCTCCTACCAGCTTTTGAAAACACCAAGACAGGGATCCCCTATCCTCGGGTAAGTGACTGGTTTGTTCGCTGTTTTGCTGTTTTTGAGACATGGTATTGTGCCATGTAGCTCAGGCTGGCCTTGAACTTGTGATTTTCTAGCATCAACCTCCCAAATGATAACATTCCAGGTGTGAGTTACCACACACACAATTTCACAGTTTTTCTGAATTTTCACAATTCACAATTTTCCTGAATTCAAACTTTCATAAAAGGGATGGGGCCTGGCTATGAGAAGAGAGTGATGTCCTTGGTCCTAAACATAATATCAGTTGTTCAAACTTCGGCATTTCCTGAGTGCCTTCTGTGTTCCAGGCACACAGATTCCCGAGGACCCTCACATGTGTGCAGGAATTCAATGAATGCTCATTTGAATGCTTCACATGCCTGCAAGTGAAGCCTGCAGGATCAGCCAATTAGATGCTGATTTAGATACAAGATCTGGAGTGAGATTGTGTATTTGTGACGTCTGATTTAGCAAGCCAAATGACTCTTCTGGGAATTTTGTCAGCCTTTGCGGTAATCCGGAGAAATGCCAGACCACAGCACCTCCTTGCTGAAATTGGCTGTCAGGCTGTGGCTGAACCTCTGCTCCCTTCCCAGTCTAGCAGAGTAGGAGTGAATCCATTTACAGCTTGTGTTTGTCTCTGACCCTGTAGGAGTTACTTTTCTGTTGCTGTGCTGAAATGCCGAGACCTAAAGTCGCTTTTAACAGAAGAATTTGTTTTAGCTTATGGCCCGAGAGGGAGAGTCCAGGAATGTCAGGGAAGGCATGAAGCAGCAGGAAGCTGGCCGGCCACATCTTATACAGGAAGCAGAGAAAGTGAACAGGAACCCTCAAAGCCCACCCCAGTGACGTACTTCCTCCTGCAAGTACGTTAAGGTTCCATAGCCTGAGCAAACAGCCTGAGCACCCAGTGTCCAAACACAGGCGTGTGTGGGGTACCACAGACCCCAGCCAGAGCCTGGTGCTTCTGTAGTCCGGAAGGGCACTTGGCAGAAAGTGGTAAATTAAGGAATGAGGGTAGGACTCTGTGTTCTTACTGTTTACTGGTGTCTCTCATCTTGAGTGTCACGTGACAGACAAGTGGTGAGCTGAGTTGTCTGGTCCATTAGCTGAGTCTCGATGGGACTTTTCAGCACTGAATTCTTAAGCTTTGCTGTAAAACTTTTTTTGGGGGAAGTGAGATCTTGCTTATGAGCTGAGGCTCTGTAGCTAGACTGGCCTCCACATGACCCTTCTGCCTTGGCTTCCGACTGCTGGGGTACAATTGCTCACCACAACTTTTGATTCTTCCTATCCCAGGTGAATCTGAAGACGGGTGTTCCCCCTGACAGCAATAATGAAACCTGCACAGCGGGCGCTGGTTCTCTCCTGGTGGAATTTGGTATTCTGAGCCGACTGCTGGGGGATTCCACTTTTGAGTGGGTTGCCAGACGAGCTGTGAAAGCCCTCTGGAACCTTCGAAGCAACAACACAGGATTGCTAGGTAGGGTTCACCATGTGCCATCAGTTGGTCTGTGTAACCTTTTGTCCTCCTTTCCCTCTTCCTCTGTATTCTGCTCTTTCCTTCATCTTCCTAGTACAAATGGACCAGGAAATTAATAACTCCAACAGCAGCCGTTGGTGCTGCTTGGGTCCGGTTTCTTCACATGACCTTTTGCTTAGTGTGAAGTTTAAGGGTTTGATGGAAGATTAATAATGGTTCAACTGTTTTCAGCTGTTGGAGCTCTTGGTTTGGATCCCTTGGTATAGTCCATTGGAAATTATTGTTAATAGAAATGCCATAAAAAGAACAGTCTCAGAGGCAAACTTTATTGCTTCAATATAAGGTTCTAAAAATACAGGAGCTTAGCATTTCCAATAGAGAGACTTTCTTCTGTTAAGAAAGGGGTGGGGGTGGAATCTGGGTGAAAGCCTAGTTGAAATGTATTCGATTTTACCACCCTTGAGGATATTTAGTCAAAATACTTAAAAATTATTATGGAAAGATTTATGCTTTAGTAATAGTCATAATAACAAATAATATCCTTTATGTATTTATCATGACGTTTGTCTTTAGTAATTATCCGTATTTTGCTAACTCACAGTGTTGTTTTAAAATAGGTTTTTAACATCATAAAATTGCCTAACTGGGACGTAATTTTTTTTTTTTTTTTTTTTTGGTTTTTCGAGACAGGGTTTCTCTGTGGTTTTGGAGCCTGTCCTGGAACTAGCTCTTGTAGACCAGGCTGGTCTCGAACTCATAGAGATCCACCTGCCTCTGCCTCCCGACTGCTGGGATTAAAGGCATGCGCCACCACCGAGCAGCGTAATTTCTTTTCGACATCTGAAAATAAGTTGGTTGTTTTGGAACTATATTGGATCATTTATAAAAAAATTAAGTAAATTTTGTCTTCTGAGGTTTATGTGCAAACTTTATACATTGAATAGCAACAGTAGAAATAAAGTCACTCAGGCTGGAAGTGGTCATGCGCACCTGTAAATACAGCACTCTGGAGGCTGAGGTCAGCTGGGTCTGCGTAGTGAGACCTTGTCTCAACACGGATGGCCACTTAGCTTTCCATGGGCCCTGTTAGTCCCCACATGTAACTTCTGTGACTTTGCAGTTATAACACAGAACTAAGAGAAACAAAGTTTTTATGCTATGTGCGTTTGGTAGATCATTCTGATGTTTCCAAATTGTTGCCTTACTTTCATAGTTACCAGTTTTCAAAACTATACTTTATTTTGCTTTTTTTTTTTTTTTGATAAAACTTTTTCTGTGTAGCGCCTACTGGCTTCCACTTTCTGTGCAACCCAAGATGACCTCAAACTCCTCATCCTTTACATTTTGCACTTCCATACCTGGCTGGTTTTTATGGTGTTAGAACTCAGGTCCTTGTATTATTAGGCAACTGCTCCACCACTGATATATATCCCCAGCTCTGACCTTTTATTTTTATAAGTGTTATTTTCAGGACAAATTCCAAGGAATGAGAATACGGGGTAAAAGGCTGTGAATGCTCTTTTGGGTTCTAAAATACAGTACCATTCTGGGAAAGCAAAATGTCAAGCCTATTTTTTTCCCATTAAATGTTTATTCCCATTTTTTATCTGTGACTGAATATTACATGTGTGCATACATGCATATACGCCTGAGTACTATAGAATGATCTCTCTGTTTTCCAAGTTACTGATAGGACTAATCAAAAAATTTAGATTCAACTGTCCATTCCTCTTACCTGCCTGGGATAAGGCTGCTGAGGAAGAGTGGGACAGGAGGAGGAACCGCCGTTGAGACCTGAAGCACCCTGTGTGTTTGTTTCCGCAGGCAATGTTGTGAACATCCAGACAGGCCACTGGGTTGGCAAGCAGAGCGGCCTGGGTGCCGGGCTGGATTCCTTCTATGAATACCTCTTGAAGTCTTACATCCTTTTTGGAGAAAAGGAAGACCTGGAGATGTTTAATGCTGCATATCAGAGCATCCAGAGCCACCTGCGAAGAGGGTGTGTGTCCCTGGTGGCACGTCTATTGCCATCCAGTGTGTTTGATTCCTGCCCAGCTCTGTTTTATTTGTTTGTTTCATTTTTACTGTGTATTTTATTGTTCTTGGAGACGGGTATGTGTGCCGCGGCACACACATGGAGGACTGAGGGACGACTTGCAGGAGTTGGTTCTCTACCGTGGTAGTCCAGGAATGGAATCTGGCTGTTCAGGCTCGATGGCAAACATCTTCATCCCTCGAACCTTCTCACTGTCTCCTTCAGTATTTTAAGTTTTGGGGGTGGAGTGTCACTGGGTAGCCCTGGCTAACCTGGTATCATTTGGACTCGGACTTGCAGCAGCCCTCTTGAGTCTCCTTCCGGAGCGCAGGAGTCACAGTTGTATTCCACCACACACAGGGAGGGGCTGTTTCCTGCTCTGCAGTTGGCACCTGCAGTTGACTAGCACTTCTTGCAACAGCCGCCTGTGTGCTGGGATTACAGTTGGGAGCTACCCTACCCGCTCCATTTCTCTTAATAGAAACTTTCAGGGTCTATTTGTGTTCTCCCTTAACTGATTGTTAGTCATTTGGGAGTTGGTCATTGTGTAGCATAGTACTCAAACCTGGAGGCTTAAAATATCTCACAGTTCCTAAGGGGATCTGGGAACTGGTGAGTCATTGATTTGGGGCCACGATCTCAGATGAAGTGCTCTTAACCCTGAACCGTTTCTAGCAATGGATAGCTAGCCCAACCCCTGCTCAAAGTCTGCTTAAATAAAGTACTGTTTGCTTTTTCCTTTTCTGTACATTCAGAGTGTCCATAGAGACTGTGTCCCTGGAACAGCTGTGCAGAGTAGCAGAGGCTTCCGGCCCAGCCCCCAGCTCCCCTCCCCCAGGCCTTTTTCTGGACGTGTATGTAGTAAATGGTTAATGCAAGTTATAGCTGCCAAGCTTCTGCTCACGAGTTTTTGACTCATTTCTACATCAGCCGTTGTAGGGAGCTTCTTTGTGGGAACTTTTGGGGGCTGGAGAGATTGGCCCAGAGGCTGAGAACATGTCACTTTTTCTGAGGGCCCAAGTATGATTCCCAAAACCCATATGTGGTGGCTCACAACCTCTAATCCAGCTTCAGGGCATTGGGCACCCGCGTGCACCTGCTTGAACATACGTGCAGACACTCACAGGCACACAAACACAACCGAAACTCTTGCAAAAGAGTACCTAACACTTCTGGAGTTGTCGTTTTTTGTCTTGTTTTCTTTTTCTAGTGTGGGTGCTGAGTGTGGCTGTCACTGCAGCTCTTTTGGTGGTTTTATCAGACAACCCTTAAAACTGCGGATGTGAACGGCAGCATGGTTTGAATGTCACTGTTACGGAGAGATTATGCTAATTTTATGTTTGCTACAGTTTTACTGTTTTTTGCTGAAGCATACTCTTCTTTGCCCACCGAGACTCGCCACCCTCCTGCCTCAGCTCCTGTATTCACTACCGTGCCAGTTAGTTTTGGCTTTACAAAATACTGAACGAAATTGAGTAGACAGCTCTCAGGGTCCTGCCTTGACGCATCCCCTCCAGGTCCTTTTTTTTTTTTTTTTTTTTTTTTTAAACAGGATTGTGTTCTTTCTGTACCAGAAAAGAGACTCTGAGAACAGTAAAGCATGCTTCCCCGCTTGGGTCGAGGCCAACACAGACCAATTCTGTTACGTGTCAGTGTTCTGAAACTCAGATGTGAAAGTGCTTTTTGTAAATGTAATGAAGTCTTGATAGTTCACAAAGGCTACATTTAGAATTGCTACCTATTTCTGTCTGTAGGTCCTTGTGTAGACACCTACAGGCAGTCTTACTGTGAAAGGTTTGACAAAGGCGTTGGGAAGAAGTTAACATTGCTTTTGCTTCAGTGAAACCCCAGGAGGAAAACTGACAGAGGAATAGAGCTGCAAGCTTCCTTTTCATCTTGGCTTGTTCTCTTTGGACCCACAGCCGGGAAGCCTGCAATGAAGGAGAAGGGGACCCACCACTCTATGTCAACGTGAACATGTTCAATGGGCAGCTCATGAACACCTGGATTGACTCTCTGCAGGCTTTCTTCCCTGGGCTGCAGGTATTTGCATTCATTTGTGGCTCAGTGGGGAAGAGTGCTTGCTGTCTGAGCCTGCAGACCCCCAGCCTGAGTCCTCAGCACTCACCTGAAAAGCCAGTGGTGGCAGCATGCATCTATAATCCTGGTGCTGGGGGATGAGGGGGGGACAGCACACAGAGATGAGAGGTTCATTGGGTGCTTGCTGGTTGCTGGCTTAGCTCCAGGGAGTAAGGTGGAGAGTGAGGGAGCAGATGTCCTACTTTGGCCTTCAAATGTATCGCGTGAGTGAATATGCGTGCGTGCATACAGTGTAGATGCATGCATGTGTGCACACAATCCCAATTTCTTAAGAATAAGCCTTTATTGGGAAAGCCCTCTCCCCTTTTTATCCTGAGCAATTCTCTGAGTCCTTTGGATTTGGAAGATAGCACATCTTGATCTTTCTGAAATCAGTCCCTAGAGTTGAAAATCTGCCTGTAATTTTAGATAATTTGCCTGTGTTGTCTCCAAAGGTTCTGATAGGGGATGTGGAAGACGCCATCTGCCTCCACGCCTTCTACTATGCTATATGGAAACGGTACGGGGCCCTCCCTGAGCGCTACAACTGGCAGCTCCAGGCCCCTGATGTTCTCTTCTACCCACTGAGACCAGAGTTAGTGGAGTCCACCTATCTTCTCTACCAGGTAATGGGCTTGCTGAGCAGTGCTTTGCCGGTGCATCGTGACTTGATAGACTTGCTACCTGTTTCTGTCTTGCTAGACTTCTCTTGATTCTCTAGGATGGAGAAAGTATCTTCAGCCAAATACACTTTTAACCTCACATTTAATAAGGAGTTTTGTTTTCACTGTGGGCTTAGTTTTCTTATCCTTAATATTCAAGAGAAGACTTCATCTTACAGTTTCCAGATTTCTTTGGCCAAAGAACCCTTAGGGGGATGTAATTTTTTTCCCCAGCTCTCTGGTTACATAAAAGTACTAGCACAAAAGGTTTGTTTTTTTTTTTTTTGTATTTATGTTTCTAAAAGAGGGATTTATTTTTGCATGATTACTGTAGTAACAGAGGAAATGTTACTCTGAAGTGTCTCCTTGACAGCTGAACTTGGCGCACAAACTTTTTCACATGTTCTACACACATACATATAATCACAGACCCATCAACGTAAGCTTTTAACTTCCCAGGAAGCTGGCTCTAGTGAGCTTAGTAGATATGAAAGAGGCAGCTACAGTGTGCAAGGACCCTCATTCTTAGAGATCCTGATGGTAGGATTTGTTCTGTGCTTTAGATTTATTTTAAAAAAAAAATTATGCTGAACTAGAAGTCACTGCTTCTAGGTTGAAAACCGTGTGTGTGTGTGGTGGGGAGACTCCAGTGAGACTGGGGTTAGTTCTCGTATCTCAGGAGACCTCATAAGGCTTAGAAAAGGGGAGAGATGATCTTGGACCTGATTTTTCTGAGCTTAGCGTAAGGTGACACTTGGCATGCTCTGAGGACATTGTCCCTGCTGCAGAGTGGCTTGTCAGTGGCTTAGCCCTGTAGCCTGTCTAACGCCTCCTTTTCATCTTCAAGCCACCCTCGTCCACCATGCACTTAGAATCCAGAGGAATCTTCCCCTCACAGGTTTCTCCTCGAAGCCTGTCCCAGGCTCTTAGCGTCACAGGTTTCTCCTCGAAGCCTGTCCAAGGCTCTTAGCATAGAGGCGGCCAACATACTCTGTCTCCGCTTGTTGCTGAAGGTTGGCAGCAGCCTGAGTTAGAAGTTCGGGGTAAAAGTCTTACTTTCCCAGAGAATCCCCTCCCATGACCAGAGCATTTGACAGAGGAGCAAGGAGCTGAGCTCCGATTTCCTGGGTGATTAGAGGAGAGTATTCAGGCTTCCTTTACAGTCCTGTCCTGGAGGACCATCATCCCCTTCGCTGTGCCTCTGCAGTGACTGGAATGAGGTGAAGTCCTATTTCCTTGTTTTTGCATCTTAAGTTTCTAGGGACTTGTGAGGCAAGATGGAAACTGGATTTCTTCTCTGAAATAGGACCTCTAGGGGAGCATTGTTTCTGCTCTGACTCTGGTAGTCATCAGTAGAGCCAAAGTAGTGCAGTTCCCTTGCACAGGTTTCCTGAGTGCAGGTAAATACATCACAGGTATTTACGGTCTGAGTGCCTTAGTCAGATGGAGTGAGTCTCGCCCTGTTTCTTTACGTGGGGACTCAACTCCTCAGGGAACCCCTGCAGTCCCTATGATGTGTATTGATGGTGTCTCTTCCAAGCCCTTCCTGCATCACACTCTCTTGTTTTCTGTCTAGGCAACCAAGAATCCCTTCTACCTCCATGTAGGAATGGACATTCTGCAGAGTCTGGAAAAATACACAAAAGCCAAGTCAGTGCTCTAAACTCCTTTCTGTTGTTTGGATGCTTAGATGCTTACGATTGACTGAGAGTTGTTCTGGACAAATGATAATTTAGTTATGTATATTCATATTTGAAATTTTTATTTATGTATTTTATGTGTATAGATGCTTTATCTGTTTATATGTCTGTACCACGTGTGTCCCCGCTGTCCTTGGAGGCCAGAGAGGGCATCAGATCTCCCGTGACTGGGTTTTAGATGCTTGTGGGCTGCCATGGGAGTGCTGGGAGTTGAACTTGGGTCTTCTGGAAGAGCGGCTAGTGCTCTTAACCCCTAAGACTTTTCTTTATCTCCCCCTCCCCCAAGGTTTTTGTTTGTTTGTTTTTATATATTTTAATTATGTCGGTGTGTGTCTGTGTGAAGAATTAAAGTTGGTTGTGAGCTGCCCATCGTGGGTACTGGGAACCAAACTGAGTTCCTCAGCAAGAGCACTGCAAGCTCTTAACCACTGAGCCATCTCTAGTCCCTTAGTTATTTTTTTAAATTATGTTTACATATTGTGTGTGCGCAATCATGCACGCATATGTGCATGTGTGGCATGCCACATACATGCCACAGTGCGTTAGTGGAGGTCAGAGGACAACCTGCAGGAATCTTTTTCTATCCCTACACTGTGTGGGTCCTGGGGTCTGAACTCAGGTTGTCAAGGTTGATGGCCAGGGAGTCATCTCTCTAGCCAGGAAATATTATTTGCTTTTCAAATGTGTAGTACAGATATTAGTGTTAGTTTGATAGAGAAATGGTTTACCTTTTAATACAGTTGAATTTCTCACCATCATGGAAATTGCATTTTTATTGTGTAAGATTTCAGCAAACTGTGATCTTTTTTTTGAGAAGTTTATTTTTATGCCAGTAATTCATTTAAGTACTTAAGCAGCACAAAAGATATTAAGAATGGAAGATTCTTGTGATCTGTACTTACAGGTTACCATGGTAAATCGGAAGTACCTGTGCATAGTGTCTTTTATTTGTTAGATTTATGCATATGTTGTATGTATATGCATGCACACACACATATATAAACATACTTGTATTTTGTAGCCTGTGTTTTTTGTATGTTACCCAGAAGTATATGATAGAAAATGCTGTTTTAGGATATGCCTAGTTCATTTAGGATATGTAATAGTTCATTTCCACAAATACTGGGATGAACAGTTTAAATCAGTCCTTCTAAGTTTATTCTCAGTCATTTTCGTGATGCCGTGTTTGACTTTTGGTAAACACCCTCCACTGTCCTCTGTCCCCAGCTTGACGCTAACCTGATAAGAAGCAATCTAAGTATGCTTTAAAGTAAATTTGCAAATAATTAATGCTAAAAAAAAAAGAAAAGGAAAAGAACAGCCCTTCAGCCTAGCATAGTTATTTTTTATGTGGTGTTGGAGAAATAGGTTGATTGTCTTGATAATAGAATATTTTGGCAGGTCCTGAGCACAAGGGAAGGAGCCTGAAGCAGGGCTAACTGGACCTTTATTTTGTAGATGTGGGTATGCCACCCTGCATCACGTCATAGACAAGTCTAAAGAGGACCGGATGGAGAGCTTCTTTCTCAGTGAGACCTGTAAATACTTGTATCTGGTACGTGTGTTGCAAGATTAACCAGAGGTATTTAGTACTGCAGAGAACAAACATTTGTGCAGTCTTCTTTCTCTCGGACAAATATTTACTAGTCACTGCTGTGCGCTGGGTATTGTACGTTCCCAGAGTTACAAAAGGATATTGCTGTCTTCATGATTGTCAGCCTCCTGGAGAAGTTATTTGTCCTGTAAACAGAAATGAGCTCATGGCTGGGAACTGTGGTAAGGACTGAGAGAAAGTCAGCTTTGTGGTGGCGTTCTGGAGACTTCTGTGAGGAAGAAAGCAGTGCTTTTCTTCTTTGCTTTTTCCCCTGGGATATTGGACATTGAACTCAGAGCCTTGTGCAAGCCAGCCAGGGGTTTTACGACTGAGCTGCACTCATGTGGCGTTGGTTCAGACCTGCAGCCGGGCTGCCTGCTGTCCCCATGCACATCGTCAGGCATGCCTTTGTGTGTGGGGAGGGGAGAGTGTCTGTGCCTGCTAGAGACCTTGGGATTGTTTAGTTCCTCTTCGTCCTGCTCTTCTGGGAACTACAACTTGCACTGAGAGGTCAGCTAACTCGATTGAGGTCTTGGGGTGACCACACAGCTGAGTGAGGCTTGAGCCTCATGTCCTGTACTCTTCCAGCTTCTGCATTCTGTCACAGACACATGTAATGCCTATATGCTTATGTGTGTAGCCTCTTTTCTGTCATGGCTACAAGGACACTTGAAAGGCACAGATTGAAGCAGCAGCAGTAACAATAGATTGTGTCCCGTAGTTCACTGGTCCTCAGACCTGGGGGCAAACTACCTAGCTAGGAATGAACCTGGGGCCTTGTTAAGACTTCCTTCACATTGAGTCTGAGTCTTTGAGAAAAACGGGCTTGAGAACTTAATTTTGACAAAAGCCTGCGCTGATAATATGCAAAGCCATGCTACGGATAAGGTGATGGGTGTAATCCATGTTCTTTGTCTCCGATATCCCTGCTTACGATCTGGGGTATATGAGGCAGAGGGTAGTTAGTTCTAGGATTCAGGTGAGAAAATTATGTGGGGAGCATTTATAGAAGCCTGGGTCCTGGCCCTGGAGTTTCTGATTCTCTGGTTCTTGACGGGGAGTGAGGACTGAGGCACTTCCAGGTTTCCAAGTTTAAACAAAGTAAATCCTGCATTGCAGCCCTGGGCTGGGAATCGAGCTGTCAGCTGATGCCTTTTCATCCAGGTTTGTTCCCCAGAAGCTCAGAACTCTTTGCTGTGAGTTAGTTAGAAAAGCTCTCCAGTTACCATTTGTAGGTTTCTTCTTAGATTTGGTGCTGGGGATTGACCTCAGGGGCTGGGTGTGCTTTGTAAGGACTTAGAGCCATATCCCAGCTCCAGTTCTCTGCAGTTCTCTCCCTTCCCCTTTTCTCTTCCCCTCTCCTCTCCCCTCCTTTTCTCCCCTCCTCTCCCTCTCTCTTTCCCCCTTCTCTACCCCCACCTTCTCTTCTCCCTCCTCCCCACCCCCTTTCTCTTTTTTTCTTTCTGCCATGGCTAGCCTGGAACTCACTGTGTAGACCAGGTTGGCCTCATACTCATAGAAATCTACCTACCTTTGCCTTCCTAGTGCTGAGATTAAATTTATAAACCACTATGCCCAACCAATCCTAGTTTTCTTCTTGCTTCTTTTTCTCTGTGTCTAGCTGTTTGACGAAGAGAATCCAGTACACAAATCTGGAACCAGATACATGTTTACAACAGAGGGCCACATCATATCTGTTGACAAGCATCTTCGAGAATTGCCTTGGAAGGATTTCTTTGAAGATGGAGAGCGGGACCAAGAAGAAAAGTTTGTGCACAGGCCTAAGTCTCAGGAGTTCAGAATCATTAACTCCAGTTCTAACGTGAGTTGCTTTTTCCACTGCATGTGGGAAAGGAAAACATTGACTCCTTTGGCATTCAGAATTCTGACACGAAATAGATGACATGTTCAGAGTGTGTAATTTGACAAGAGTTCCTAAAGGAATCATTTACATCGGTGGCTCTAGGCTATAGGGAAACCGGGACCAGCAGTACAGGCATCAGTCTTGGCTGCAGGGGGCAATAGAGAGTGGTCCAGCATTCTGGAGAGGTAATCTTGAGAGGAGAGGCCACTGGCAGGTTCCACTGCTTAGATTTAGCTTCAGTGATATTCAGGAAGGAAGGCAGCTGTATCAACAGCAGATCCCTCCCCCATCTCTTCATCTGATGTCTCGAGTCGGGTATTGTAATTGTATTTTGATGCAAGGTCTCAGTTATTAATGGAACACAAGCTGGCTTTGGACTGTGTGATGGAGGCTGGTCTTGAAATCTCCTGCCACTAATGCCTAGTGCATGCTAGAACTACAGATGTGTGTCACTGTGCCTGACTCTTCCTGATCTCTTACTGGTGCTCCTCCTTGGCTGCTTCCACCCAGGTTGGAGGCAAGAAAGAGTGTTGCTTTCGCCCATGAAAGCACATTCCTCCGGGTGAGGAGAGGGTCCCCAGGGAATACTTCAGGAAGACTGCCTACCACCCTCCAGGAGGACAGGGAAAGCAGTCACTCTTTTTTTTTTTTTTTTTTTGTTTTTGTTTTTTGTTTTTTTTTTTTTTGTTTTTTTCGAGACAGGGTTTCTCTGTAGCTTTGGAGCCTGTCCTGGAACTCCCTTTGCAGACCAGGCTGGTCTCGAACTCCCAGAGATCCGCCTGCCTCTGCCTCCCGAGTGCTGGGATTAAAGGCGTGTGCCACCACCGCCCGGCCAGTCACTCTTTTTAAAATCATCTTTTTATTATTGTTTCGTGTTTTGAGACAGGATCTCATGTAGCCTTGTCTGGCTTCAAACTTTCTGTGTAGTTGAGTCAGGTCACTAGTTCAGGGACATTGGCAGTTTCTGGAGTCATTTTTGGTACAGCTGGAAGCTGGAAGTTGTTCCTGGCCCCTTGGGTGGGGAAGGCGAGGAGTGCTGATCTGTTCACTCCCCTCTAATGCACCGAGCAGCATCCCATAACAAAGAAGCTTCTGTCTCAGAATGTCACTGCGGTGGGTTCGAGTTTCTTGAGGTTCTAATCCGAATCTACTTTTGTCTTCCCAGTGCAACCGTGTTCCTGACGAGAGGAGATACTCCCTGCCCTTGAAGAGCATCTACATGCGCCAGATCGACCAGATGGTTGGCTTGATTTGACCTGCTCACCTCAGTGTGGTCAGACCTTAAACCAAATCCAAGCATACCAAAACCTCCTCTAAGATGGAAGGGTTGGAGTCTGTTGTCTGTGACGCTGTAGAAGTTTCTGTCCAGCTCTTACCTCTGGTTGATTCTTGCACCTAGCGTTTCCCTTCTCTTTAATAAAACACCCTATTTTTCTGAAGGATACCTTTAGAAATGGGAAGCTATGTGGGAGCTTCTGGTGACACGCTGATGTCCTTAAGCACAATGGCTGCGCCTCTTTGGATTGTTCTTCCCAACTGCACACGTAGAATGCCCGTCTCGTCGCGTTGTCTGCACTTGCTGCGCTGAAGTATTGCTACCTCTCTGCTAGAGGATCAGGGATGAAAGTCCTGTGCAAAGGTCCTGAGGTTTACTTGGCATCACTACTTACAGCAATGCAAGTCTCATCCCTTCTCTCTCTTGTGTGATCATCATGCTGTTCCCAAATAGCCAGCCATGATTTTGGATCACATGGTCTATTTATGTCTTAAAGTAATTTATACAGTGTTATTTGTTTTAGTGTAACGGTCTAGCCAGAAATCCTCCAGGTAGCCTCTAAAGTTAGATTGGAATCTACGAGGTAACAGATCTTTTGAGCTATAATGCATTTATTTTCAACATCAACTTACCTGAAGAACTCATGGTTCCAGAACCAGGTGCCTTCTAGGGAGAGGAAAACCTTAGGACTGTGTGAGCTTCCATCTCTTGTGTTTCATAACCAAGGATGCTCGACGCTGACCATCTTTGGGTTAGACTTCTGTTCTTGTTGGCTTATGTGTAGTGCCAATTAGATAATCAGGGACAAAGAAATGATCAGATGACTTTCTGACATCCTTGAGCCATTTCTCTATGTGATACAGGCTTTAGATTAGTGCCTTATGGGTTTTGTTTGGGCCATTGGCTGTCGCAGCCACTGTGGTGACTGTTGACAGCTGGTTTTATATTGCCATATGATAGAACCAATTAAGAGCAGGGTGGGCATGAGGAAGATTCCTGAAAACCAGTTTGTCAGTCTTTGCCTTTTAACCTGTGATTTTAGCCAGGCATAAAGGAGGAAATTAAGAGGAAAGACTTTTTATTCTCTTTAGCAAACAGAAAGCTCTCTGAATTTACACTGACTGTTCCTAAGAAACAGAGCTGTGTCTCACCCCGAGCCTGACCTCCTTGCATTGTGACATGTCCAAAGGCATCCTAGGCAAAGGGCGGGGCATCTATGAGAAAGCCAATCCAGCCTCACGTGTCTTGTGTCTTCCCTGTACTGTTTATACACTTAAGATTAGTTCATTTCAGTGTTCTGTAGTCAGGAAAAAAGCATCTGGACCATTTGATTTTAGTCAAAAGAGAAATTCTATTCTTCAAAATGTGTTACTGTTTTGAAAAGAGATATGTCATTCAGTTCCTTGGCATTCTTAGAATGGGGATTTCAGTAGTGAATGTGTCACCTTTTAAACACTTTACTATGCAATTGGTTTTATTTGTTACAAATATTAAATGCTTCTATTTTCTTTGATTTCACAAGTATTGTTCTATATGTATCAACAGTGTCTCATCTACTGTACAAAACGCTTTGAGAAAATTATCTATTTTATGTTTTTGTTAATTTAGTAAAAGTGTTAAACATGTGCATGTACAGGCGTGTGTGCGCCCCTCCCTTTTTAGCCTTTGCTCCAGGCAAATTCACGTGTGACTGTGAACAATCCACTAGGGACAGTTGAAGACCTTTCAGGGAAGAAAGCGCTATCTCCGTGTTTCTCTTCTCTACTGTCTTCCCATTTCTTTGGTTCTGTGGCAGCAGGAGTGTATGTCAGCACCCAGCAGTCTTCTCACCTGGCCTTCACCTATCACTCTCGAGCAGGTTTGGGTTATTTCTTCTCCCTGTCCTCCTAAAATAGTGATATGTATCTGGAAGTAAGTATCATGGTGCCTTGAGTGTTCTCAGTGGCTCTCGGGGGTATAGGCAGACATGCAGTGTGTTTTATTGAGTCTCAAACCCTCTTGACTTTTGGGTACTGGACTTTTCACCTGTTGAGAAGGCTGGGGGCAAGTAAGACAATGCCTAGAAGTCGTAGTTATTGGGCTTTAGATTGCTCAGTGATTGTGGAGCCAGATGAAGAACACTGCCTGGTGCCAGTCATATAGAAAGCATTTGAGTCAGGTTCGAAGCTGACTTGCTTGCTTTCTGAACAATCAGAATGTCATCAGCTGCGACGTATATCTTGCAGTGTGTTTGCTGTTCCTTCTAGTCTGCGCGCTGAAATATGGATAGAAATTCTCTAATTCATTCGTTTGTTCCAAGAATACCTGCAATGTAAACAGACAGCCTCACAGATGTTTGAACCATCTATAGAGTGGACCATGCTTATGTTTCCAGGAATAGCCAGTGTTTAGTGTCCAGTTCAGCCAGCATGTTTGAAGTGTAGCAAGCTGCCTTTATGGTTAGGTGTGGTAGAGCCTGGTTCTCCTATAACCAATAGGCTTGCCTTAGCTGCTCTAAACACTGTGACAGAGAAACTCCATTCTCCTAGAGTGCTTGGTGGCTCTCTAATTGCTTTGGCCATTATGAAAAACAGGTTTGTTTTCCAAAGCTTCCCTTTAGTTTCTTCCTGATATGCCAGAGCTGGCTTTTTGTAACTGAATTGCTAGGACTTTTCTTGTCTTAGATTGTGGCCTCTGCACATGATATTCAAATAGTTTTCTGTGTGCTGAAGGGAAAGCACATGAGGGTAGGTGAGTGTCAGGGACTCCATGTTTTCCTGGTGTGATTAAGTGTAGATGGCTCCATGCCATCTCTCCTCTCACCCCTGTGGAATAAAATATTTCTCTTAGCCATCTCCTCAGCTCGGTCGGTGGATGGGTGCCCGCTGTAGCTCTTCACTTTGGGTCTTGTAGACTCTACATCAGACAACCTTCCCTTCATGGCTCTGAGGTCTTGCTCTCTTGACATGTACACGTTTAGTGCTGGTCAGAGGCCAGGCCTGAGTGGTCACCGCAGTCACAGAGTGGCTGAACAAGGACTTGAGAAGAAGGTGCTGATCTTTGCTTTTTCATTCCAGCTGTCCAGCACCTACTCTAGTGCCTCTTCCCTGCGGGGCAGGGATTCCTTGTGACTTGGAGAAGGCTATGTATGGGGGTGGGGGCAATGTGGCCCCGATTAAGCAGGGCTCAGGGTCATGGTCCCTCTAGAATTTGGATGTGAATCTCCTAAAGATGTCGAGTACCTGTGAAACCCTACTTTTACTACCTTCCTCTTTCCGAGAGGTTTTCAGGTCTTTTGTTTTAGCGTTAAATAGCAAGCCACAAAGCTGTGTTTTTATTTATTACACACACGGAACGTAAATCTGTTTTTACAAAACAAAACAAAAATCTAGAGTTGGAAACTCTGGGATAATTTACCGAGATGCACAAATGCTTCTCTCTCTGTGTGATGTGCAATATGCTTGATGACCATC
This sequence comes from Alexandromys fortis, assembly GCF_014885135.2. Taxonomy (NCBI): domain Eukaryota; kingdom Metazoa; phylum Chordata; class Mammalia; order Rodentia; family Cricetidae; genus Alexandromys; species Alexandromys fortis. Next base: position 559,690 of record NW_026068113.1, read on the forward strand.
GATACTTTATGTTTAATCTGTAAATAAGAAATGTATTTAAATTAAATGGGAGATTTTTGTAAAAGGACCAAATGTTCTTTTATAAATGTACTAAGGAATATCTTGCTCATTGAAATTTATTAGGATTTTTATGAATAATTTTTATTAAAAGATTCTTTTTTTGAGTTGTCACTGTGTTTCTCCTTTGAATACTTGGATATATTCATTTTTGTGCAGGAAAAGGGGAAAGTCCTTTAGAGAATGGTCGGCTTTCATGACTAAACTCTTAGTAGTTTCCCTCAACAGCTAAGCTTTGAGACATTTCTCTCCAGTTGTCTGTCACAGCTTTGTGTTTGAATAATGTCCTTCACTATGGACGCTGTGGACTTTGACATGTCCCATTGCTACCCCCTTACTTCGTTCCCCTCCAGTGGTTCCTGCTCAGACTTGTTACTTGTTACCTATTCTCTGTTGTCCTTAGCAAGACGGTAGTGGTGCTGGGCAGTGATGGCGCATGCCTGTATTCCTCACTCTCCAGAGGCTTGAGGCTAGCCTGGGTTACCTATCTGTAAAAACAAAACAGGGTCCCTTGACTGGTGATATTATAGGGACCATTGTCCTCACGAAGCTTGAAGAGCTGATAGAGGTCTGCCCTCCCTTCTTGCACTGCTTTCTCGAGTTTCTGGTGGTAAAGTTAGCAGATCCTTTTTGTGGCGTTTCAGTGTGCCCATCTTCGGGCCATAGGCAGTTCTGAAAAAAACGAGGACCAAGCAGTGCCAGAAGGCTCAGGAGAAATATTTGCTTTTATGGAAGAGCTCTACTTTTACCAGAGAGGGGGCACAGCAATTAAGAGCACTTCCAGGTCACTGGGGTTAGAATCATAGTACCATATCAGGTGGCTCACGACCTCCTCTATCTTCGGTTCTAGAGGATCTGATGCCCTCCTCTGACCTCCCTTTGCACCCACACAAATGTGCACATGAACACGTTCATGCACACACTCGCTCATGTACACACATTTTTTTTAAGTGCTATACCATTCTAAGGTGTTCTGACTGTGTTTGTGAAGTTTGTGCCGTCCTCATAAAACCACACTGCTCCAAGTTCATGGAGACAACAAACGAAAATCACATAGATAGTGTCTCTGGTGTCTATCCAGTATTGAGGTTCTTTGCCTCAATAATTGTGAGCGTACATCATTGACCAGCAAGTATTGAGTGTTATGGAGCAGTCGTTTGTGGAGACAGAGCTTCCTGGTTGAGAGCCAGGGACTGTGGGTCCTAGCTTTGCACTGTCATTAGCAAGTTAAAATTAGTTTTATTAGTTTTAATTATGGGCCCTGTGTGGATCTGTGCATGCGAGTGCAGGTGCCTGTGGAGGCCAGAGGCTTCAGATTCTCCCTGCAGCTGCCCAATGTGGATGCTTTGTTATGTTGCCCAGGCTGGTCTTGAACTTGATCAGATCAGTTGATTCTACCTCCCCTTTGCTAGGACTAGGGAAAGCCTCACATCACCATGCCTAGTTGTGACAGTTTGACACACAGTTTTTGACCAATTATCCCCGTATCTCTTTACCCTCCCTTTATCCCCTTAACCTCTTTTCACCTTCCCATTAAACTCTTCTTCCCACGCCCTGCTCCTACTTTGGGTCGTGTGTCAATGAATTTCCTTAGGGTTGCTTTCATGAGCATGGGTGAGGGATTATATACTGGCACAGGGGCAGCTTAGAAGCGGCTATATCACTGAGAAGTAAGGCTTCCTTCCTGCAACACCATTAGCTGCCTGTAGCTCCTTGGGGAGGGACGTGGTGATGGACCCCGCCTTGTACAGGTGTTCGCTTTGCCGGAGGTTCATGTGTGCAGCGGCTGTGTTGTCTCCAGCAGAGGATAGCTCACAGCGTTCCCACCCATCCCCTCTCCCAGTTCCCCTAGCCTTTCTCTGGAGGGCGGGTATAGGAATATTGAGGCTCATTTAGGACTGAACAGTCTGATGGCTTCAGTATTCCTGTCATGTGGAAGAGGGCATGACAGTGTGGTGGTGAGGATTGGGACAGATTCCCGTGTGTGAGGTACAGCTCCTGGCATGTGTAAGGTACCTGTGTTTCCTATAACAAAGGTCAAGGGGTATTTGCTTCCCAGGACAGGTCTTTGTGTATATTTATTTTTAAATGGTGTGTTTATGTGTGTGTTGGGGTAGGGTCGTATGGGTGTAAGTTAGAGGACAACTTGTGGGAGCTGTTCTTCAACTCTCTCGGTCTTCGGGATTGACTTGGTGACAAGTGCCTTTGCCCACGGAGCCATCGTATAGAACCCTAGACTATATTTAAAAGCATGTATGTGGTCCTGGGGTAAGCCCAGGGCTTGAAGTAGGTATTCTGTCACTGAGCCATCTAAAGTTTCTTTTTATGTTTTTATTTTTGCCATCCTGCCTCAGTTTCCCGAGTACTTGAGACTGCAGGTGTGCACCGTCATACCTGACTTCAACGGGCCCGTAGGAGGTGTGGGCTAGCCTCACATAGGCTTGGTGGGAAGCTCTGTTTTTCCCTTCTGAGTGTGTGACTTGGGTTCAGTTGTTGCCCTCATGTCATTGCTTAGTCATACCACCTGGACTCCCATGATCCTTAGGAGGGCAGAGTATACTGCAACCCCATTGTGTCAGAACGTGTTGGTGGCAGCATCTAAAATCTTTACCTGTGTTTCCTCTACCACTCTCTTATGTCTTAGCACATGAGGCCCAAGTGGCAACTGGTAATAACGGTGTCCTCATGTCGCCATCTTTGTGGGACCCACCTGTCATATGTAGCTTGCACGTAGGTGAGCAGCCTTACACACGCACCTCAGTGATGGAGGCACATTCTATTTCTCTGTGTCTACCTGTGAATGCACTGGGGAAATAATCTTTCCTGTAGTCAACACTGGACCAGTCTGGACCACTGACCTCCAGTTCTTTTGGGAGCCAGTGTTAATTGTCTTTATTGTCTCAGGGGAGAAGCGAGACGAGTGTTCCCAGAGGACACAGTGCAACATGTCTCATCCCAGGGACACCTTCCCAGAGAGAGAGGTTGGGTTGGATGGGCAGACCTGTAAGCGGAGGCTGCTTGTTTGTTCCCTGCCACCCAGACCTGAAATAATCATACAGAAATTATATTAATTAAAACACTGCTTGGCCTATTAGCTCAGGCTCCTTTTTAACTAATTCTTACATCTTAAATTAATTCATTCTTATTTTGTATTTTACCATGAGGCTTGTGATTTACCAGTAAGGTTCCAGGGCATATGTCTCCTTCCAGCAGCTACATGGCAGTCTCTCTGACTCCGCCTTCTTTTCCTCCTCTGTCTCTGCTTGGAATTCTTGCCTTGCCTTATTCTGCCCTGCCATAAGCCCAAAGCAGCTTCTTTATTAACCAATGGTAATGAAACACATTCACAGCATACAAAGGGGAATTCCACATCACAGACCTTCAAAGTACTGGGTACCGGGGCCCTCAATGCTTCAGGCAATAAAGACCTTTTCACCTCAACTTGGAGTGTTCTGTGTGATTCTGTGGGTATGGGAAATAGATTACTTTGGGGTGGGGGTGGGGATCTGCACTGGCTCACCACACAAAAAAGCCCACTTAGAAGAGATTCCTCAAACACCATCTTGACAAGTTGGACTTTCTTTGGCTGAGATATTTTGAAGCTCAGCCCTGCAGAAACTGGTCTGGCTGTGGTAAGCAATTATTTCCTTACAGAACATGGACTGACAACCTGAAAGCCTGCTTATGAAAGTTGTTTGTTTTTGTTTTTAGAATCAGCTTCTGTTGTTCAAAAACCTATCTGGACAATACTTTTTTCTTTTAACAAATGTTGACTTTAAATTTTTTTAAGATTAAAATTGTTCTGTGTGTTTATTGGCTTGAAATTGTTTTCATAAACATATTTTGATCATCTCCCTTCTCCAGCTCTGCCTAGATTCTCCCCACCTTCACACCCACCCTACTTCATGATTTATATTTGATTTTTGATTAACTATGTATGTGACTTTGTGTAGGGTGTGTACAAGTGTGCCAGGTGCCTGCTGAAAGCTGAAGAGGGTGTTGGACCCAATGGAGCTGGAGTTAGAGGCAGTTGTGAGCCATACTATGTGAGTGCTAGACACTGAACTGAAAGTCCTGAAAGAGCAATATTCACTCAACCACCGAGCCGCCTTTCTAGTCCCCAAACCGTGGCATTAAAAGTTTACAACTGTAAAGGGTTTTTGTTTGTTTTTAGATTTTGCTGCCAGGAGTAGAACCCATGGCCTGGTGTGTGGTAAGCAGGCATTCTACCACCGAGCTGCACTGCTAGCTCTTAAGTTACTTATTCAAATGGATCTATTGAAATCTTAAAATCATTACAATTGATTGTCTACCCTCAATTATTAAAGCATGTGTTTCCATAAATTATTGGGAATTTTTAGATTGCCTCTTTTATTATCATTGGGTATGTCCATTCCTCTCTCACCCCAGGATTTCAGTGTCTTGATTTAGAATAATCCTTTGAAGTCTTACAATGTAGACTGCAAGTATGTACAGTTTGGCAAATACTCTACATGGTGCTTTGTTGACTTTCCTAAAATTGTAAGTTCTACATATTAAAAACATCAGGGTTTAGCTAACATTGTAATTAATATAAAACAGCATGTATAGATAATTAAGTTTTTGTGAATTAAACTAGGTGGTGGTAGCACAAGATTTTAATCCAGGCACTCAGGAGGCAAAGGCAGGTGGATCTCTAAGTTTGAGGCCAGCCTTGTCTACAGCAGTGATTCTCAACCTTCCTAACGCTGTGACACTTTAATACACTTCCTCAGGTTGTGGTGACCCCCAACCATAATTTTTTTTTTTTTTTTTTTTTGGTTTTTTGAGACAGGGTTTCTCTGTGGCTTTGGAGCCTGTCCTGGCACTAGCTCTGTAGACCAGGCTGGTCTCGAACTCACAGAGATCCGCCTGCCTCTGCCTCCCGAGTGCTGGGATTAAAGGCGTGCGCCACCATCGCCCGGCCCCAACCATAATTTTTCTGTGGGGCTGGAGAGATGGTTCATAGATAAAGAGCACTGACTGCTCTTCCAGAGGTCCTGAGTTCAATTCCCAGCAGCCACATGGTGGCTCACAACCATCTATAGTGGGACTTGATGCCCTAATCTAACATAAGGTCATACATGCAGACAAGAGCCCTCATATACATAAAATAAATCTTTAAAAATTATTTTTTATTTTTAGTTATATATTTATATTAACTATTTTTATTTAAGTATTTAATTTTTATTTTTAATTTAATTTTGCCATTTTTAAGAATTGTAAATATTTTTGGAGATAAGAGGTTTTCCAAAGAAGTCAAGACCCACAGGTTGAGAACTGCTGTTCTACAGAGTGATATCCAGGACAGTCAGGGCTACACACAGAGAAACCCTGTGTCAAAAAACCAAAACATAAAAAACAAAAAACTAAAAAGTATTTCAGTATTGTTTTTATGTGTATGGGTGTTTTGCCTGAATGCATGTCTGTGAACCATATGCAGTGCCCATGGAAGACAGAAAAGGTCATAGGATCTCCTGTAACTGGAGTTACAGCAGTTGTAAGATGCTATGTGGGTACTTGAGATCACACCCAGGTTCTCTGCAAGGGCAGCCAGTGCTCTTAACTGCTGAGTCATGTATCCTGACCCTGTGTGATTATTTTTGAAATTAAGATTTTATTGAGAAAGTTTCTTTCTTTTAGAAGTCAAGCCCCTCCAAGTGAATTCTGTCTTTGTGTATATACATTGTCAGTGGGAAGTTAAACCATTTTGGAGGGGCAATCAGCATTATCTTGCAGAGTTGAATGCTCGAGTGCCCTCTGACCCAGCAGCTAGGTTGTTCAGCTACCAAGAGGGTCACTGACAGTTCCATTTTTAATCAGCCATGCTCGGCAGCTACAGTGCATAGAACTTTTTTTTTTCCATTGTGATTTATGGTTTTTTTTTTAGATTTCATTTTATGTGCATAGAAGTTTTGTTTGTATGTATGTGTACCACATGCATTCCTGGTGCCCTTGGAGGTCAGAAGAGGGTGAGGGATCCTCTATAACTGTTACAGATGGTTCTGAGTAGCCACAATAGAGCCATCTCTCCAGACCCAATATTTTTGTTAATGTTTTTGATACACGATTAATAAAAACTCAGAGAAAGACCTTAGGGTTCAACCTGAAGACCAGAAAAGCAAAGCAGCCAGCCACTGTCCGAAAATGGTGATCTTGTCCCCAGAAAACCTCAGAATGAGACTGTGACTGAGAGCTGTCTCCTCCCGTTTTATAATCCTCTCTAGTTCTGGGATTAAAAGCAAAGCGTGCACCACTACCACATGGTTTCTATGGCAAGCTAGTGTGGCTACTGGGATTAAAGGTGTGTGTCATTGCTGCCTGGTCTGTAAGGTTGACCTGTGTGGCTGTTTTCCTTTTCTGATCTTCAGGCAAGCTTTTTTTTTTTAATTGAAATACAAATGAAATGCCACTACAGGTTTATTAGAGGCAATCTTGCTGTTTCACTCATAAATAGTCAATGACTGTCTCTGTGGTACAAAGGCCTTATGGATTCCAAGCGTCCAAATATGCACTCTCTGGCCCTATACAAAAAATATTCACTTTTTGTCCTTTGGATATAAGAAATCTATTGATGACAGGGCTATTCAAAGCAGAATTGTATGTTAAAATAAAACAAAAACAGCCCAAACCAAAACAACAGAAACAGCACAAAACAAAAAAAAAAAAGGGAAAAATACCACACTGCACATCAAAAGCCAACAGTCTACACTGAAATGTTACAGAATAAAGAGCAAGGAACAATCAATTTATTCATTGTTGACAGCTCACCCAAACTAAATCCATTGCTTAGAGATACAAACAGTTGTAGAAAATTATATAAAACGTAAGTGAAATAGTTTTGCTAAAACTTAGCATAAAGATGTTGTAAATGCCTATAATTTTATATCACTTTGACTTTAAAAAAACAAACATTTATTCACTTATTTTCAGAATCTGCCAAGTCTACTTCAGGGGATCTCAGGAAAGGGGGCAAACAAACGGAAGTCCTGGTCTGACTAGCAAGATGTTTTTGATGGTGGATAGCAGAAAACAACCTAGAGATGAGCAAGTGGGTAAGTGAAACAGGCTATAGTGCCAGCACTCAGGAGGGTGCAAAGTTCAGGTCAACCTCACCTAGCAGGAGTGTAAGAGCCAGCGTGAGTGCCCATCTACCCCGAAACAGTATTTGTCAGGCAGGACAGGGCTGCTGTCCATATGAATTCAGAGCATCATCTGTGTGTGTACAAGACCTTTGCAAGAATGTGTCAGCCCAAACCCAGCATGCTTGTGGCAAGGGTTCAGGAAGCCCTAGCCATAGTTGAGGAGCTATTGGTGGCTTGTGGCAGATGGAGAAATCCTTCGGGCATGAGTTTCTAGAGAGATCGTTCATGCTCCTCCAGGTAGTCCTGCTCCGATGCACAAGAGTGACTCGGTGTTAAAAACAAAGAACAGGAAACAGAAGAGCAAACAGCGGAGGACTAGGGAAGGATCCGAAGGGAGGAGCTGGCATGCATTTGATCAAAACACATTCTATGCATGTATGAAATTCTCAAACAATTAAAAAAAATACTGAAGGAAAAAATGACGCATGATAAAGAGACAGGTGGAGGACGGAGTTTCTTAGATGCTTTGCCTAGGGTTGGCAGCCCTGAGGAGATTGTATTTGTGCAGTGGTCTGACAGAAGTGCGCATGTAGATGTCTGAGGTAACAGTTGTCTAGGATGAGTGGGTGAGAATGAAGGGCCCCTAGCCATCAGAACGTCAACAGAAGGCCCTTCCAGGCTCACTAAATGGAAGCATTGCGTTCTTTGTGGGGTTATGATTGAGATCGCTCTCAGGTTCGTGCCCATGACACTTCATTTCAAAGCCAGGCCCTGCTGCCTCGTTCTCAGACTTTGAATCTCTGACTTCTTGGTTTCTGTGTGGAATACAAGAGAACAGGCAGCTGCTGGTTACTCTCTGGTACAATCAGCAGCCCGAACCTAGTTTACCCTAAGTGTAAGTGCCAATAAAGTCTAACTCTTTGTCGTATTTACACAAGTAAGTGACTACCAGCTGCCAGCACAGCAGGAGGCTCACGCTGATTATTCATCTGTGGCAGTAAATAATGACAACTGAAAATATATCATATCAGGAACACCAACCGCAATGAGTTTATCGGTCTCACCAGAGGACCATAAATGTCCCCTCCTCTGGATCTATCGAAGCATTACCCCAAGACTGAATGCGGCGGCCCTGATAACTAGTCTCTCAGTCACTTGTGAGTCTCATCCAGGAAAACTGTTCTGCCTCTGTCCCTGGAATTCAGCTCAAGCCCAGTTTTCCTGACCAGGACTCTCAGTCCACTCGAAACTGACCTTCTAAATGCCCTGCCCCCAGCCTTGCATCTGGCATCTCTGCTGGAACAGCTCCGCACCTGCAGTTTAGACCATGTCTCTTCTGGTCCCCCACAGACATCTCTGCACCCGTGTCACCTTGCTGCTGCTGACTTCAGGATGCCGTCTCTGAACTTTGCATCCTCTTTGAAGCCTTTCTTAGTCATCCAATGATGTATCGCTCATGTATGTTACCATGAGAAGTGGATATGTGACCTGAGAATTAATGCCAATAATTCACATCGGAATGAAAGGACCTATACGTACCAATGGCCAGCCATTAAGTAAAATTAGAATTTTTTTTGACAAATTGTCAAATTAGATGAAACTAACATAGCTTGTGAACTTATTGCTATTCAATAAATTGACATGATAGAAGGATCTGAATTTTCTGACATAATAAGCTCATAACATATCTTCCCATATCACAAGCAAGTGGACTGTCATTCTGGTCCACTTCCAGTTCTGTCTGATACCCACATGTCTCATGTTGGTGGTCAGTTGCTGGCAAAAAATCAAGCCAGTCAATATTCCACCATATGAGGGGGAGGGACTCATGAGCCCCCACTCCTAGCTGAGGAGCTATTGATAGTCCATGGCTTCTCTAAAGATGTGGCTCCTTATAGGTTGATCATGCCCTAGTGGCTGGCCCCACAACTATAATTATATGGTCAGTATACATTGGAGTGTGTTTTTTTTTTTTTTTTAAGAAAAACTAAGTACATAAAGTTGGGAGAGTGTGGCAGGTTAGGTGTGAACTTGGGAGGAGTTAGGGGGAGGAGTGAGAGGGGAATATGATCAAAATGCATGTATGAAATTCTCAAAAATGAATGAAACTATTATATTTTTATTCTTTGAGAATTTCACACAGCATATATTTGTCATAGTCTTTCTCCCACCTCTCAACTCCTCCCAACCCACCTAATTTTATGTTTTTTTTTCTTTCAAAAACAAAAGCAAAGGGAAAAGCTACGGAAGAACACCGAGTCTGATTTGTGTTGGCTAACTACTCCTACGCATGGGGCCTGGCCTGGAGTATGGGTGACACCCAGTGTCACTCATTCAAAGAAAGTAGATTTTCCTTTTCCAAAAACCATCATCTGTGAATAGCTCATTGGCTAGGGGTGGGGCTTTGTGCACAATGCCCTTCCTTTGTTTTAAGATTTTATTTGGTGTGAGGCTGTGCAGGTCTAGTGCATGCTGACACAATCTTTATGAGTTCATATGTGCATCTGCCATGTTGTGTCTGGGAAATGCTGTTTCCTGAAAATAACGCAGCACCTCTGGCTCTGCCTTCATCTTCTGTTGCTGTGAAAGGACACCATGCCCAAGGCAACTCTTAAAAAAAGAAAGCATTTAGTGGGGGCTTGCTTACAGTTTAAGAGCTTAATCTATTATAATCATGGCAGGGGGCATGGTGGCATGCAGGCAGTCATGCTGCTGGAGAAGGAGCTGAAAGCTTTATATCCTGACACTCTGGTAGCCGAAAGAGAGGGAGAGGGAAAGGGAAAGAGAGCCTGAGCCTGTGTAGGGCTTTAAACCACAAAAACCCAGTGACACACTTCCTCCAATAAGGCCACACATACCCCAGCAAGGCCACACCTCCTAATCATTCCTAGAAGTTTGTGTTGGCTAATTTTATGTCAACTTGACACAAGCCATCAGGGAGAAGGGAGCCTCAAGTGAGAAAATAGCTCCATAATATTGAGCTGTAGGCAAGCCTGTAGGGCTTTTTCTTAATTAATGATGGATGGATGAGGGCCCAGAACATTATTGGTGGTGCCATCCCTGGGCTGGTGGTCCTGACTTCTATAAGAAAGCAGACTGAGCAATCCATGGAGAGCAAGCCAATAAGTAGTGCCCCTCTATGGCCTCTGCATCAGCTCCTGCCTCCAGGTTCCTGCCCTCACTGCTTCTGATGATGAACTGTTATATGCAACAGTGACTGAGATAAAACATTTTGTTTTTCAAGTTGCTTTTGATCATTTTATCACAGCAGTGGTAACCCTAACTAAGGCACAGTTCATCAACTGGAGACTCTGCAAATGTATATACCTATGGAGTGTTGCCTGAGGTTTACTGTTCTGCTCAGTCCCACAGCCAGTCAGCCCCAAAGAAACACACAGAGGTCTATATTAATTATAAACTGGTTGACTTATTCGCTCAGGCTTCTTATTAATTCTTACATCTTAAATTAGCCCATAATTCTTGTCTGTGTTAGCCACATGACTTGGTACCTTTTATCAGCAAGGCATTCTCATCCTGCTTCCTCTGTGTCAGGCTTCCTCTGTGATGACTGCAGACTAAGTCTTTCCTCTTCCCAGAATTCTCCTGTTCTGGTTGCCCCACCTATACTTCCTGCCTTGCTACTGGCCAATCCGTGTTTTATAAAAATACAAGTAACAAATCTTTACAGGGCACCAGACCACTGTCCCACAGCACTTCCCCCAACGTTTTTTTTTTTTTAAAAAACAAGAACTCTGAATCTAATCTCCTTTGTTTAGCTTTTTTTCCAGACCATATTCACAACAACTTGTAACCAACACTCTAAACAAAGAAAAACATCCATAAGCCATTTCTTTGGAATGTGGCATAGTTTTCTAGGCACTGATCATGTTATGGGGGCCTAAAGAAAATTTAGAATTATGATTAAGTCTAGACTGGAGTATTCTGTGAGGCTCGGTCATCTTAGCTAACAGTCTTGAAACTTTTCTGAATGTAGAACTTAGATATCCGGGCCTTCCACTCCTATCCGAGATTTCTCAGAGGGTCTTTCTTGATCAAACCTTATTTTTCTTAACCCAGAATGAATCCACAGCCTTTGATTTCCTGTAGAAACAAAAGCAAAACCTCTTCTCCAAAGTAACATATATTTTGACTTAAATTTTGAAGTTAAGGCATTTTCAAAATACATATGTTGAATTAATCCAGCAACGTTTATAATCAAATGTCTTTTAGCAGCTGTTGCTTCTTCCTTAGCCATCAAAGAATTCAAAGACAACACAATAACATACAGTATCCAGATTCTTTGTGTATTTTCCATCTTTACGTGGCTTTATTTTAAACTCTATTTCTTTTATTTTTATTTTTGTTTTTTTTTTTTGTTTGTTTTTGAGAAAAGGGTTTCTCTGTGTATCTTTGTCTGTCCTAGAACTCACTCTGTAGACCAGGCTGTCCTTGAACTCACAGAGCTCTGCCTGCTTCTGCCTTTCAAGTGCTGGGATTAAAGATGTGTGCAACCACACCTTGAACTCACAGAGATCCACCTGTGTCTGCCTCCCAAGTGTTAAGGTTAAGGGTGTGTACCACCACACCCAACTACTTTTCTCTCTCTCTTTTTTTTTTTTTTATTTTTCGAGACAGGGTTTCTCTATGGTTTTGGAGCCTGTTCTGGAACTAGCTCTTGTAGACCAGGCTGGTCTCGAACTCACAGAGATCCGCCTGCCTCTGCCTCCCGAGTGCTGGGATTAAAGGCGTGCGCCACCACCGCCTGGCTTTACTTTTCTCTTTTTTATTTTAAGGACTTTATCCTTTTTTTTTTCTCTTCTAAGCCTACATATATTTTCAAACACACTGTAAACAATTTAGAGGTTTTCTTCATCTGAATCTATCTTTATTGTATATATCTCTCTTTTTCTGACTACAGGAGTCTTTAATTTGCTAAGCGATATGGCTAGAATTAAAGCAGTGGTTTTGACAGCTGGATCCACCCAGTTTCTTAGCTTTCTGAGAGTCTAGCCTCATGGCAAATGTATAAGACCATTGTCCCACAGCAATGGAAGGTGGGAAATCTCATCCAAACCACCACAGACTCAATTTTTTTCTGCTTTATAGTCAAGAGCCTTGAGGTGAGGGTTATGATAAAGACAACCTATTCAGGGCTGAGCACTCCAAAGTCTTTCACTCTCTGCATGTCTAGTTAGTTAGTTAGTTAGTGTTAATTACCATTTGCAAGAAGATACTTCTCTGCTGACGTTTGAGTAGGGCACTGATCTTGGGGATAGCAATATGTCATCAGGAGTCATTTATATTGCTGTGTTCATTCGCCAGAATGATATTTGTTGGTTTTCCATTCCCTTTGGGCCCATCTTTCTAGGTCATTAGGCAAAGGCTCCCAATAACCCTCCCCCAACACTACAGGCTGTTGTTGCCAGTACTATTGGTTATTCTTCACAATTGGTGGTAATGTGTATGAAGACATCACATACTTATGGCATAGAACATAGAAAAATCTAGCTGTTACTCCTCTAGAAGCTCTGTCCCTACTGGCTAGCATTTACAGTGCTAGTATAAGGTACTATGCCTGCTATAAGAGGAGAATTATCATCATTCTCATCCAGTTATAAGCCCTGAGAGCTATAACCATTACCTTTCCTCAAAAAAGATACCCACAGTTGCAATAGTAGCAACAATGTTACAGGAGTAACTGTCCTAGTAGGGCTTTCTCTCTCTGTGACAAAAGGTCTTTTGTCATGACCAAAAGAACCTGGGGAGGAAAGGATTTTCTTCAGCTTACCACTCTCAGGTCACCGTCCATCACTGACAGAAGTCATGGCAGGAACTCAAGGCAGGAACCTGGAGACAGGAACTGAAAGAGAGGCCATGGAGGAATATTGCTGGTTGGATTGCTTCTCGTGGCTTACACATCTCCCACAGTGTTTGACCCCACCCCCACCAACCATTAATTAAAAAATATCCTACAGACTTGTCTGCAGGTAAATGTTATGGAGGAATTTTCTCGATTGAGAGTCTCTTCCCAAATGTCTTTAGTTCCTGTCAAGTTTACTTAAAAATACACCACAGAGTAACCAACCAATTTTATGTTGGATTAAGGGCCTATGTCATGAAACAGAACCCATACCTGGTACTCTTGGTTTTTTGAGACAGAGTTTATCTGTAGCTTTGGGGCCTGTTCTGAGGCCTTGAACCTGAAAATATTATATTTCAGTGAAAATAATGAAGATAATGCAGAAGCAGCTCTAAGCCTAGCATAGTTAGGGGCTCCCACTTCCCCTTCAGGAATCCTTCTCCTGATCTGTCTTTGCTAAGCAAGCTAGGAGCCTGGTGCTGGTCAGCACCACACTTCCTCTCTGTCAGTTCAGCTTCCTTATTTTTTTTTTTTTTTTATCTCACACTCAAAGAGTTCCAGGACAGCCAGGACTACACAGAGGAAACCTTTCTCAAGAACTGAATATGTATGAAGCCCTCTTTGCCCAGAACCTGTAAGTAAAACTTACATATGTATGTCCTGAGTGGTAGTATATTAAATTTGCACTAATCATCTGAAGACCCAGGGGATGACCTGGCCCAGCATCTCTCTCAGGATCTAACATCTCCAGAGCAATGCTTTGGACTCAGACCATTGGCTGGTACCAGGGGAAGCAACAGCCCCTGTGAGGGCTACCGTTTCTAGACACCTGAAAGTCAACCAGTCATTAAGATCATCTTGTGAGACCTCTATCCAGCTTCCATTCGCTCAGCTTCCAACGAATCGCTGCCAGCTTTGATATTGAACTCCAGTCTATCTAGAGGTCCTTAAAACAAGGGGTCTATTTTTGAGCAGATGTGATCACGGAGTGTCCCTTAGAGGCCTTCTAAGGCAAGTACTAGTGAAATTTTTGCATAGCCCGAGTAGCAGTTATGTGAATGGTCACTGTTTTTTCTTTACAACTTGTCACATCTCTCAGTGTGTGCCATGGGCTGGGGGCTGCATCTTTTTCTTCCCATTCACACGTTGAAAGGCAGCCCTCAGTATGGCATTAGGATGTGGGTCTTTGGGGTTGATTAAATTGATGAAGGCAGAGCCCTCATGATGGGGTTAGTGTCTTTATAAGGAAGAGGCAGCAACCACTGCCCTTCCTATAACTGCTGCTTTGTGGGTTAAAAATGGGAAGCCGTCAAACTGCAAAGGCATTAATAACACTCCCCAGAACTGCAGTTTCTCTGGTTCCATCGAGAACCATGAGAAACTAATGTTTATTGTGTAAGCCACACAGCCTGACAATTTTTGGTATTCAGGTCAACTGGAATTGACTAAGAGAGTGGTGTATATACTAAATTTTGTAAGTGAATTCTAACATTTTAATGATATTAACTTCTCAAGCTGTGAAATATAAGCCATAGGTTTAGTTTGTTCTGGTCCAGTTTAAACAATGGCCAAAATATCCATCATTGGAAGCCGTGGACATTATTCCTTGGAGAAATTCACCACGTATTTTGTGCTCCCTATAAACCTGCTGGTTCTTCTGTACCTTTGTTCTTTGCCTTCCAGGAACACAAGCAAATATGAGCAGTTGTCGATGGGTTGCTAGTGCACTTCTGAGTGGGTCTCTGGGCAGAAAGAGTTTAATTATTGCAGGTCCCCTATGACAATAGCTTTTAATGAAAACAGAGTGATGTGCTTACACAGCGCTACTGGGACCTGCTGGACCATGAAATCTCAGTCTCTCGCACATTCGCCTCCGGCTTACCTGGGTGATTTGAGCAGAGGGCTGCTGGGGAATAAGAAAAACAGTAACAACAATGTCTTCATGGCCCCGAGAAAAGGCTCCTAAATATAGCCTTAGATTTTTAGGCCTTAACTTTTAAGTGCTATCCACTGTGAAAAAGGGCAGCTTTCCACCATGGACCTTAAAAACATCCTGTGTTTCAGTGTTAGGTTATAAATACAGTTGCAAATGCTGCTCATTTCCACAAGAGACCACTATTGCTTTGCTTTTTCTAGTGGTGCCTTTTTAAAAACAGAGTTAGAACAGCTAGTAGGAAAAAAGAACCACTCCCCCCTGCAAAAAAAAAAAAAAAAAAAAAAAAAAAAAAAAAAAAAAAAAAAAAAAAAAAAAAAAAAAGACCGAAATACCAAACCAACTAAACCAACAAACCAAACAAAACCTATTCATGTTTTTAAACATAATGTAGACACTAGTCCCCCAAAACAAAAAAACTCAAAATAAATTCAATGCAGAAATGTAATTTCATGGCTCTTTGAAATCCTGTAGGAAACTCATGGTGTGTGCTGCGGACTGAAATGAGGGACATTGACCGCAGTGAGAACACCGTGTCTGTAAGGGGGTCTGAGTCCCCAAGTCACAGGTCTTTCCTGTGACCCATTTAACACAATGTTCCTGTGCTCAGCGTTTTCATTTTCCAGAGAGTAATCCTGAGCTGTGTAGAAGGGCCACATTCTGCTTAGTTCGATGACAATACTTCAGCGCCAGCCGTAAGAAAGAGAAAGAAATGGAGGCTGTTCTTTGGAAAGCACACGAGGATCCCGTCTATTTAGGCGGGTGGGTTTCCTTTCCATTTGTGGAGCTGTTTTCGATTTGATGAGGATCTGTGATACACAGCTCTGGATAAATCTTGGAAGGCAGCCACTGTCTCGGCACTTAGGAACGATGTCTGTTTGGGAGTTTCCCCGAGAGAACAGTGTTGCTAGCCTATTATTGCTCACCATAGAAGCATCTCCTGCCTCCTGGGGCCTCCTACTTCTTCCTGCCTGTCTTCAGTTTCCATGGCCTGATTTGGCAGATGGAAGACAGGATTCAGCACGAACAACTGCGGGATTGATCTGGACTCTTCCCCACATTAGTAATCCTTCTCTGGTCCTGGTCTCTGGTCCTCATCTGAAAATGGGGCCGATTGTACCTGTCCCATTGGTTTTGGGAGGTGTTTCTGTCAGTGATGTTCAGGAACCTGCTCCACAGTAGATATATGTGTTTAGTAAATCCACCTACCTCCTACTTCATCACACTCCCAGCTGCTCTCTCTATAGCTGTAAGTCCAAAGTCCCTGTCTCTGGTCTCCATCTTTGGAGACCCTTTCCCTGTTCCCGCCAAGCCTTGCTTTCCCTGGCTTCCCAGTTTCCCCTCGGGGCCACCTAAGAGCGCAGGAATCCTATTAAACCTGGCTATTTTTAAATTTGGCTTGTTGTGATTTGGCTTGATTGGGATTTTTGCGTCGGCAGAGAGCTCCCGTTAGGAAAATTCCTAACAATAGCTACAGCTCCTGGTTCTGAGGCTGGTTCACAGGGTTCTCATTTGTGATCTCTTTATGGCTCTGTTACTGGGCAGTGGTCCTCAGACTTTAATCTGAATCCCTAGGTGTGGCTGGGGAAACATTCCTGATGGCAAGAAATCAGACTCTGCCTTTGGGGGAACCGGTGGAGGTGGTCAGAGATTCCTTTGTGGATCACAGCATTGGGCGTTTGCTGGGGGACTGTCGCCATATCCTATCACGCACAGCTTGTCGTCAGAGACTGCCTGCGGTTCGGTGTCAGCTTTGGAATAACTGTAGGAAGTTGCAGTCTCCCCAGGAGGGTTTGGTTCTTACAATATAGCTTCTGAAATAACAGCCACACCACTTAGGAAACGGTAAGAGCTACACATCCAAGGGCCACACTCAAGACTTAATTCATGCACGTGAAACTCTGGCAATTGGCCCCAGAGCCCTGTGCAGAAAAGCTAAGTCCAAGTAGAGAGGCAGCTCCCCCAGTGTGAGGTCAGGGGCCCTTCCTCTGTAACAGGTGTGGCCTACCTTGGGGGTCTATTTATTATGCCCCCCCTTGTCTGCAGTTTCTATATCCCAGTTTTCTATTATCTAGGGTCGACAAATATTAAATTGGAAATTCCAGAACTAAGCACTTAACAGGCTTTATGTTTACTATAGAATATTGTGATTGCCATGCTTTACTATAATTGTTCACTTCTTTTCCTAATTTAGAAGTTAAACTGCATATATATGAACAGGAAGAATGAAGTACACGTGGAGATCCGTAGTGCTGTTCACAGTTTAAGGCATCGGCTGGGGGTTTGGAACCCATCCTCTTTGATAAAGGGGGCCTACTCTAATCTCTTCCAGCCTTAAGCTGATGGGGTGAGGATGGGATCCTTTCCCCACTCTCCTGTGTGAGTGGACAGTGAGCATTTATTAAGCACCTACTGAGTGTACTGATAAATGGTCATTTATTGTTGTAGGAGCTGCGGACCTGCTTTTCGTCCAGCCTGGCTCCCGCATGGCTAGCTTTACACCAGAAATAACAACACACAAACTGTATTCTTTTAAACACTGCTTGGCCCATTATATCTAGCCTCTTCTTGGCTAACTCTCGCACCCGGACTAGCCCATTTCTAATAATGTGTGTAGCACCCCAAGGTGCGCTTACCAGGAAGATTCTAGCCTATATCCATCCTGGGTCGGCGCTTCATCGTGTGTGTCTACCCGGGAGAGGGGAGCATGACGTCTGTCTGAGGCGTCTTACCTCACTTCCTCTTCCTCCCAGCATTCTGTTCTGTTTACTCCTCCCACCTATGTTTTAACCTATGAGGGCCAAGCAGTTTCTTTATTATAATTAATCAATGACCTTCCTCCATCAATTTATTTTCCTCTCTATTGTATGTTGTTGCCTAGCTATCTGCTATTAATAGGTGAGGGGTAGGTTGATACCTTTATTCAGCCAATACCAAATACTATTTTGTGCCAGGTACTCTTAAGAGTAGTGGGAACATGGTGATGTGATTATGCCTTTGCATAAAAAAATAAAAAAAAACAAAAAAACAAATGCTATCTCTTAGTTACTTTTCGATTGTTGTGGAAAATCACCATGATGAAGGCTTCTTATAACAGAAAGTTTTTAATTTGGGGGATCATGTTTCCAGGGGGTCAGAGTCCATGACCATCATGATGGGGAGCTTGGCAGCAGGCATGGCGCTGGAGCAGTAACTGAGAGCTCACATGTTGAGAGGACAACCAGAAGGCAGAGGGAGAGGGAGGGGTGCAAAGGAGGGGGAGAGGGAGAGAGAAGCTAACTGGGAATGGCAAGTGCTTTTGAAGCTTCAAGGTCTGCCACTAGTGCCCTACCTGTCAACAAGGCCACACCTAATTTTTCCCAAACAGTTCTACTAACTTAGGACCAAATATTCAAATATCTGAATCTACAGGGCCATTCTCACCCAAACACTCTAATCAATAATGGCCAGAGTTCTGGGGGCACAAGCAGAGGCTGAGGATAGATACTTGGGTGAGAGAGACAATGGGAAGAGGTGACTATTTGTGTTTTTTTTGTGTAACGTAAAGTCTTTTTATATCTTAATCCTTGAACTAGGAAGAACACTTTGATTTTCAGCCTGTGTCTTTAAGTCCCAAAGGTTCCATCTTCCTTGCCCACTGTTTTGGGGGCAGGCACAGGACCAAAGTCTGTCAAACCAAACCCCCTCCCCTCTCTCTCTCAGGGGAGGGTTTCAAGATAGGGTTTCTCAGTGTAACACTGGTTGTCCTGTAACTTGCTTATAGACCAGACTGGCCTGGAACTCACAAGTCTACCTGCCTCTGCTGGGATTTAAAGGCATGGACCACCGCCCAGCAACATTTATCTCTTTATCTCCAGCAACAAATGCTTCAGAGAAGGGCACAAGGTATCTAAGAAAAATTTAGTCAAGAACTTTTCCAACATGATATTGGAAAGAGAAAAACAAAACCCTCTCAGTAATTGGTGGAGTTATCAGGGCATGAGGATTCAGCCTTGAGATTTTCAGGAACCTCTGGGAGGGATTGGATTTCCTAAGGAGCAAAACCCAAGGATGTACAGTGGAGAAGAAGGATCCTGACCACACCACTTGAGCATTTCTGTTGGTCCCTGTTTTCATTCCTTAAAACACAGTGCTTGTGATGTTGAGTCCAGGAAGCACATGTCCGTTACCCATCGCTGCCACCTTTGGGCTGAGCCAATAAGATTCTCTGTAAAGAAGGCAGGTTGAGGGGGCTCATGTAGCAAGAGGAGAGAGTCTCTGCAAGGCAGGCACTATAGCCCGTGGTGGAAAAAAGAGTTCAGGAAGAGGTGAGTGGATCCCCCCAAAAAATAACAACAAAGAACATTAACAATAGTACTTCAAGGTTTCTTTCACTGTAGCCTAATGGTGTTTGTGATTTGCATTTAAGAAACATGACTAAATTCCCAATGAAGGACAAGAGGCTGCTTTGTTCTTTATGTTTCTCTGTATTGTAGAACAGATGGCACTGGCTCGAGTGGCTGAGGAGCAACATTTCCCCCTTTTCTCAATGAAATACAATGACACCGCATTCATGGAATTGATGGCTCTCATCGGGTCAAATTCCTGC
Organism: Alexandromys fortis; assembly: GCF_014885135.2. Lineage (NCBI taxonomy): Eukaryota > Metazoa > Chordata > Mammalia > Rodentia > Cricetidae > Alexandromys > Alexandromys fortis. The sequence continues at coordinate 579,231 of NW_026068113.1, forward strand.
GTTTTCTGGCACTGGCTGAGGGCAGCCATATAGTGATACTGATAAGGATTCTCTTTCTCACTCAGATTGTATGCAGATAGATGGTTCCTTCTGTGGGCAACACTTTCTCTTTTCAGATTGCCGGGGCTGGGGAGCAGGATGGGTGGGGAGAATCACTCATTTTGAGGCTAATCTACATTACACCTTAAAAAACAAACAAACAAAAATACACGTCCATCATTTCGAAAACAGATTTCAACAAGAAAGAAGTAAAATTCTCTCAGCCCAGACACCCACAAGGTTTGGTTTTAATAACACACAAAACAGGAATGGGGGTGAGGGAACAAGTCCATGGGCAAATGAGTTTCTGGCTGGAGGTGGGACAGGAAGTGCTTTCTCCAGCCAAGAGCAGTCTCCAACCCCTCACTGCAACCCTGACAACCCAGAAGGGGGACTAGGATGCAGTGGTGTTCTGAAAGAGCGGCTTTTAATTTTTACGATCGTGTGTGTGTGCGTGTGCATGCGTTCTAGTCATGTGCATATAGATTCTGCATGTCAGATGCTCTGGAACTGGAGTTACAGGTTCAGCGAGCTACCCAACGCCGCCGGTGCTGGGATCCAAACCCTGGTCCTCTGGAACAGTAGCCAGTGTTCTTAACTGCTGAGTCATTTCTTTCCAGCTGTGGAGGACCAGTTGTAACGACCAACTCTTATGCTGGTAGTCTGCCAAAAACAGCCCTTAGAATTTCTGAAATTATTATTTCATTGTTTTATGTGTGGATGTACAGAGGCTAGAAGAGGGCATCAGATTGGTTGTAATTGGACTTACAGATGGTTGTGTGTTGTAGAATATTATTTTAAGCTGTGTTACTTTTGTTTATGCGGTGGCACATTTATTTTAATGATGTAAAGGTGTGTTGCTTTTGTTTATGTTACATTTGTTTAACACTGTGAAGCTGTGATTCTTTGCCTGTCTAAAACACCTGATGGTCTAATAAACAGCTGAACAGCCAATAGCGAGGCGGGAGAAAGGACAGGCAGGGCTGGCAGGCAGAGAGAATAAATAGAAGGAGAAATCTGAGCTGGGTTGGGGAGTAAGAGAACGAGAGGAGGACATCAGGGGCCAGCAGCACAGCTACACAGTGAATGGAGAGAGAAGAAAGGTATATAGAAATAGAGGAAGATAAAAGCCCAGAGGCAAAAGGTAGATGGGATCATTTAAGTTATAAAAAGCTGACCATAAACAAGCCAAACTAAGGCCGGGCATTCATAAGTAATAATAATTCTCCATGTCTGTGGTTTATTTGGGACCTGGGTGGTGGGCCTCCAAAAGAACAAAGAGCAAAGAGGTAAAAAACAAAAACACAACATTTTGGTGTTCCAGTATGGGGGCTAGAATAAAAGAAACTCCAACAACAGTTGTTAGCCACCATGTGGGTGCTGGGAATCAAAACTGGGTCCTCTGGAAGAGGATGTCTGTCCAGCCTTGCTCGCCCCATTCAAGGTCTCGTGTATCTCAGGCTGGGTCTTGAATTTACTATAGTCTATATTATTGACCTTTTGATATTTCTTCTACTCCCTCTGAGATACTGAGATTCTATGCTACATACCTAGTGTAATGATTTCAGCCACATAAGGCTGATACTTCCGGGTTCTAGGGGTCATGCAAGTGCAGACAAGCCCTCAGGCAGAAGTGCCTAATGACCCCTGAGGATGTTAAAGGGTTCCCTGTGACCCACGCAGGACCCAGATAAGCCCTTGAGCTTATGTGTGAGCCCCATCATCTGCATATCATCAACCCCTGTGCACATGCGCTAGGCAGCTTTTAAAATCTGGATGCACCATTTCTCACTCTCTCTCTCTCTCTCTCTCTCTCTCTCTCTCTCTCTCTCTCTCTCTCTCTCTCTCTCTCTCTCTTTCCTCCTGCACACTGACTTCTCACGCCTATGTATGCCCCCTCTAGTAAACTAAGCTGGTTTGTTGCATGTTCCATGTTTTCTTCTCACTCGCGCCAGGTGATTTCACCTAGTTTCTGTGGTGGTGGGGAATGAACCCAGGACTTCGTGAATGCTAAATACACACTCTACCA